>NC_133449.1:48510055-48810055 GCF_048565385.1 Saimiri boliviensis | reverse complement strand
AATTGATTCAAACAAGGATTGTAAATAGATACTAACACTGTTAGTTGAAAGAATATTACCATGGCACCAACGTATCACCCTATGGATTACTTGGTAAATGTGGAGGAACAAATGTACCTCTACTTTGGGGTTATTTGTCAGCCTCCACCTCAGTCAAGTGATTGAGTTTAGGATATTAATAGTGACATGAAGAAATAGTATGTGCTTCTAGCTGTAATGTGGAATGAAGTACATGATGTTATCTACTAAGTTTTCTTCCCAGAAATACGAATATTTAGACCTAGCTTGCAGTTTATGGGAAATATAGGTACTAGAGGATTACATTTTTAAATACCATGAGATAAGGAAGTAGATGAGATGGGAATGGCTAAAGCTTAATAATAAAGCTGGCTGATGGGGATTCATTATCCTATTCTGTTTACTTTGTATTTATTTGACATTTTCCATTACAAAAATGTTTATAGTCTACATTCTGGTTTCTTTTAAAAAGCAACAAAGAAAGAAAAAAAGATGGGGATTGTGCTACATTGAAAGAAACCAAAGAGACATCACCAAATCCAGTATTTTTTTGAACCTTGTTAAATGAACTTTGATTGAATCCTGGTTCTAGAAAACTAGCTAAAAAGATATTTTTGGGGAAAATTTGGGAAAGTTGAAAATTACTGGCTAGAAGCTGTTATTAGAGAAGTATTTTTTTTCTTAGGGATGATGGTTTTACGGTTTTATAGGAGAATATCTTTATTTTTAGAAAAGGCATGATGAAGTATTTAGGGGTGAAATGTCATGATGCGTGTACAATTTATTTTCACACAGTCAGCATTCCTCTTCCAAACATCTCATAAGTACACAAATGCACACACATAAACAAATATGGCAAAATTTTCATGATTATTGGATTTAGGTGAAATATGTTCGCTGCATTATTTCAACTTTTACTGAAAATTTTTATAACACAAAGTTGGAGGAAAAACCAATACATTTATAGTAGTTGAATTAGGCTTGGCAAGAGGTTTTGGAAGCTTTGACTAATGTTAAATTTCATATTTGTAACTGCTGAAATCTTTGTACCTGGACACTGCTTCCTCCCACTCCTCCCATCTGCCATTAACTATTTCCTGATGAGCATTGTATTCTAACTATTGGGAAGGAGAAACTGAATCATTATTCCAACATTTGAGGGCATGTGTAAAAGTATTTGTGTCCAGGAGTGTTGAAGCCAATTATATTTTCGACGATAATTTTTTCCTATATTATTCATATAGTTAGTATAGATGTGAAAAGTGCATTTGATGATATCCAAGTAGTTCTTTACTTCTATATTTTCTTTTTTTTAAAATTTTTAAAATTTTTATTATATATATATATATATATTTTTTTTTTGAGACGGAGTTTCGCTCTTGTTACCCAGGCTGGAGTGCAATGGCGCGATCTCGGCTCACCGCAACCTCCGCCTCCTGGGTTCAGGCAATTCTCCTGCCTCAGCCTCCTGAGTAGCTGGGATCACAGGCACGCACCACCATGCCCAGCTAATTTTTTGTAGTTTTTAGTAGAGACAGGGTTTCACCATGTTGACCAGGATGGTCTCGATCTCTTGACCTCGTGATCCACCCGCCTCGGCCTCCCAAAGTGCTGGGATTACAGGCGTGAGCCACCGCGCCCGGCCTATATATATATTTTTAAAGATGGGGTTTCACGATGATGGCCAGGCTGGTTTTGAACTCCTGACCTCTGGTGATCCACCCACCTTGGCCTCCTAAAGTGCTAGGATTACAGGCATGAGCCATCATGCCTGGCAATTTTTAAATTTTTTTTTTTTTTTTTTTTGAGATGGAGTTTCGCTCTTGTTACCCAGGCTGGAGTGCAATGGCGCGATCTCGGCTCACCGCAACCTCCGCCTCCTGGGTTCAGGCAATTCTCCTGCCTCAGCCTCCTGAGTAGCTGGGATTACAGGCACGTGCCACCATGCCCAGCTAATTTTTTGTATTTTTCGTAGAGATGAGGTTTCACTATGTTGACCAGGATGGTCTTGATCTCTCGACCTTGTGATCCACCTACCTCGGCCTCCCAAAGTGCTGGGATTACAGGCGTGAGCCACCGCGCCGGCCCTATTTTTATTTTTATTTTTTTTATTTTTTAATTTTTTTATTTTTTATTTATTTATTTTTTTTTGAGATGGAGTTTCGCTCTTGTTACCCAGGCTGGAGTGCAATGGCGCGATCTCGGCTCACCGCAACCTCCGCCTCCTGGGTTCAGGCAATTCTCCTGCCTCAGCCTCCTGAGTAGCTGGGATTACAGGCACGTGCCACCATGCCCAGCTAATTTTTTGTATTTTTTAGTAGAGACGGGGTTTCACCATGTTGACCAGGATGGTCTCGATCTCTCGACCTCGTGATCCACCCACCTCGGCCTCCCAAAGTGCTGGGATTACAGGCTTGAGCCACCACGCCCGGCTTAAATTTTTTTTAAGAAGTGGTTTTGGCCGGGTGTGGTGGCTCACGCCTGTAATCCCAGCACTTTGGGAGGCCGAGGCGGATGGATCATGAGGTCAAGAGATAGAGACCGTCCTGGTCAACATGGTGAAACCCCGTCTCTACTAAAAATGCAAAAAATTATCTGGGCATGGTGGTGCGTGCCAGTAATCCCAGCTACTCAGGAGGCTGAGGCAGGAGAATTGCCTGAACCCAGGAGGCGGAGATTGTGGTGAGCCGAGATCGTGCCATTGCACTCCAGCCTGGGTAACAAGAGCAAAACTACGTCTCAAAAAAAAAAAAAAAAAAAAGATGAGGTTTCACCATGATGGCCAGGCTAGTCTTGAACTCCTGACTTCAGGTGATCCACCTACCTCGGCCTCCCAAAGTGCTAGGATTACAAGCGTGAGCCACCGTGCCCGGCCTTACTTCTATATGAGACAGAGTTTCGCTCTTGTTACCCAGGCTGGAGTGCAATGGCATGATCTCGGCTCACTGCAACCTCTGCCTCCTGGGTTCAAGCAATTCTTCTGCCTCAGCCTCCTGAGTAGCTGGGACTACAGGCGTGCGCCGCCATGCCCAGCTAATTTTTGTATTTTTAGTAGAGACGGGGTTTCACCATGTTGACCAGGATGGTCTCGATCTCTTGACCTTGTGATCCACCTGCCTCGGCCTCCCAAAGTGCTGGGATTACAGGCGTGAGCCACTGCGCCCAGCCTACTTCTATATTTTCATCTTACTTTCTCCAGGGAACAATTGCCTATTTACTAGATTCTGTGGATGTTAGATGTATTGTCTCCTTTATCTTAAGATCACGTGTAAGTGTAATCATAAGATTTGGAATTTCAGTTTTTTGATCTGGAAAATATATTGTTTTTAATCTTGCTAATATAGAGATAATTTTGTATTTTGTTTATGAAATAATACCAGGTTTATGTGAATCAGATTTTAGTTGTTCATTTTTTTTTTTGGTGGTTCTTTTTATTTTTTCATTTATTTTATTTATTTATTTATTTTATTTATTTATTTATTTATTTATTTATTTATTTTTTGTGACGGAGTTTCGCTCTTGTTACCCAGGCTGGAGTGCAATGGCGCGATCTCGGCTCACTGCAACTTCCGCCTCCCGGGTTCAAGCAATTCTCCTGCCTCAGCCTCCTGAGTAGCTGGGATTACAGGCACGCGCCAACATGCCCAGCTAATTTTTTGTATTTTTCGTAGAGATTGGGTTTCACTATGTTGACCAGGATGGTCTTGATCTCTCGACCTTGTGATCCACCTACCTCGGCCTCCCAAAGTGCTGGGATTACAGGCGTGAGCCACCGCGCCGGCCCTATTTTTATTTTTATTTTTTTTATTTTTTATTTTTTTTATTTTTTATTTATTTATTTTTTTTTGAGATGGAGTTTCGCTCTTGTTACCCAGGCTGGAGTGCAATGGCGCGATCTCGGCTCACCGCAACCTCCGCCTCCTGGGTTCAGGCAATTCTCCTGCCTCAGCCTCCTGAGTAGCTGGGATTACAGGCACGTGCCACCATGCCCAGCTAATTTTTTGTATTTTTCGTAGAGATGAGGTTTCACTATGTTGACCAGGATGGTCTTGATCTCTCGACCTTGTGATCCACCTACCTCGGCCTCCCAAAGTGCTGGGATTACAGGCGTGAGCCACCGCGCCGGCCCTATTTTTATTTTTATTTTTTTTATTTTTTAATTTTTTTATTTTTTATTTATTTATTTTTTTTTGAGATGGAGTTTCGCTCTTGTTACCCAGGCTGGAGTGCAATGGCGCGATCTCGGCTCACCGCAACCTCCGCCTCCTGGGTTCAGGCAATTCTCCTGCCTCAGCCTCCTGAGTAGCTGGGATTACAGGCACGTGCCACCATGCCCAGCTAATTTTTTGTATTTTTTAGTAGAGACGGGGTTTCACCATGTTGACCAGGATGGTCTCGATCTCTCGACCTCGTGATCCACCCACCTCGGCCTCCCAAAGTGCTGGGATTACAGGCTTGAGCCACCGCGCCCGGCCTATTTTTATTTTTTAATAGAGATGGGGTATCACTGTGTTGTCCAGGCTAGTCTTCAACTCCTGGGCTTTAGCAGTCCTCCTACCTTGGCCTCCTAAAGTGCTGGGATTACAGGCATAAGTCACTTTGCCTGGCCTTCTGCAAGTATTTAGTCTTACTCTGTTTCAGACATTATGCTGGGACTACAAAGGTGAATGTAGTTTCTACCATTGAAGGACTCACAGCGTAGAAAGGAGAACAAACAGATCAACTGAAATACTGTATTCTGAATGCTATATAATAACTGCATGTCCACAGAGTGATGAGAGCCAAAAGGACTGAACACCAAAGGGAGGGTTTTTCAAAGAAGATGCTATTTGTATTATAAAATGGTGGCAGAAGGGCATTCTAGGCAGAGGAAATTGTAGCAAAAAGAAGCATGGAAAAAGATGACTTTTTAAAAACTTGGGGCTGTACACAAAGGGTGGGTGTGGAGAGATACAATTGGGTGCTGGCAGTATAGAGACCAAAGGGCCTTATATATAAATGAAGGAATTTGGATTTTAAACTGTATGCTGAAGGGAGCTTGCCAAAGATTTAAAAATGGAAGTGATCAATTTTGTGTTTTGAGAAGAGAATGCTTTGTTGGCTATATGTGTGTGTGTGTGTGTGTGTGTGTATATACACACACACATATATGTATATATATATGATCCCGTATATATATAATCCCACATATATATATATATAATTGACTGGAGAATAGGGAGACTTGTCAGGGGCACTATTTTATGATTGTTCATATAAAAGATTGGTGCCTTGCCAAAGAAGAGATGATAAAGCAGAGGGAGATATGGAAGGGGTTAGTGATCTCTTAGATATCAGGGATAAGAGAGACGATAAAATATTTACTTTTAGAGGCTGAGAGGATGGGATTTCATCCAAGGAAGTTGAGACTGTAACAGGTGCATTGTAGATTTTGGACATTTCAGGTTGGAGCACAGCTCTAGTGCATTCTTTTCTTCATGAATTTTCATTTCTTAACCATTAAAATCTCCTACAACTCAACAACAAAACAAACTAATGGGCAGAAGGACTTAAACAGACATTTTTCTAAAGAAGATGTACACATGGTCAATAAGCGCATGTAAAGATGTGCAACTTTGCTAATCATTAGGCAAATGTAAATTACAACCACAATGAGATACCACTTTACTCCACTAGGTTGGCTTTTATTCAAGAAACATAACAAATGTTGGTGAGGATGTCCAGAAATTGGAACTCCTGTGCATTGCTGGTGGGAATGTAACAAAGCTGCTGTGGAAAAGTTTGCTGATTTCTCAAAAAGATATACATATAGCTAGGCATGGTAAAGCATGCCTGTACTCCCAGCTGTTCGGGAGACTAAGGCAGGAAGGTCATGTGAGCCCAGGTGTTCTAGGCTGCTGTGAGCTATAATCATGCCATGCACTGCAGTTTGGGTGACAGAGTGAGACCCTGTCTCTCTCTTTTTTTTTTTTTTTTTTTTTTTTTGAGACAGAGTTTCCCTCTTGTTACCCAGGCTGGAGTGCAATGGCTCGATCTCGGCTCACCGCAACCTCTGCCTCCTGGGTTCAAGCAATTCTCCTGCCTCAGCCTCCTGAGTAGCTGGGAGTTCAGGCATGCGCCATCATGCCCAGCTAATTTTTGTATTTTTAGTAGAGACGGGGTTTCACCATGTTGACCAGGATGGTCTCGATCTCTTGATCCACCTGCCTCAGCCCCCCAAAGTGCTGGGCGTGAGCCACTGCGCCTGGCCTACAAGACCCCATCTCTTAAAAAAAAAGTTATACATGGAATTACCATTACGATCCAGCAGTTCCACTTCTAGGTATATGCACAATTGAATTGAGAACAGGGACTCATAGATGCTTGCACACCAGTGTTTATAGCGGCATTATTTATGATAGCTAAAAGGTAGAAGCAGCCTGTGTCCATTGACAGATGACTGGATAAACAAATGTGGTACATGCAAACAGTGGAATATTGTTTAGCTTTCATAAGTGACAAAGTTCTGATACATGCCATATCATGGATCAACCTTGAAAACATTATGTTAAGTGAAAAAAAACAAATACAAAAGGACAAGTGTTGTACAGTTTCACTTATATGAGATACCTAGCACAGGCACATTCATAGGGAAAGTGGAATAAAGGTTACCAGGGCTCAGGGGAGGGAGAAATGGGGAGTTATTGTATAATGGGCACAGAGTTTCTGTTTAAGATGAGGAAAAATTTCTAGAAATGTACAGTATGGTAGAAGATCACAAATTGTACTAAGCTCGTAAATTTAATGTTGTTAATGCCACTGAAATGTCTACTTAAAAACTGTTAAAATGGTAATTTTCATACTGTGTATATTTGACCACAGTTAATAAAAACTTAAAATGCTATTAAATAATCTAATAAGTGACTGTCAAGTATGTCAGTTAAAATTTAATAGCTTTTTCTAGTTTATATTTTGTAAGATGGGCTTTCAAGAAAGGAAAGAGTTAGTTTTTCTAAATACTTTTTCTAAAGCCATTCTAGAGAGAGTAAGAATGATAAGATTAATTAATCTAGAGATGATAAAATTTGAATAATCTTTTGTTTTGTATAGGATATAGGATTTAGTATGGTTTGAGCCACTATTTGAATTTTTGCTGCAAGGTTTCTATCTGGTAGGTTTTTTGATTCTTTCTCTTTTTGTAAAATTTTTGTTTTTGTTTTTGTTTTTGTTTTTGTTTTTGTTTTTGTTTTTTGAGACGGAGTTTCACTCTTGTTACCCAGGCTGGAGTGCAATGGCACCATCTCGGCTCACCGCAACCTCCGCCTCCTGGGTTCAGGCAATTCTCCTGCCTCAGCCTCCTGAGTAGCTGGGATTACAGGCACGTGCCACCATGCCCAGCTAATTTTTTGTATTTTTAGTAGAGACGGGGTTTCACCATGTTGACCAGGATGGTCTCGATCTCTTGACCTCGTGATCCACTCGCCTCGGCCTCCCAAAGTGCTGGGATTACAGGCTTGAGCCACCGCGCCCGGCTAAATTTATTTTTTTAATTTAAAATTATCATTCTTATGGATCTTTTCATAAAATTTAAACATTTTGTTTTTCTTATATTTATCATTCATTACTCTATTTTTTCTTCTTTTTTTTTTTTTTGAGACGGAGTTTCGCTCTTGTTACCCAGGCTGGAGTGCAATGGCGCGATCTTGGCTCACCACAACCTCCGCCTCCTGGGTTCAGGCAATTCTCCTGCCTCAGCCTCCTGAGTAGCTGGGATTACAGGCACGTGCCACCATGTCCAGCTAATTTTTTGTATTTTTAGTAGAGACGGGGTTTCACCATGTTGACCAGGTTGGTCTTGAACTCTTGACCTCGTGATCCACCCGCCTCAGCCTCCCAAAGTGCTGGGATTACAGGCTTGAGCCACCGCGCCCCGCTCTTCTTTTTTTTTTTTTTTTTGTTTCCATGATTGTAAATATTGAGCTGAGGAGGCAAAGTTATTATGTAGATGCTATTATTATTATTATTTAGATGCCATTAGTTAATAGATGATTATTTACATATAATTTTCTTAGGTAAGCATTTTGTTTTGATTTTAGGCATTGTGGTGTGACTTCATTATATCACAGGATAAGTCTGAAAAGGCCTACAGTAAGTTTCTTTTTGAAATTTTATTTTTCTTATGATGATTCCAAATGTTTATCTCATTGTATTTTTCATTCAAAAGAAGTAGCCACTAGTAATAGTGGTTTACCCTAAGAGTCTTTTTTTTTTTTTTTTGAGACGGAGTTTCACTCCTGTTACCCAGGCTGGAGTGCAATGGCGCGATCTCGGCTCACCGCAACCTCCGCCTCCTGGGTTCAGGCAATTCTCCTGCCTCAGCCTCCTGAGTAGCTGGGATTACAGGCACGCGCCACCATGCCCAGCTAATTTTTTGTATTTTTAGTAGAGACGGGGTTTCACCATGTTGACCGGGATGGTCTCGATCTCTTGACCTTGTGATCCACCCGCCTCGGCCTCCCAAAGTGCTGGGATTACAGGCTTGAGCCACCGCGCCCGGCCCCTAAGAGTCTTTATATTGTGCATTAAATAATTTGTACTGTTAAGATTGAACTCCTTTGGGCGAAAAAACTTGTAAGTCTTATTGTATCTTTTTTTTTTCCAGGTAGCCATGAAATAGAAAAATGCATATGTATATTGCAAAGCTCATGTATTAATATGCATAGCATAGAAGGAAAGGATTACATAGCTTCCTTACCATTTCAGGTAAACAAGTGTTTCAAATTCTGGCGGGCTTTTATTGGAGAACATTTTTGAATTAATTGGTTTTAGAGGTATGTTTTGTGTCTCATATCTTGTAGCAATAAAAAATGTTATTTTTACTCAAATAAAATAACTAAATTTTGGCAGCTTTAGTGGTTTACCATTTTCCATACTTCACTGAAAAAATAAGTTGTATAATGCAGTGATTAAGAAGTCTTGGCCAGACACGGTGGCTCATGCCTGTAATCCCAGCACTTTGGGAGGCTGAGGCGGGCAGAATACGAGGTCAGGAGTTCAAGATCAGCCTGTCCAAGATGGTGAAACCCTGTCTCTACTAAAAACACAAAAATTAGCCGGGTGCAGTGGCATGCACCTGTAATCCCAGCTACTTGGGAGGCTGAGGCAGGGAACTGCTTGAACCTGGGAGGCGGAGGTTGCAGTGAACTGAGATCACGCTACTGCACTCCAGCATGGGTGACAGAGTGAGACTCTGTCTTAAAAAATAAATAAATAAATAAATAAGGAAGTCTTTTGTGGTATGTTTTTGTTGGTTTAAATGATATATAAGAACTTTGGGTTATATTAAATAAGGCATATGAATAATACTAGTCTTTTTTTGTTGCTCATCATCTTTTTTTTTTTCTTTTTTGAGACGGAGTTTTGCTTGTTACCCAGGCTGGAGTGCAATGGCGCGATTTCGGCTCACTGCAACCTCTGCCTCCTGGGTTCAGGCAATTCTCCTGCCTCAGCCTCCTGAGTAGCTGGGATTACAGGCACGTCCATGCCCAGCTAATTTTTTTGGATTTTTTAGTAGAGACAGGGTTTCACCATGTTGACCAGGATGGTCTCGATCTCTTGACCTTGTGATCCACCCGCCTCGGCCTCCCAAAGTGCTGGGATTACAGGCTTGAGCCACCGCGCCAGGCGCTCATCATCTTTTTAAATGCCCAGTGCTATCATTAACACATTGTCACTTTGTTACTGATACTGGCCAGTGGCAGGAATTTCACATTGAACAATTCCTCTTTATTAGATTTGATATTATCTTAGAGTTGCTTATTTGAATTACTTTTTTAAAAAATGCTGTACTTAATGATTATTTTACTTTGTAAAGCTATTACTAAATGCAAAGTAAAATATTCTGTAATGTTTCTTTAAAACATTTTATAAAGGGGTAGGTTCTCTTACTTCTGTCTTTTTCCACTCTTTTACCTGAAAGGTTGCAAACGTTTGGCCCACTAAATATGGATTGTTGTTTGAACGAAGCACTTCTTCACATGAGGTACCTCCCGGTTCACCCAGGTATTCTTTTTACTAACCAGAATATTATTACTTGGGTTTTTTGTGTGTGTTCATTCTGAGTTTTATCTAAAAGTTTGAGACGGTGATAATTTTCATGGTAATAGCATAGATATATGCCTCTCATCTTAGTACAAGTTGAATATCCCTGATCCAAAAATCTGAAATTCTCAAAAATCTGCAACTTTTTGAGCTCCAGCATGACACTCAAAGGAAATGCTTATTGGAACATTTCAGGTTTCGGATTCTCAAATTGGGGTTACTGTTATCAAAAAGATAATATATCATGATCAAGTGGGTTTCGTCCCAGGGATGGAGTGATGGTCTAACATATACAAGTCTTTTTTTTTTTTTTTGAGATGGAGTTTCGCTCTTGTTACCCAGGCTGGAGTGCAATGGCGCGATCTCGGCTCACCGCAACCTCCGCCTCCTGGGTTCAGGCGATTCTCCTGCCTCAGCCTCCTGAGTAGCTGGGATTACAGGCACGCGCCACCATGCCCAGGTAATTTTTTGTATTTTTAGTAGAGACGGGGTTTCACCATGTTGACCAGGATGGTCTTGATCTCTCGACCTGGTGATCCACCCGTGTCGGCCTCCCAAAGTGCTGGGATTACATGCTTGAGCCACTGCGCCCAGCTTTTTTTTTTTAATTTAAAATTTAATTCCTTTTTAAAAGACAGGGTTTCACCATGTTGGTCAGGCTGGTCTTGAACTCCTGACCTCAGGTGGTCTGCCCACTTCAGACATATACAAGTCAATAAATGTGACACATCACATAAACAATTAAAAACCAGGCTGGATGCGATAGCTCATGCCTAAAATCCCAGCACTTTAGGACACCAAGGCAGGTTGATCACGAAGTCAGGAGTTCAAGACTAGCCTGACCAACATGGTGAAACCCCATCTCTGCTCAAAATACAAAAATTACCTGGGTGTGGTGGCGTGCACTTGTAATTCTGCTACTCAGGAGGCTGAGGCAGGAGAATTGCTTGAACCTGGGAGGTGGAGGTTGCAGTGAGCTGCAACTTCAGCCTGACAGAGCAAGACTCAGTCTCAAAAAACAAAACAAAGCAAAAGAAAATGAGATCAAGGAGTATGCAAAGGCATACAGAGTGTTATAATGGACTTTGGAGACTCAGAAGGGGCAGGGTGAGAAGAAGGTGTGGGATTAAAAAAACTACATTTTCCATATAACATCCACTACTTGGGCGACAGGAACACTAAAATCTCAGAATTCACCAGTATATAATTCTGTGTAACCAAAAACCACTTGTACTCCCAAAAGAATTAGGGTTTCTCAATTGTTAGTGTAAAGCAAATAATCTAAAGTCTGAAGAAATCTGAAATCCAAAATACTTCTAGTCCCAAGTATTTCAGATAAGGGATACTCAGCCCATATGTACACTCATGTGCTCTATGTACTTGGCACTTAATTAGCTTTTTTCCGGTCCAAGTGGTAAAATTGAATATGCAAATAAATAGCTTAAAATAACAAGATTCAATTCTTAGCACTGCCATTTTCTCAATGTAGTGCTTTGAGCAGATCATTATCGCTTTCTTATCTATAGATTCCTTAAATTACTGGAATATTATCATTTATCATTTAGGACTTATGCAAAGATTAAGCTAGCTAAATGTATATTGGCTTTGACACAGGGCCTAGTATGTACAGGTATGCAACAAAAAATGGTAAATGTTTATTAGTGTTGTGTTTGTCTTGTCTCCCTGTGAATTGTGAACACATTGAAGGGCAGCAACATACATTTCATGTGGTGCAAGAGGCAAACACTTGCTAAGTCTTAAATAAATTACTTGTAGATTTTAATCTCTTTCTGCTTGGAAAGAAAGCCTGTCTTCACTCCAAAAAAAATAATTACTGGCTGGTCCAATGGTAGTGGGTTGTCAGAACTTATTAGCAAAGAAATAAAGTTCCTGGCCGGGCGTAGAGGCTCACACCTGTAATCCAAGCACTTTGGAGGCCAAGGCAGGCAGATCACCTGAGGTCAGGAGTTCAAGACCAGCCTGACCAACATGGTGAAACACCGTCTTTCTTTAAAAAAAAAAAAAAGAAAGTTCCTTAAAAAAATTGTAGGCTTTTGGCAGGGTGTGGTGGCTCACGCCTGTAATCCTAGCACCTTGCGAGGCCAAGGTGAGTGGATCACCTGAGGTCCAGAGTTTGAGACCAGTGTGGCCAACATGGTGAAACCCTGACTCTATTAAAAATACAGAAAGACTAGCCAGGAATGGTGGTGTGTGCCTGTAATCTCAGTTACTTTGGAGGTTGAGACAGGAGAATTGCTTGAAATTGGGAGGTGGAAGTTGCAGTGAGCAGAGATTGTGCCTCTGCACTCCAGCCTGGGCAACAGAGTGAGATGCTGTCTCAAAAAAAAAAAAAAAAAAAAAGAAAAAGAAAAGAAAAAAAATAGGCTTTTAATTTACTTGAAGTAGTTTTTTTTTCTTCCTTTTTTAAAAAATGCACTTCTTTGTCAGCAGGTACAGGAGAATAAATTTCTTTCTTAGCTGCCAAAGACACACTGCCAGTAAGAGAGGTCAATAAAAAAAGACTGCTTTGTGCATATTACTCCATCAGTTCTGTATTGTAATGACTGCTGTGTGCAGAAATTCCCTAGGCTATATTGATTTCCCTTTGTCCGTGCATTGATAGAATTACTCTAAGGTGAGATTTCTAGGAATGAAATAGAAGATAATGTGGGCCGGGCGCGGTGGCTCAAGCCTGTAATCCCAGCACTTTGGGAGGCCGAGGCAGGTGGATCACCAGGTCGAGAGATCGAGACCATCCTGGTCAACATGGTGAAACCCCATCTCTACTAAAAATACAAAAAATTAGCTGGGCATGGTGGCGCGTGCCTGTAATCCCAGCTACTCAGGAGGCTGAGGCAGGAAAATCGCCTGAACCCAGGAGGCGGAGGTTGCGGTGAGCCGAGATCGCGCCATTGCACTCCATCCTGGGTAACAAGACCGAAACTCCATCTCAAAAAAAAAAAAAAAAAAAAAAAAGAAGATAATGTGAAAAATAGTATGTACAAAGTTTAGAAGATTACATTTTGAGATGGTAGGTTTCTAGTTGCTTGTGTAATCTGGAGAAGATACTTCTTTGCAAGAAAAGTGCAAAATATGTACAGAGACATATTCATATTGTATTGGTAATTAATTGATTATTTATTTGTTCGTTGCTAGAGAACCTTTGCCCACTATGTTTAGCATGCTGCACCCACTAGATGAAATAACTCCACTTGTTTGTAAATCTGGAAGTAAGTATATTTTTATATTCTTTTAGATAAGCTCTTTTTTTTTTGACTTTGGTGAGGGGAGATTGTACAGGAGGTGGTATGAAAACTGACTTATTTTATAAAAATAATATAATGTAAACATTTTACAAAATAATTTCTACAAAATAGAAATTATGAATTTCTTGAATACTTTGGTATTAACTGCTCAATAATTATTTTAGTTAAAATAAGGCATATAAATCAATGAGGAATACTGATATATTTATTAACCTACCTGTAGATGACTGTTCTTTGATAAGTAAATGAATGATACTTAGATGAAGTAAAGTTTATTTTTTGTTGTTGTTTTGTTTTTTTTTTTTTGTTTTTTTTTTTTTTGGGGTGGGCTCTTGCTCTGTGGTCTAGGCTGGAGTGCAATGGTTTGATCTTGGCTCACTTGCAACCTCTGCCTCCCAGGCTCAAGTGATCCTTCCATGTCAGCCTCTCAAGTAACTGGGACTACAGGTGTGCATCACCTAACCTAACTAATTTTTTGGGTATTGTTTGGTAGAGTTGGGGTTTCTCCATGTTGTCCAGGCTGGTCTCGACCACGTGGGCTCCAGTGATCCACCTTTCTTGGCCTCCTAAAGTGTTGGGATTACAGGTGTGAGCCACTGTGTGTGCCTGGCTTAAGTTTTTTTTTTTTTTTCCCCAAGAAAAAAATACAGAGCCTTATGTGTATGCTGTGTAAATTTTGATATTTCACTTTTCCTGCTTATAACAATATAATTTGCTGGGGCTGAGAACTTTCAATATTTTCTACAGATATTTCTTTCTTTCTTTATTTTTTTTTCCTGGAGACAGTTTCACTCTGTCACCCAGGCTGGAGTGTAGTGGCATGATCTCAGTTCACTGCAACCTTCATCTCCAGGGTTCAAGTGATTCTTGTGCCTCAGCCACCAAGTAGCTGGGACTACAGACATGTGCCAGTATGCCTGGCTAATTTTTGTGTTTTTAGTACAGACATGGTCTCTCCATGTTGGCCAGGCTGGTCCTAAAGTCCTGGCCTCAAGTGATCTGCCTGCCTTGGCCTCCTACAAATATTTCTAGATACTTTTTTATAAATTTTTAAGTTTGGCCAAATGGAGGATAATGAGGACCTGAGACTGAAAAAATATTTATATTCTTTGACATTTTTGTTTTAGGACTTTATTCCAAGTACATATTATGAAATTCCACTGGGGCTTGTCTCCCCTCCACCCCGTCGAGATGGTGTCTTGCTCTCTCCCCAGGCTGGAGTGCAGTGGTGTGATCTTGGCTCACTGCAACCTTGCCTCTTGGGTTCAAGTGATTTTCCTGCCTCAGCCTCCCAAGTAGCTGGGGTTACAGGAATGCGTCACCATGCCCAGCTAATTTTTGTATTTTTAGTAGAGACAGGGTTTCACCATGTTGGCCAGGCTAGTCTTGAACTCTTGACCTCATGATCCACCTGCCTTGGCCTCCCAAAGTGCTGGGATTACAGGCAAGAGCCACCGCGCCCAGCTGCTTTTTGTCTTCTATATCATGTCTGGGCAAACTGCAGGCCATGAGCTAAATTCAGCCTGCAGCATGTTTATGTAAAGCTTGTGGCCGGGCGCGGTGGCTCAAGCCTGTAATCCCAGCACTTTGGGAGGCCGAGGTGGGTGGATCACGAGGTCGAGAGATCGAGACCATCCTAGTCAACATGGTGAAATCCCGTCTCTACTAAAAATACAAAAAATTAGCTGGGCATGGTGGCTCGTGCCTGTAATCCCAGCTACTCAGGAGGCTGAGGCAGGAGAATTGCCTGAACCCAGGAGGCGGAGGTTGCGGTGAACCGAGATCGCGCCATTGCACTCCAGCCTGGGTGACAAGAGTGAAACTCCGTCTCAAAAAAAAAAAAAAAAAAAAAAAAAAAAGCTTGTGAGCTAAGAATGTTTTTTGTTTTGCTTTTTTTTTTTGAGACAGAATTTTGCCCTTGTTGGTCAGGCCGGAGTGCAGTGGTGTGATCTCGGCTCACTGCAACCTCTACCTCCCTGGTTCAAGTGATTCTCCTGTCTCAGCCTCCCAGGTAGCTGGGATTACAGGCATGTGCCACCACACCCAGCTAATTTTGTGTTTTTAGTAGAGACAGAGTTTCACCATGTTGGTCAGGCTGGTCTTCAACTTCTGACCTCAGGTGATCCACCCGCTTTGGCCTCTCAGAGTGTGGGATTACATCATGAGCCACTATGCCTGACCTAAGAACAGTTTTTACTTTTTTAAAGGGTTGTAGAAAATAACAAAGATTATGTGATAGAGGCAGTATGTGGACAGCAAACTAAACTATTTGTGCTTTGATCTTTTGCAGAAAAAGTTCAAATTTTATATTGTTAGCAGTTGTAGACAACCTAAATAAACATATTAGGGCATGGGATTAAATGGTATGCAGCCATTTTTTTTTAAAGTACAATTTCCACTTTATTTTTTCTTTAGAGAATAGTCTGTCTTCAATCTTTAAGGACTCAGCACCTTACATGGGCTTTGGGGTGGGTCTTGGGGTAGCACCTGCAGGTCTAAATCAGGGTGGGCGTGGTCAGTCCTTGTGGGCTTTACTAGATCGATTCCTGTCTACTTTGGTGTGAATTGTACAACTCACACAGTAATGCAGTTTCACATACAGCTTGGGAAACACAGAAGCATGGCAGATGCTTGCTTCAGAAATGTCCCTGACTGCTGCAGCCTCCACTATGTTTCAGATGACAAACTTTATTTATTTATTTATTTATTTAAAAAGACGGGGTTTCACCGTATTGGTCAGGCTGGTCTTGAACTCCCGACCTTAGGTGATCCGCCTGCCTTGGCCTCCAAAGTGCTTGGATTACAGGTGTGAGCCACTACGCCCAGCAGATGACAAACTTTTTATTGGCTCTGACCTTGGGCACACATTGGGCACAGTTTGTGCAGCAAATAGGCTGCATGTGGCTGTGGCCCTTTTTGGCAGGTCTGTTGTTCCTTCTTTTCCTTGTCTTTTTGGAACCACATTCCAGAGAGAGGAGTACAGACATTATTGATCATATTTTTGCATAATATTTAGTGGACTCAGGAATTGCTTATTTGTAATGTCAAGTGGGATACAAAACTTTAACACAATATGATTATAATTTTGTGAAAACCTGCAAAGTATGTATACTGTATATGTATGAAAAAAATTCTCCAATGTATTAATGGTGGATATTTTGAGATGGTGGCATGATTTTTATTTATGAAGTATTTCTTAATGTTTATGAAATCACATTTTAAAATTTTTCTATATTTTAACTGAAACATTTGCTGTCAAGTAAGGATATGCTGTCAAGTAAGTACCAGTCCATGGTACTTTAGAAGTAAAAGCTAATCTCACTAGGAGCAACCTTATTTTGCACGTGTAACTAGTAAAGCAGAAACAACAGTGTACTGTTCAGCCCTGTCTGAATAGTAATTATAGAGTACAGCTTTCCTACGGAAGAACAGAACCAATAGGGAAATAGTTGAGTGCAATTTATAAATAAGTCAGTTGAAGTCATGGACCCTTTACAGGCTGTGGCTGATGAATTTAATGCTGAGAGTCGGCACAAGTCTTTAACATTTAACAGCATGTGTATGAAGCTGAAACTTGTAATGCTCTCATCTTTCATGTATTTTAGGGAAGTCGATGCCTAAAGTAAATTTATTAAAAATTCAGAGTTGATTATATAACATATTAATGGATTTTGTGCTCTCTTTGGCTTGGTTGTTGTTTAAGAATTTTAAGAGCTCTGTTCATAAATGTCAGTCTCATAAAGCCCATTGTTCTATACCTGATTTTTCTATTTTATTTTTAAGGTCTTTTTGGTTCACCACGGGTGCAATATGTTGTAGATCATGCAATGAAAATTGTTTTCCTCAATACTGACCCCTCTATTGTGATGACTTATGATGCAGTTCAAAATGTGCATTCTGTGTGGACTCTTCGGAGAGTCAGATCAGAGGTAAGGAGAAAGGCAAGTTACTTCTTCTTAGTAGAAAAGGGTAGGCCAGGTTCTTGCACCTGTAATCCCAGCACTTTGGGAGGCCGAGGCAGGCAGATCACTTGAGGTCAGGAGTTCAAGACTAGCTTGGCTAACATGGTGAAACTCCATCTCTACCAAAAATATAAAAAATTAGCCAGGTGTGGTGGTGCACGCCTATAATCCCAGCTACTCAGTGGGCTAAGGCAGGAGAATCGCTCGAACCCAGGAGGTGGAGGTTGCAGTGAGCCAAGATTGCACCACTGTACTCCAGCCTGGGCGACAGAATGAGACTCCATTTCAAAAAAAAAAAAAAAGGAAAGAGTAGTTAATACTTCATACCTTTACATGTTTTTGGAAATATCATTTGTGCATAGTTGTTTTGTTATTATTATTATCATTGTCATCATCATCTTTAAGGACAGGGTTTCACTCTCTCACCCAGGCTGAAGGATAATGGCACCATCATAGTTCACTGCATCCTTGAACGCCTGGGCTCAAGTAATCCTCCTGCCTCAGCCTTTTGAGTAGCTAGGACTACAAGTGTGTACCACCACTCCCACCTAATTTTTAATTTTTGTAGAGAAGGGGTCTTGCTATGTTGCCCAGGCTGGTCTTGAACTTCTTGGCTCAAGGAGTCCTCTTGCCTCACCCTCCCAAAGTTCTGGGATTATTGATGTCAGCCATAGCACGTGACCTCATTTGTGAGATAGATTAAGCTTCTTAGGAAAGAAAAAATATTGTGTCTTTAGTAACTGACTTCAACTTGCATTCTTACAAGGAAATTGCTGTTTTGTTCTAATTATTGTCTTTTTTTCCTCCTTCTCTTTATTTTGACTTAAGGAAGAGAATGCTGTTTTAAAGTTCTCTGAACAGGGGGGAACCCCACAGAATATGGCCACTAGTAGCTCCCTCACAGCACATCTCAGAAGCCTCTCCAAAGGAGATTCCCCTGTGACTTCACCTTTCCAGAATTACTCCTCCATTCACAGTCAGAGTCGCTCAACCTCATCACCTAGTCTCCATTCTCGCTCACCTTCTATTTCCAACATGGCAGCTCTAAGGTAGACGAATTTCCTGGTTTTTCTTTTTAAGCTTTCTCTTTTGTCCTGAGGATTTAGAATTTCTGTTGACAGCTTTTTTTAGGGAAAATATATTTAGGGGAGATTTTTTTTTTTTTTTTTGAGACGGAGTTTCACTCTTGTTATCCAGGCTGGAGTGCAATGGCGCGATCTCGGCTGACCACGACCTCCGCCTCCTGGGTTCAGGCAATTCTCCTGCCTCAGCCTCCTGAGTAGCTGGGATTACAGGCGTGCGCCACCATGCCCAGCTAATTTTTTGTATTTTTAGTAGAGACGGAGTTTCACCATGTTGACCCAGGATGATCTTGATCTCTCGACCTCGTGATCCACCCACCTCGGCCTCCCAAAGTGCTGGGATTACAGGCTTGAGCCACCGCACACGGCCTTAGGGGAGATATTTTTATTTTTATTTTTATTTTTATTTTTATTTTATTTTATTTTTTGACACCGAGTTTCGCCCTTGTTACCCAGGCTGGAGTGCAATGGCGCGATCTCGGCTCACCACAACCTCCGCCTCCTGGGCTCAGGCAATTCTCCTGCCTCAGCCTCCTGAGTAGCTGGGATTACAGGCACGTGCCACCATGCCCAGCTAATTTTTTGCGCTTTTAGTAGAGACGGGGCTTCACCATGTTGACCAGGATGGTCTCGATCTCTCGACCTCGTGATCCACCCGCCTCGGCCTCCCAAAGTGCTGGGATTACAGGCTTGAGCCACCGCGCCCGGCTAGGGGAGATATTTTTAAAGGGAAATAGCCATTTTCCCAGTTGAGCCACTTTTACTAAGATTTCTAAGTTTACCATGTCACTTTCTGTCCTAAGTCATATTTTGAAACTGCTTCTGCTTGTACTAAGATTGGTTGCCTCATTTCTACCACTATATGGACAGCAGTTCGATAAATATTAATTCCCAAAATATTGTGGCACAATTTTGTTTTGGCCTTAATTTGTGTTAGTTTTTCTTTTGTTCTTATTTGATATCTAATTGTATCTATCTAATTTGATATCTAATTGTATCTATCTCTATATAGATACATGTTTAAATCGCCAGATATTTATATCTGGTGCTACAGGGACATTGGTTGGTTGA
This sequence comes from Saimiri boliviensis, assembly GCF_048565385.1. Classification (NCBI taxonomy): domain Eukaryota; kingdom Metazoa; phylum Chordata; class Mammalia; order Primates; family Cebidae; genus Saimiri; species Saimiri boliviensis. Next base: position 48,790,576 of record NC_133449.1, on the reverse strand, counting down.
TATATATATGCCTGACTATACAGGGACAGTGTTTAGTGCTTTATGAATAATCAGTTCATTTTCCAAAAAAGATGATCTAATTTTAGTTTTTTTTGGTGCCCCGACTCCGATATGAACTAACTTTTAGTTTTAAAAGATGAATGTTTCTTTTTTCTATTCTTTTTTTTTTCTTTTTTTTTTTGAGACAGAGTCTCGCTCTGTTGCCCAGGCTAGAGTGCAATGGTATGGTCTTGGCTCACTGCAATCTCCGCCTCCCGGCTTCAAGTAATTCTCCCACCTTAGCCTCCGGAGTAGCTGGGACTACAGGTACATGCTACCACATCCGGCTAATTTTTTTGTGTTTTTAGTAGAGATGAGATTTCACTATCTTGGCCAAGCTGGTATTGAACTCCTGGCCTTGTAATCCACCTGCCTTAGCCTCCCAAAGTGCTGGGATTACAGGCATGAGCCACCATGCCTGGCCAAGATGAATTTTTCTAATAAGAATTCTAAATCTTTAGAACATAGTAAAGCACAGTGATATGAACCATTTAAATAGCAACTCCGTTTTGAAAAGTTTTAATTTCTGACTGGGATTATGCCATGAATGCTCTTCTGTCTGTGGAAATTTGGGAAGTGTCATTGGAGTGTGTGTCATTTGAGCCTGCTTTGCTAACTGTGATGTACCCTCTCTGTTTATTTTGCAGTCGTGCTCATTCTCCTGCCTTAGGAGTGCACTCTTTTTCAGGGGTGCAAAGGTTCAACATTTCAAGCCATAATCAATCTCCAAAGAGACACAGTATTTCTCATTCTCCAAATAGTAATTCTAATGGCTCCTTTCTTGCACCAGAAACGGAGCCAATTGTTCCTGAACTGTGTATTGACCATTTGTGGACAGAAACAATGACTAATATAAGGTTTGTTTTATATATTATTATTCAAAGAAAAATGTTGCTAAAAGTCTTGGGAAATATGTGGTATTTTGCCCAAAGTTTCCTTTTAATTTGATCAGTTACTGATATATGTAAAAATATATAGAGATAGGTATTAAGGTCACCTCAGTTTCAGTAGAGGATGTTAATGATATTAAAGTGATCATAGGCTAGGAGTGGTGGCTCATGCCTGTAATCCCAGCACTTTGGGAGGCTGAGGCAGGTGGATCACTTGAACCTAGGAGTTCAATACTAGCCTGGACCACATTGTGAGACCATGTCTCTACTAAAAATACAAAAATTAGCTGGGTGTGGTAGAGCACACCTGTAATCCGAGCTACTCAGGTGGCTGAGGCAGAATTGCTCGAACCTGAGAGGTGGAGGTTGCAGTGAGATCATGCCACTGCATTCCAGCCTGGGTGACAGAGTGAGACTCTGTCTCAAAAAAAAAAAGTGATCATAAAATATTATTTTGTCACTTGACATTTCTTCCTTAGTAGTAATAATCTCTCAGATTTCCGGTGTTTTTTGTTCTAGGTGGAAATAACTAATTTCTATCAATGAGGACATTTGGGTGTTTTAGTATGTTTCCTAAGTTTTAGGTTCATATTAGTTGAGTGCCAGCTTTATTTTTTGGGAAACATAGCTTTGATCTGTGTTCTGGGTGACCTTTCTTCTTTTACGTTCTCTTTAATTCATGTGTTAATTTAACTATATACCAATGTATATGCTAGTTAACAGTCTAATAACTCACTGTCCCTGTGCTCAAAAGAGGCAGATAGCTGAAGGATGGTGACACAGGAGGGACTACTTTTGCTCGTAGGGCTTTGAAAGATGAATAGGTATTTGCTAGGTAGGTAAGTGGGGAAAGGCCACAGATGGCGGCTGGGATCAGAGGAAAAGTTCTGGTGAGTGTGTGGTGTGTTTAGGTAGTTACAAATACTCCCACTGTGGTTTATGCAGAGGGGAGGGAAAGGGCTAATAAAGAGGAGGCCTCCCAGGCACAGTGGCTTGCACCTGTAATCCTAGCACTTTGGGAGGCAGAGGCGGATGGTTCACTTGTGGTCAGGAGTTTAAGACCAGCCTGGCCTACATTGTAAAACGTCATGTCTACTATAAATAAAAAATTAACCAGGTTTGGTGGCATGCATCTGTAGTCCCAGCTACTCTGGAGGCTGAGGTGAGAGAATCATTTGAACCTGGGAGTTGGAGGTTGCAGTGAGCCAAGTTCACACCGCTGCACTCCAACTTGGGCGAGAGAGTGAGACTCTGTCCTCCCTCCCCGCACTCCCCGCCACCGCCGCAAAAAAAAAGGAGGAGGCTTGAGAGAGGGATTACTGATTGCCCTTTAGTCCTGGTCTATTTGATGACAGTGGTAAGAGGGCACTTTATAAGTGTGTTGAAAATTCGGGAAAGAGCAGAATAATAAGTGTGGAATTGTCAGCTTGTAAGTGGTGATTGAGGTAAGAGAGTTGGATCAGAATTGAAGAATTACTGTATTTAATAATTGTGTGTACATGTAGTATATAGGCCTTTTCCTAAGGAGAGAGTTTTAACATTCCTTAGATTCTCAAAGGGATTCCTGGTCTCCCAATAGTTAAAATCCAGTGGTGTAGAATTAGAAGAGGGCTAGGGACTGAAGTTCTGGAAACAGAATTTGGGGAGTGGAAAGAGATAAAGCTGCGGCAGAGAGGCAAAGCAAAAGAGGTCAGATGGGAGAAGCAGCAGGAAATACAGAACATAGAAAAGAGAGCATTTCAAGAATACAGAGATGCCAGTATTGCCACATACTGGTGAAGTGTGGCCCTGAGAGCTGAGCCCAGAGAGGAGGTACCTGGGTGGCAGTGGGTTCTCTGGTGACCTTGGCCAGAGCATTTTAAGCTGGGAGGGTGGCAGGGGAAAGTGGGTTAGAAAAAGTAAACAGGGACTGAGAAAATGAATGTAGGCATACAGACTGTTTTAAGGAGTTTGCCTTTGAGTGGGAATGATGATACAAAACTAGAGGGAGTCTTGGTCAAGGAGAGTTTTGTTTTTGCTGAAGTATATTAAAATTAGTTTTCATGACATCTTACCCAATATTTTCTTTTTCTTTTTTTTTTATACTGGGTCTTACTCTGTTGCCCAGGCTGGAGTGCAGTGGCGCAATCACAACTCTCTGCAGCCTCGGCCTCCTGGGCTCAGGTGATTCTCCAACCTCTGCCTCCCAAGTAGCTGGGACTATAGGCACTCACCACCATGCCTGACTAATTTTTTGTAATTTTTGTAGAGATGTGGTTTTGCCATGATGTCCAGGCTGGTCTCAAACTCCTGAGCTCAAGCAGTCTGCCTGCCTCTGCCTCCCAAAGTAATGGGATTACAGGTGTGAGCCACTGTGCCTGGCCCCCAGTATTTCTTGCATAACCACAAGTTATTTATTTATTTATTTATTTTCTGAGACAGAGTCTTGCTCTTGTTGTCCAGGCTGGCGTGGAGTGGCGCGATCTTGGCTCACTGCAACCTCTGCCTCCTGGGTTTAAGCGATTCTCCTACCTTAGCCTCCCAAGTAGCTGGGATTACAAGTGCCTGCCACCACGCCTGGCTAATTTTTGTATTTTTAGTAGAAGCAGGGTTTCATCATCTTGTCCAGGCTGGTCTTGAACTTCTGACCTTGTGATCCATCCGCCTCGGCCACCAAACTCCTGTTGGGATTACAGGAGTGAGCCACTGCACTCAGCAGTACAAGTTTCATATCCAACCAAATTGACAAGGTTTTTTGTATACTCTAATGTTGAGTTCATTTTATATTTTAAGACTTTTAATGTGAAATAGTAGGCTATATGGAGTATACTCAAGGGAAAGTATTGGAAATACAGAGGAGAGGAAATAATTGATGGAACAAGTAACCAGAAAGGTAGGCAAGTGGTGAGATTAGCCTTAAGAGAAAGGAGTGACGGTTGATCAAATACATAGGGCAGGAGGTTGAGCTCAAGCCTTAAAGCCTCATTTTGTGTGAAATGGAAGGCAAATGCATACTTTTAGAGAGAATGGAATGGGGGATAGGTAGTCTGAAGAAAGTAAAGATGTGGATACAATGTTGAAGTAGGCTCTCTGTTTTATCTCTCATATATAAAATAAAAATATCTACCATTAAAAATCATTTTTCTTTAACTTGTTTGTAAGTTGAATATATTATAGATTCTTATTTTTTAGATTTATGGGTCTTCTGTAGCACTTTAGAAGGAAAGATTTGGGAATTAGAGATATGATTTCAGAGAGATGTGAATGAGGCCTAATCTGAGAAGGAGAGAGGAGTAGATAGGAGAAATAGCATTATGAAAGATCTGGCCCTTTGAGGGATAGGAATTCAAGTTTGCAGGCATTATTTTATAAGTAAGTGGCTTAGTTTGCATTACTTTACAAGTAGGTAGCTTACTAGTATATTAATTTAAAAGTTTCCGTAATTGTTAAATTTATTGTAGATTTCCCCAACAAAGTTGTGTAATGAGCTCATAATCAAAGAGCTGAAAGGATCTTAGAGATCATGAAGTTTAATTCTTTTTTTTTTTTTTGAGACGGAGTTTTGCTCTTGTTACCCAGGCTGGAGTGCAATGGCGCGATCTCGGCTCACCGCAACCTCCGCCTCCTGGGCTCAGGCAATTCTTCTGCCTCAGCCTCCTAAGTAGCTGGGATTACAGGCACACGCCACCACGCCCAGCTAGTTTTTTATATTTTTAGTAGAGAGGGGGTTTCACCATGTTGACCAGGATGGTCTCGATCTCTCGACCTCGTGATCCACCTGCCTCGGCCTCCCAAAGTGCTGGGATTACAGGCTTGAGCCACCGCACCCGGCCAAAGTTTAATTCTTAGAAATGTTTTTGTGTCTTCAAGATTATTGCTTGACCTAAGTAGTTTTTAGATTTCTTGCAGAATATTTTCACACTTTTAATGGTTTCTGTGGTGGATTCTTAGACCAGTGCTGACAATTACTTTATTAATATATCTATTATAGAGAGAAAAATTCACAAGCCTCAAAAGTGTTTATTACATCTGACCTATGTGGGCAAAAGTTCTTGTGCTTTTTAGTAGAGTCCCAGCTCCAGTTACGGTAAGTATATTTATTTCCCATTGTTCCTGCATAAGTAACTTAGCACTGCTTTTTCTTTTTATTTTCTTTCCTTTCTTTTTGGCTTCAGTAGTTTTATTTAGACATAATTTACGTGTCATAAAATTAACACGTTTTAACTGTACAATGAAATGATTTTTAGTAAATTACAGTGTTCTCCTGGCCTACCCCTGCTCTTTGCCTCATACCTGCCTAGAAAGAGTAATAGACATCAGCTATGCACCTCCATGCGTGTCCCTGTAGCAAATACACTTTTTACCCTGGTCATTACGATGACTAAATATTGCAAGTCAAAATTTGAAAGGCACGGTTTGAGGCCAGATGTGGTGGCTCACACCAATAATCCTGGCACTTTGAAAGGCTGAGGCAGTTGGATCATTTGAGGTCAGGAGTTCGAAATCAGCCTGGCCAACATGGTGAAACCCTGCCTTTACTAAAAATACAAAAATTAGTTGGGTGTGGTGGCATGTGCCTGCAGTCCAGCTACTCAGGAGGCTGAGGCAGGAGAATCACTTGGACCCAGTGGGTAGAGGTTGCAGTGAGCAGAGATCAAGTCACTGCACTCCAGCCTGGGCGACAGAACGAGGCTCTGTCTCAAACAAAAGGCACAGTTTAAGAAAGAGACCTTAGTTCTCTTTCTTTTATTAGATATATAAAATTTATATATATATAAAAATTACATTATATATATAAATATATAAATTTAATATACTTATTTATATATATTATATATAAATTTAATATATATAATTTATATATATAATAGATATATAATATATATTATATATTATGTATATATTATATATAAATTATATATAATATATTATATAATATGTATTATATAATATATAATGTATATTATGTATATATAATATATAGTATATAATTATATATAAATTTATATATATTTTTATATATATATATAATAATATATAAATTTAGTTTTCTTTTTTTTTTTTTTTTTTTTGAGACGGAGTTTCGCTCTTGTTACCCAGACTGGAGTGCAATGCCGCCATCTCAGCTCACCACAACCTCCGCCTCCTGGGTTCAAGCAATTCTCCTGCCTCAGCCTCCTGAGTAGCTAGGATTATAGGCACATGCCACCATGCCCAGCTGATTTTTTGTATTTTTAGTAAAGACGGGGTTTCACCATGTTGACCAGGATGGTCTCGATCTCCTGACCTCGTGATCCACCCGCCTCAGCCTCCTAAAGTGCTGGGATTACAGGCTTGAGCCACCGCGCCCGGCGAATCATTAGGTTTAGTTGTAAATTCATGTTTAACTTTTTAAGAAATCACCAAACCATTTTTCAAATAGCCTGCATCATTTTATATTCCCACCAGCAAAATATGAAGGTTAATAATGTCTCTTTAACCTTGACACGATTGGATATCATTACTCTCTTTGATGGTAGCCATTCTAGTAGTTGTGAAGTGGTTTTAATTTACTTTTCTCCAGTGGACTCTCATGTTGATCATCTCATTATTAGCCAGTCATTTATCTTCTTAGGTAAACTATTCAAATCTTTTGCCCATTTATTTACCTTCATATTTTGAAGTACTGTAGGTAATAGGAAGTTACATAATAGTAAACAGATTCTGTGTACTTTGCATTCTTTTTCCCTCATAGGTAATGTCTTACATAACTATAATACATTATCATAACCAGGAAATAGATGATCTACACATTTTATTTCAAACTTCATCAGTTTAACATGTACTCATTTGTGTGTATGTATGGTTCCATGCAGTTTTTTCACATGTGTAGATGTGTGTAAACACCACCATAATCAAGATACAAAATATCTTTATCTCTCAGTGTTAACTTTATAGTCTCATACACTATTACCCACTGATCCTAGCAACCACTAATTCTCCATCTTGATAATCTGGCATTTGTGAATGTTACATGCATGGGCTCATACAGTATGTAAACTTTTGAGATTATCCTTTTCTGTTCAGCATAATATTGTTAATACCCATACAGGTTGTTTCATGTATCGTTTCTTTTTTTATTTTAATATTTAGCTGTGTAAAGTTTCAAGAGAGCAATGATAAAACCCAGCTCATCTTTGGTTCTGTGACCAACATACCGGCAAAGGATGCAGCACCAGTGGAGGTAATGCACATTTCTTGAGAAGTTGAAAATTATTATGCTTCATCAGATTTTTCAGTCAAACAAATCCGTTTATTTGCTCAGATTGAGAAGGAAAATTTTTGTCTTTTTTCTTTTTTTTAAGAAAATAGACACCATGCTAGTCTTGGAAGGCAATGGAAACCTGGTGCTGTACACAGGAGTGGTTCGGGTAAGCAGTAAGCAGCACTTGTGCGTTTAGCAGGACTTCAGACTGCCTGCATGAATATTTTTAATGTTACTTTAGGTTGGTATTTTAAATTTGTCACGTTCCTGCCTGCACAGTTTGGCAGAAGATTTTTGTTAAGAATTGACGATGAAGCTTCCAATTTAGGTGGGTTCTAAGTTGGAGGACTATGCTTCACTGCTATTAAATGCATTGGCACTCTAAACCTGTCACAGATGGGAAACCCTCAGTTAGCAGAGGTAGTTTGCTTTTTTTTTTTTTTTTTTAAGTTGTTTTGAAACTGAAGTATGGGTACCTTTGCTAAGTACTAAAGTTTCATTATATTAAATGTGGTATATGTTAGCTGTATTTTTTTGACATTTGTGAAATTTACTTAGAGAATATACATTTTACAAATTTAAGTTATGAAATTTAAATACATATACACAATTTGAAGAATAATAATGAAATGAGTATTCATATACCCAGTACTCTGGTTAAGAAATAGAATATTGGCCGGGTGCGGTGGCTCAAGCCTGTAATCCCAGCACTTTGGGAGGCCGAGGCGGGTGGATCACAAGGTCGAGAGATCGAGACCAACCTGGTCAACATGGTGAAACCCCGTCTCTACTAAAAATACAAAAAATTAGCTGGGCATGGTGGCGTGTGCCTGTAATCCCAGCTACTCAGGAGGCTGAGGCAGGAGAATTGCCTGAACCCAGGAGGCGGAGGTTGCGGTGAGCCGAGATTGCGCCATTGCACTCCAGCCTGGGTGACAAGAGCAAAACTCCATCTCAAAAAAAAAAAAAAAAGAAATAGAATATTGCTGGCTGGGCATGGTGGCTCATGCCTATAATCCCAGCACTTTGGGAGGCCAAGGCAGGCGGATCACAAGGTCAGGAGATCGAGACCCTCCTGGCCAACAGGGTGAAACCCCGTCTCTACTAAAAATATAAAAAAATTAGCTAGGCATGGTGGCACGCACCTGTAGTCCCAGCTACTTGGGAGGCTGAGGCAGGAGAATTGCTTGAACTCAGGAGGTGGAGGTTGCAGTGAGCTGAGGTCGTGCCACTGCACTCCAGCCTGGCGCCTGGTGATGGAGTGAGACTCTGTCTCAAAAAATAAAAATAAAATAGAAAATAAAAGCCGGGCGCGGTGGCTCAAGCCTGTAATCCCAGCACTTTGGGAGGCCGAGGCGGGTGGATCACGAGGTCAAGAGATCAAGACCGTCCTGGTCAACATGGTGAAACCCCGTCTCTACTAAAAATACAAAGAATGAGCTGGGCATGGTGGCGTGTGCCTGTAGTCCCAGCTACTAGGGAGGCTGAGGCAGGAGAATTGCTTGAACCTAGGAGGCGGAGGTTGCGGTGAGCCGAGATCGCGCCATTGCACTCCAGCCTGGGTAACAAGAGTGAAACTCCGTCTCAAAAAAAAAAATAAATAAATAAAATAAAATAAAATAAAAAATAAAAAAGAAATAGAATATTGCCAGTATCCTTATTTTTATTATGTTCTTTTCTGATTGCATTTCATCTTTTCCTGCCCTTGAGATAGACAGAATCCTGACTTCTGTGATAAATCAGTTGTTTGTATTACTAGTTATTATAGTTACGTGTGTATCACCAAAGAATGCATTATTTAGTTTTCCTTGGATTTGAATTTATTTTTTTTTTGAGGCAGTGTCTCACTCTGTCGCCCTGGCTGGAGTGCAGTGGCATGATCTCGACTCACTGCAATCTGCTGCTCCTGGTTTCAAGTGATTCTTCTGCCCCAGCCTCCCGAGTAGCTGGGACTACAGGCGCATGCCACCACACCCGGTTAATTTTTGCATTTTTAGTAGAGATGGGTTTCACCGTGTTTGCCAGGGTGGTCTTGATCTCTTATTCTTGTGATCTGCCCACCTTAGCCTCTCAAAGTGATGGGATTACAGGCATGAGCCACCGTGCCTGGTCTCTGAATTTTTATTTAGAAAATGATACCATGTACTCACCTCTAATATAGTTATTTTGCTTAACATTATATTTGTTTTAGATTTGTCTGTGTTGATGCATAGTGTTGTTTACTCATTCAGTGTTACGTGTGTATTTAATAGTGTTCCATTGTACCTTGTTTTGTGCTTTGCTTTATTGTACTTCACAGATACTGCATTTTATTTTATAGGTTGAAGGTTTGTGGAAACTTTGTGTTGAGCAAGTCTGTTCTCATTTTTCCAGCAGCATGTGCTCATTTTTTGTCTCTGTTTCATATTTTGATAATTCTTGCAATATTTCAAACCTTTTTGTTATTAATTTATCTGTTATGGTGATCTGTGATCCGTGGTCTTTGATGTTACTGTTGGAATTCTTTGGGGGCAGCATGAACTGCACCCGTGTAAGACGAGGAACTTAATTGATAAATGTTATGTGTGCTCTGCCTGCCCATTTGACGTGTCCTTTCTGTCACTCTCCCTCTCCTCCTGCCTCACTCTGTCCTGAGACAAAGCAATATTAAAATTAGGCCAGTTGGTAACCACGTAATGGCCTCTGAGTTTTTAAGTGAAAGGAAGAATCACAAGTTTCTCACTTTAAATCAAAAACTAGAAATGATTAAGCTTAGTGAGGAAGGCATGTTGAAAGCCAAGATAGATTGAGAGCCAGACCACTTGTGCAAAAGAGCCAGCTTGTGCATGCAAAGGAAATGTTCCCAAAGGAAATTTAAAGTGCTATTTCAGTGAACGTGCAACTGGAACAGGCTTATTGCTGATATGAAGAAAGTTTTAGTGTCTGGATAGGCAATAAAACAAGCCATAACATTCCCTTATGCTGAAGATGGATCCACAGCAAGGCCCTAACTCTGTGATGGCTGAGAAAAGTGAAGAAGCTGTAGAAAAAAAGTTATAAGGTAACAGAGGTTGGTTCTTGTGGTTTGAGGGAAAAAAAGTCTCCATAACACAAAAGTGCAAGGTGAAGCAGCATGTGCTGATGCAGAAGCTGCTAAGATAATTGACGCAGGTGGCTACACTAAACAGATTTTCAGTGTGGATGAAGTAGCTTTCTGTTGGAAGAAGATGCCATCTAGGACTGTCATAACCTGAGAGGAGAAGTCAGTGCCTGGCTTCAAAGGGCAGTCTGACACTCTTGTTAGGGGCTAATGCAGCTGGTTACTTTAATTTGAAGCCAGTGCTCATTTACCTTTCTGAAAATCTTAGCGCCTTTAAGAATTATGCCAAGTCTGCTCTGCCTGGGCTCTATAAATGGAGCAACAAAGACTGGATGGCAGCACATCTGGTTATTAGCATGGTTTACTCAATACATTAAGCCCACTGTTGAGACCTATTGCTCAGAAAAGAGATTCTTTTCAAAATATTACTGCTTCTTGACAGTGTACCTGGTCATTTAAGAGCTCTGAGGGAGATGTACAAGGAGATGAATGTTGTTTTCATGCCTGCTGACACATCTGTTCTGAAGCCTGTGAATCAAGGAGTAATTCTGACTTTCGAGTCTTACTATGAAACACATCCCTTAACTAGAGCTGCCATAGATAGTGATTCCTCTAATGGATATGGCAAAGTCCATTGAAAACCTTCTGGAAAGGATTTACCTTTCTAGATGCCATTAAGAACATTCATGATTCATCGGAAGGGGACAAAATATCAACATTAACAGGAATTGGGAGGAAATTGATTCCAACCCTCATGGATGACTTTGAGGGGCTCAAAACTTCAGTGAAGGAAGTAACTGTAAATGTGGTAAAAATAGCAAGAAAATTCAAATTAGAAGTAGAGCCTGAAGATGTGACTACATTGCCAAAAATCTTATGATCAAACTAACTTGAAGAGAATTGCCAAACTTGAACAGAGTTGCCAAAATCTTATGATCAGACTTGAAGAGTTGCTTCTTCTGGATGAGCAAAGAAAGTAGGAGCATACAGAAAATAAGTATTAAATGTCACTAGGCCACTTAAATTTAAATTCCACTAGGGTACTAATTAAATATAATGGTCGAACACAAATAACAGAGACTAGCAGAGGGATTAAAAAATACAGCCCAACTATATAAGTTGGTTATAAGATGCTTACTTCAAATATAATGACATAGGTAACTTAAAGGATAGAAAAACGATATATTATGCAAAGAGTAATCAAAAGATAGGCGGAACTGCTATAAAGTTGGAAAGAAAATGGCAAGAACTGTCGGGTGGGGTGGCTCACTCCTGTAATCCCAAAACTTTGGGAGGCTGAGGCAGGCAAATCACCTGAGGTCGGGAGTTCAAGACCAGCCTGACTAACATGGGGAAACCCCCGTCTCTATTAAAAATGCAAAATTACCGGGGCATGGTGGAGCATGCCTGTAATACCAGTTACTTAGGAGACTGAGGCAAGAGAAATTGCTTGAATCCAGGAGGCAGAGGTTGCGGTGAGCTGAGATCGTGCCATTGCACTCCACCCTGGGCAACAATAGTGAAACTCCATCTCAAAAAAAAAAAAAAAAGAAAAAGAAAATGGCCAGGAACAAAGAGAGACTTCAGTTAAAGGGCCAAATCACCAAGAAGGCACACTTGAGTGTTTTATAAATGTCAGTTCCTTCCATTTGGTTGATAACATTGTTCATGTCCTCTCCATCCTTGGCAATTTTTTTTTTTTTTTTGATACTGTGTCTCGCTCTGTCACTCAGGCTGGAGTGCAGTGGTGGGATCACAGCTCACTGCAGCCATGACCTCCTGACTCAAGTGATCCTCCCACCTCAGCCTCCCAAAGTGCTGGGGTATTGCAGAAATGAGCCACTGCACCCAGCCTGGCAAACTTTTTAGGTAGGAGTTCAGACAGTGTTTTAGTCTCTGTGGGCCACATGCAGTCTCTCTTACATATTTGTCTTCTGTCTTTTTTCCTTAACCTTTTAAGTACGTAAAACCTATTCTTAGCTCACAGAGTGTACAAAAACAGGATATAAGCCAGATTTGGTCATGGAACATAGTTTGCTGACCAAGGATCTAAATAGATGGTGAAAAATCATTTGACCAAATCAAATATCTATTTATGATTTTTAAAAAATTCTCAGCAAACTAGGAATAGAAAGGGACTTCCTCAGAGAGATGAGGGACATTCAAAATTTTCACTGTGCCTTCTGGTGAGGAGGAAGGGAGGCCCATGGCTTTTTTCTTGGTGTTTTCAAGGAGTGGGGCAGGCATAGTGAAAAGTTTCTGTCCTGGTTGGTCACTCTTTTCCCACCATTTTGGCTGGAAAGAGTAAGGTTTTCTTAGGTCCTGATTTGTCTGTGAATGTTTGCATGTCTGTGTTGCAGGCTCTTTGAAAGCCTGAGGCCTGGTTATGTAAGGAGTCAAAAAAAAAAAAAAAAGAAAACCAAAAACCTCGGGAATTCATCATTAGGTCATTCCTGGGTCTCAGGTTACTAGCCAGTTTGTCTTCTTTCCTTCACTTTTCGGAATCTTCTGTTAGTTGCATTATAAATTTTATTCAGTTTTTTTTTCTTTTTGTTGATTAATGGGGGGAATAGCATGGAATGTGCTTACTCCATCTTTTCATAAATGAGGGGTGTGAGATAGCTTTTAAAAAATTATGTGTAACTAGTTCTCAGTCATTTTTTTTTTTTTTAAGCCTAAGGATTTTATTGGGGCAACTTCTGTTATTTTGTTAGCTTTTGAGCAGTGTATTAACAAGAATATATATATTTTTAAGACCTCATTTTAGTTCTGAGCATCTCCTTTTTAGTTTTATCAAGTTTTCAGCCTGTGCAGATGTGAATTTCTGTTGTGTTTTTCCGAAGTACCCTACAGATAGCCAAAATAAGGAGTGGTTAGCATGCATTGTCGAGTCATTTTTTTTTTTTTTTTTTTTTTGAGATGGAGTTTCACTCTTGTTGCCCAGACTGGAGTACAGTGGCGTGGTCTTGGCTCACTTCAACCTCTGTCTTTTGGGTTCAAGTGATTCTCTTCTTGCCTCAGCCTCCCAAGTAGCTGGGACTACAGGTGCATGCCACCACGCCTGGCTAATTTTTGTATTTTTGGTAGAGACGGGGTTTCAACATTTTGGCCAGGCTGTTCTTGAACTCCTGACATCAGGCCATCCACCCAACTCGGACTCCCAAAGTGCTAGGGAGGTGAGCCACCACGCCCGCTGACTCATTCTTTTATAAAATCAAAGAATTTATTCTAATTTGTATAGAGGGTTTTTTTTTTTTTTTTGAGGAAGAGATAATTGAGAGTTTATGATTGAAGACAGATTGTGTGCTGGAGAGAGCAGTTTGAATTAGGTTGGATTTAATTTCTTGAGCATTATCTGACCTTACTTTTTTAGCCCCTGGGGGATGATTGGTGTTCTTTCCCTCAAGGCTTGAGACTTCTAAGATTGTTGCCTATAGTTTCTGAAAGCTTAGTGTTCTCACTGTCTTTATGACTAATAAGATAGAAAAGTGCATAGTGTACAGACTTTTATATGATGTATTGACTGTATTAACATTCCCCTCCTTGCGTGCAAAAAAGGTCTTCAGTAATGAAGAGAAGGAATCCAGCCAGGAGAAATTGCGTATACCAAGGTGTGGGAGGCCTAGGTGGGCAGATCGCTTCAGCACAGAAGTTCAAGACCAACCTGGACAACCTGGTGAAACCCTGTCTCTACCAAAAAATACAAAATTAACCAGGTGTAGTGGCATTGTGCCTGTAGTTCCAGCTATTCAGGAGGCTCAGGTAGGAGGATCATTTGAGCCTGGTAGGTTGAGGCTGCAGTGAGCTGAGATTGTGCCACTGTACTCTAGCCAGGGTGACAGAGTGAAATCTTGTCTCAAAAAAAAAAAAAAAAAAGAAATTACACCAAGGTATTTGCAGTTGGATAGTGGAATTGGATCGATTATTCACATTTTAATTGTTTCTTAGTTGTGTTTGGTGAGCATAAACTTAGAAATATCAAAAGAAATATATGTTTACATTCGCTAACATTTTATTTAAGGATGTGATGCATTAAAGGCAATTTTTTTCCTACATATTGTTATTGCTTAAAGGTGGGAAAGGTTTTTATTCCTGGACTGCCAGCTCCTTCTCTGACGATGTCCAACACAATGCCTCGACCCAGTACTCCACTTGATGGCGTCAGTACTCCAAAGCCTCTTAGTAAACTCCTTGGATCATTGGATGAGGTAAGAAATGGACTAGGTGTTGTCAAAAAGTTAACATTTTTTAAAGAAGTTTGGTCAAATATGAGTTCTTTCCGTGGTTAACTTAATGTTAGTTAATATTTGGAGAATCAGTGTTTTCAAACACAAGTGATTCAGTTAACATACATTGGCCTCCCTTGTGATGTGTGTGGTACTTTTTGAAGGTGCTGGAAAGATGGAAGTGATACATTCTTTTCCATCTAAAGATCTCACAATTGTGTGGATTTGATGTACTGTCTGCATAAGAAATTACAATTTAAGAAAGACTCATGACTTATGGATGAGTAAAAGAGAGTACCGTCGTAGATTGACTGATGGGAAGGTAACATCCAATGGGAGGACATGGCGAAATCAAAGCCTTATCTCTGAGATACATGTCAGACTTGCTTTGGATCTTGGGGATAAGTAGGATATCTGTATGTAGAAAGGGGCATTCAGGGCAAGGAGGAAACACATGGGCACAGATAGGAAGGCCAGATAATGCAGAACATTTTTTTTTTTTTTTTTTTTTTTTTTGAGACGGAGTTTCGCTCTTGTTACCCAGGCTGGAGTGCAATGGCGCGATCTCGGCTCACCGCAACCTCCGCCTCCTGGGTTCAGGCAATTCTCCTGCCTCAGCCTCCTTAGTAGCTGGGATTACAGGCACGTGCCACCATGCCCAGCTAATTTTTTGTATTTTTAGTAGAGACGGGGTTTCACCATGTTGACCAGGATGGTCTCGATCTCTTGACCTCGTGATCCACCTGCCTTGGCCTCCCAAAGTGCTGGGATTACAGGCTTGAGCCACCGCGCCTGGCAATGCAGAACATTTTTTAATGGATATTTGTATCTTCATCTCCTAGTGCATAAGTTAAGGACTCAACAAATCTGTAGAATAAATACTTATAAAAGTACAAGTAATCTGTAGGGTGGGGCAGGATAGGTTGGGTAACCTTTTTTGAGCATTTTCTATGTGCTAGGCATTGTCCTCAGTGTTTTATTAGTATTAATTATTTTTTTAGAACAGCTTTATTGAGAAGATATTACTATGATTTTTTTTTTACAAATGAGGTAGAGGTTACAAATGAAATAAACCTAATAAGTGGTAGGACTGGGATTTACACTTACTAATGTGTTCTTAAAGGAAGAAAGGGCCGGGCGCGGTGGCTCATGCCTATAATCCCAGTATTTTGGGAGGCCGAGGCAGGTGGATCACGAGGTCAAGAGATCGAGACCATCCTGGTCAACATGGTGAAACCCTGTCTCTACTAAAAATACAAAAATTAGCTGGGCATGGTGGTGCATGCCTGTAGTCCCAGCTACTCGGGAGGCTGAGGCAGGAGAATTGCTTGAACCCAGGAGGCGGATGTTGCAGTGAACCAAGATTGTGCCATTGCACCCCAGCCTGGGTAACATGAGCAAAACTCTGTCTAAAAAAAGGGAAGAAAGGTTGAAAAGGTAGTGCCAGGGGATTACATAATTTTGAGGAAGGAGTTACGAGCTTTTGGATCTGTGTTATAGACAGGTATATTTTGGGATTAAAGATAAGGAGACCAGTTAGCCTTCAAGTGAGATTGTCTGTATCAGTGTAAGAATCATGAAGAGGGTCTGAGCTAGAGCAGTATGTGTGGAAAGGAGGGAATAACAGGAGAGGCCTTGGGAGGTAGAAATGAGTTTGTCAACTGATTGGTGTTGTGCTACTGGACTTGGGAAAGGTGATGTGGAACCAGGCTCCAAATTCTCTTAACCTGGGAAGGTAGCTGAATTTACCAAGTTAGGAAGCCTCGAGGAAAGTGGTGTGTATTAAAGGACATGTGAGTGTGGATGTTTAGGGACAGTTCAAAGGGAAGGTTAGTGCTATCAACTGTATTAGGTAATGTCTGTCTTTAATATATTTTTGAACATGTGCAACATTGAATTTTTTTCCAGTTGTGGAACATTCAGAAGGGGAACTAGAGAAGTGTCAGAATGTTTTGTGTGATTTGGAAGAATTTCTTTTATAATGGAAAATGGTTTCCAACTTTTTTAGAATTCTATAAGCCTAGTAATGGTTACATCTTTTTGATAGATATAAGGTCATGGAAATGATAATCTAACACATTAGGTGATGGCTTTTCTACTTCTCTGGCAGATTGTGCTGGTAGGCTTAGAGCCAGGACCAGTGGAGCTGAATTTTTCCTGGTAACTTTTAGAGTAGAATCTGGAATATAATAAATACATCTTAGTCTCATTTGTAAGTGTTGACAAAATATTCACTTGGAGATATATAAATTGAATTAAAGGAATAAAAAAGGGTTGGTGGTCATGAGTGGAAATTTAAGATTGGAAGCATCTGCATATAATTAGTAACTAAGATCATTTAAATTTTTTGTTTGCATATCTGCAGTTAAGCAAATAAATGCTTAATATATACATTTTAATGTATATTTATATTTGCATTTAATATAGAAATGCAAATATATTTTTGAATAAATAATTGCCTATAGTGGAAATACTACTAAATACTGATCTCATTTGTTTGCTTTTTTATTTCTGTCCTTTCTTTCTGGGCTCTTAGTGCTTTAGCTGCTTCAATTCAAAGTTTAGTCTTTTTTTTTTTCTTTTGAGATCGTCTTGTTCTGTTGCTCAGGCTGGAGTGCAGTGGTGCGATCTCACCGCACTGCAACCTCTGTATCCCGGGTTCAAGTGGTTCTTCTGCCTCAGCCTCCCAAATAGCTGGGACTGCAGGCCTGCACCACCACGCCTAGCTGATTTTTGTATTTTTAGTAGAGGTGGGGCTTCACCATGTTGAGCAGGCTGGTTTCCAATTCCTGACCTCAAGTGTTCCACCTGTCTTGGCCTCCCAAAGTGCTGGGATTACAGGTGTGAGCCACTGTGTCCAGCCCACAGTTTAGTCTTTAGCCCTGTAAGGTTGCTAACAGTGCTGCTGGCTTCTCCCTCTTAGCTGTGACTTCCCTGCATATTATCAGCCTTTCCGTAAGTTCCTTGTACCACCACCATTTGCAGATGGCCAGAGCAGGAAAAGCAAGGTTCTCTGAGAACACGGGACCCCTCCCTGTAGTTGCCTTCTTTAGGTGAGAATGTTGGCCCTCTTCCTGCAGTTGGTTTCTCCCCTAGATCTTGGTCCCTCAAGTCCATGTTGCTTCCACAGCTTTCCCACAGCCATCAGTCAGATGTTTTCCTTTTACCTACCTTTTCTGGCTGTTTTCTGTGAGGACCTTGGTTTGCTGGTACTTCATTGTATCTGGATCAAATTTTTTTAAGGAGCAGGGGTCTTGCTGTGTCACCCTGGCTGGAGTGCAGTGGCTATTCACAAGCTCACTACAGCCTCAAATTCCTAGGCTCAATTGATTCTTCTGCCTCAATCTTCTATGTAGCTGGGACTATGCAGGTGTGCACCACTATGCTTGACTTGGAGCAGAACATTTTCCAATCATTACATATAATTGTTCATTAGATCATATGCAAAAAAGAAACAGTTTCTTTGTCCTTAATTTCTCAGAAAACAATTCATTTGTGTTATATTTATGACTTTTACAGGTTGTTCTGTTGTCCCCAGTTCCAGAACTAAGGGATTCTTCAAAACTTCATGATTCTCTCTATAATGAGGATTGTACTTTCCAACAGCTTGGCACTTACGTTCATTCTGTCAGAGATCCTGTCCATAACAGGGTCACCCTAGTAAGTATAAACATTTGATAGCTTTCTAAGAGGTGGGCTAGCATTTCACATTTGACGGAATACAGAATTTTGTCTGAAAAATGACCACAAACATTTCTCATGATTTACAAAATCTATTGTAATATGTCATTTTTTGGCACTATTTTACCTTTTACTGTACAGCAATTCTGCTTGTTTTCTATAGTTTCTGTATTACTAAAAACTTAATGGAAACAAAAGCTTAGTTGAATTGCATCTTGATATGATTTCTTTTTGTCTTTTCATTAAATGTCCTCCCTTTGATGATGGTGACTCACTGTCTGTATAAAGATTAGACACTTTTTATTAAAACAAACATTTTGGAAAACATTTTGCAAGTAATTACATTTAACGTTTCTGAAATTTGGAAGTGTTCATTTCTGTTTTGAAAATTGTTTTTCATTTATTTTATTGCTTTGGTAGGCAAAGTCTTGTACCAGCTATTTTTAAGACATTAAAGACTTAGAATGCACAGGTTTTACTCACTTTCTCATTTGTTTCCATCTAGGAACTGAGTAATGGCTCCATGGTTAGGATCACTATTCCTGAAATTGCCACCTCTGAGTTAGGTATGATTGAGAAGTTTCATTTATAAGATGTGAAGTAATTGTGATTTACATTAATAACTGGGGTTTTAAACATTGTTTTGGCAGTTTTGAAGCCACTGGATCAAGTTCTTAGCTTTGTAGAGGAATTTTAAAGAGCTAGGGAGTGCTTTGTAATGTCCACTCTATGTGTGCTCTAAGGCTGGAGTACAGGTGAAGGATGTGTTAGTTCTGTTCTTCTGAGATTCTTCTGTTGAGGAATACCATACAGTGCAATAATATATGGACATTCTGGCTGGGCATGGGGGCTCACACCTGTAATCCCAGCACTTAGGGAGGCTGAGGTGGGCGGATCCCTTGAGATTGGGAGTTCAAGACCAGCCTGACCAACATGGTGAAACCCTGTCTCTACTAAAAATACAAAAATTAGCCAGGTGTGGTAGCACACATATGTAATTCCAGCTACTCGGGAGTCTGAGGCAGGAGAATTGCTTGAATCCAGGAGCTGAAGGTTGCAGTGAGCTGAGATGGTGCCACTGTACACTCCAGCCTGGGCAACAGAGCAAGACTCTGTCTCAAAAAAAAAAAAAAAGAAAAAAAGCCCGTATAATATAAGGAAGTTTATGACATCTCTTGGTTTCAAATTCTAACTGCCAAAGCAGGACACTGGCAGCTTGTAGACTAGAATGACTTTTGTTTTAGGAATTTTCATTGGGTAGTAAATGGTATTCAAAGTTGATGTAGAGATTCCTTGCCTTCTAAAAGGTATTTTGTAATCACAAAGCCAGGTTCCAGAAGTATTATAAGCCTAAGCAAAATATATACAAACAAATAATAATGGAGAAAATTAAATAAAAGCAAAAACTCTTACCCTTTTATAGCCAAACAAGCTCCATTGTTAATGCACGTAAGTTTATGTACTTTACCTACGAAGGGTTCTCTCACACACTTGTGCAGCATTGGGTTTACACTTACTTTGGATTCAGTTATGACATAACTTGGTTATTTGGTATTTTAATACTTGCTTCCAACCTATGCTGTTTGAGTGTGCACATTGCAAAATGATTGGACAGAGGATGTGTTGCTGAGGATGGGCCCAGTGACATGACAGTGGAAAGGGAAAAAAGAATCCTGGAAAAGAGGATATGTGAGTACAAGCAGTTCAGGGTTGTTTACTACTAAAAGCAAATTCGGGTCTCTTCACAGTGGTAGCCCTGGCCACTCTGAGGAGATCACTGTATGACAGTGTAGTGCTATAACTGACATTCATACTAATGACTTTGAGCCATTGAGAATCGTGTAAGGCCAGGTGTGGTGAGCTCATGCTTGTAATCCCTTCCCTTTGGGAGGCTGAGTTATTGCTTGAGGCCAGGAGTTTGAGACCAGCCTGGACAACATAGCAAGATGCTGTCTCTACAAAAAGAAACATAAAATTAGCCAGGCGTGCTGGCATGCATCTGTAGTTCTACATACTTGGGAAGCTGGAACTGGTAGATCACTTGAGCCCAGGAGTTAGAGGTTATAGTGAGCTATGATTGCACCACTGCATTCCAGCCTGGGGACAGAGGAAGACCCTGTTTCCCCTTACCTAAAAAAGAATGGTGTAAATTATTTGGTATTAACGCAACCCTTTTAAGGCAGAGAGCATGTGAAACATTTTAGAAACTGAATGATGTCAGAAATAAATAAAAGTTATAAAGCTTTGGTTAATAGGCATGTTCACTCATTTAGAACATCTTGTAATGCTAACCACGCATTGCTGTTTGTGGATGCATATATTGAATATTATATATTTACTGAAGTATTTAGACAGTATTTTATATAAATGTATAAACATAGAAGTTGTATGTTTTTCATAGTGACTTTGTTTTTTTTGAGATAGAGTTTCACTCTTGTAACCCAGGCTGGAGTGCAATGACGTGATCTCAGCTCACTGCAACCTCCAACTCCTGAGTTTAAGCCATTCTCTTGCCTCAGCCTCCTGAGTAGCTGGGATTATAGGCACCTGTCACCACACCCAACTAATTTTTGTGTTGTTATTAGAGATGGGGTTTCACCATGTTGGCAAGGCTGGTCTTGAACTCCTGACCTTAGGTGGTCCACCCACCTCGACCTCCCAAAGTGCTGGGATTACAGGTGTGAGCCACCGTGCCTGGCCCATAGTGACCTTTAATTTGTCATTGAGCTAGAACATCTTTAAGAGTGAAAGAAGCCGGGCGCGGTGGCTCAAGCCTGTAATCCCAGCACTTTGGGAGGCCGAGGCCGGTGGATCACGAGGTCGAGAGATCGAGACCATCCTGGTCAACATAGTGAAACCCCGTCTCTACTAAAAATACAAAAAACTAGCTGGGCGTGGTGGCGCGTGCCTGTAATCCCAGCTACTTAGGAGGCTGAGGCAGGAGAATTGCCTGAGCCCAGGAGGCGGAGGTCGCGGTGAGCTGAGATCGCGCCACTGCACTCCAGCCTGGGTAACAAGAGTGAAACTCCGTCTCAAAAAAAAAAAAAAAAAAAAAAAATAGTGAAAGAGGGAGCGGTTAGTAATTGCTGGGGCAATGGATGTAAATCAGGAATGTCTGTGGCAAACTGGGCTATTTGATGACTTTATTTTGGATACAGAATTAATGATCAAAAAGCTGTCCTCAGATCTCTTTGAAGCCCTGTTGAATTCAGTAGTTGGTTGGTTTAGTTTTCAATTTTTGTCTAGGTAATGTTTGCATCTCATTGGCTCTTTAATGACAGTTTTCTTTTCATAATAATTGGACTTTACATAGTAGAAATTAAAAAACTTCGTTATTGAAAAGGGAAAAGAAATGCATGCAGAGTAAGAATACTAAAATTAATTCTTTGCTTTTAATAGTACAAACGTGTTTGCAAGCAATTAAGTTTATCCTGCCAAAAGAAATAGCAGTTCAGATGCTTGTCAAGTGGTACAATGTCCACAGTGCTCCAGGAGGACCCAGTTATCACTCAGAGTGGAATTTATTTGTGACTTGTCTCATGAACCTGATGGGTTATAACACAGATCGCTTAGCATGGACTAGAAATGTAAGTAAATACAATTGTTTTCTTTATGAGTTATTCTGTTAATGTAATGATTGTATAATTGGTGATATAACATTCAGAGTACATAATAGGCATAACATATTGAAAATAATAGAATAATACTAAGGTTTATTGTATCTATATAGTATAAATCTCATTTAATATTTAATATTAACATTTTACTAGTAATTACTGAGCTTTACAATGTTAAAGCATATATGACTATGTCTCATTTCACCTTTGTAAAATGACTGCAAGTTATGCTAGGATTTCTGATAGTTTTGGTTTTATTGATGAAGAAACTAGATCACAAAAAAATCACAGATGTGATTTTTTAAAAAACGACTAGACTGCGTTTTCTAACTTTTTGCTTAACATTCTTTTCTGAAGACAAGATTGTCTTTTTACACACATGTTGCTCAGGATGTGAGGAGGACAGTCTGATTTGAGGGGGATTTAAAGTACTTTAGCCTGAGTATCTACTCTGTTAATGGTATAAAGCCTTATCTCTCACCCTCTTCCCATAGAAACATCCTTACAGGCCCTTACTAGGTTATTTACAAAATCAGCAGAGTGGTGTCTTCAGTATTGGTGATCTCCTTCTGGCTTTGGAGATCACTCCCAGGACAACCTTGCCTGGGTCACTCTGAAAAACAAATTACTCTTGATTGTAATTACCCTTTTTCTAGGTAACTCAGCTGTTCCATTCTATGTGTTTTAGCCTTATACAGCAAATCCAGTTTTAAAAATTGTTTTTTGTCTCAATTATGAAAGGAAAATTTGGAAAATGGAGGAATTAAGAAAATAATTGTACTACTCAGAGATAATCACTCTAAATATTTCATGTCACCTTCTATATAAAAATATCACTGAAAATTTCCTATATTAAAAAATTTTTTCAAAAAACCTCCATCATTTCATCATAGTATAGTTTTATCATAATTAACCAATAGCTAATAATTGTGCCTTGTGAATCTTTTTTTTTCTTATTATGAGTAATTTATAAACATTCTTTTTCACTCAAATCTTTAACCATATCTCTAGTTACCTCCCAAGAATTGAATCTTAGAAGAGAGACTGCTGGGCTAAGTAATGTTTGGAAAGGGGTTCCCAGGCGACATTCTTACTAGCATCATTTAAAAGTGCCCATTTCACCACAGTGTTTATTCGTGGTGTGGTGAACCTTTGCCAGCTTACCAAGAAATCGCATCTTATTTCTGTATAAGTAAATGGGAATTTTTTTTCCAAAATCTCATCAGTTACTTATAGTTATTATTTTTTGATTTATATTTCATGTTGTTTATGTTCCAGTCTCTTCTCAGTCCAGTGGCCAAAGTAATCCTCTGTGATAAAGTCAGGTCACGTTAGTCATGCCTCTGCGTAGAATTCCCCAGTGACTTCCCATGTCACTCAGAGTAAAGGCCATATAGGCCTACAAGATGCTATGTGACCCAGCCCTCGCTTACTCTCATTTCTTATGCTTTGCAGACATCATCCCAGCCACCTTGGCGTTTGCTTGTTCCCTGAGCACTGCCAGGATGTTTCTGCCTCTGAGTGTTTGCACATGCTGTTACCTCTATGGATAATATGTGCTTAGGTCTTTATTCAGATGTCACCTCAGTGCTGCCTGTCCTGTCTCTCTATGTAGAATTATACCTGCCTCCACACCTTTAGTGCCATTTACCTGTTTTATTTTTTTCTTTTCAATTAAATATAATATATATTTTACTTATTTTGTTTTGTGTCCCTCTTCCCCCAACTGGAATGTAAATTCTAGAAAGGCAAAGATTTTCATTTAGTTTTGTTTACTACTCTCTCTCTCTCCAGGAGCTTTTGTATTGCCTGGCATAGAAGGATACTCAGTGAACATTTGTTAAGTGAATGCCGTTTTCCATCTGACTGAGATACTGTTTTTAAGAGTTTATGTCTATTTCAGTACGTGAAGGAATGAGAAAAATCTTACGGGAAAATAGGGAGAATTTTCTTTTTTTTTTTTTGAGACGGAGTTTCGCTCTTGTTACCCAAGCTGGAGTGCAATGGCGCGATCTCGGCTCACCGCAACCTCCGCCTCCCGGGTTCAGGCAATTCTCCTGCCTCAGCCTCCTGAGTAGCTGGGATTACAGGCACGAGCCACCATGCCCAGCTAATTTTTTGTATTTTTAGTAGAGACGGGGTTTCACCATATTGACCAGGATGGTCTCGATCTCTCGACCTCGTGATCCACCCGCCTTGGCCTCCCAAAGTGCTGGGATTACAGGCTTGAGCCACCGCACCCGGCTCTTTTTTTTTTTTAAATGGAGTCTTGTTCTGTCACCCAGGCTGCAGTGCAGTGGTGCTGTCTTGGCTCATTACAACCTTTGCCTCCCAAGTTCAAGCGATTCTTGTGCCTCAGCCTCCTGAGTAGCTGGGATTACAGGCATGCATCTCCACACTTGGCTAATTTCTGTGTTTTTAGTAGAGACAGAGTTTTACCATGTTGGCTATGCTCGTTTCAAACTCCTGACCTCAAGTGATCTTCCTGCCTTGGCCTCCCACAGTGCTAGGATTACTAGCATGAACCACTGCACCTGGCCTTCTTTTCTTATTTTAAACAATTGCATCAAAGTGACCTTATCTCCAATTTTTGTTTTCTTTATTACATGTGAAAAGATTAAGCCTCATAGAAACTGTGGATTTTTACATAATGAAAAAGCACGTCAGCTTTCTTAGTTTTGTTTATCATTGTCCTTGGAACTTGTTGATGAGTACAGATTGTTGTGTCCTGTGATCTCTGGCAGAGAACCTATGCCCCCTCTCGTTTCCATGTTGTGGGGAGGACTGAGCACCTACTGATTTTTTCCTTTGCAAAGAAGGACATGGGTCTTTGACTTACTTATTGCATGATAATTATGAAGGAAGAAATAAGGAAATAATTCTTGAGGCCAAGTTGCTTTGCCATTTATTTATAGGTCTGCATGGTTAAACCTTTGCTCTCTTTTGTCCTCATAGTCAAAGCTCAGGATGAAATGGTCCTCATTGGCCAATGGTTTTCATTTTGCTTTGTCCAGATTTATTCTTTTTTTGTTTTCATATATATAATGTGGAGGAGTACAGAATTTCTGCCAATGACTAGTTACACAATTTTTGGCATTTCTTTATGCTTTCTTTAATTTGCTGATGTGTTAAATGAGAGCACTGGACTGTGCATTGTAGGAATAGTTGCAATTAGGGTTCACTGTTTGTGGCTTTGGGGCTGTTCTTTTTTTCATTAGATAAATATTAAATCCCTGTTGTGAGCTAGGCATGATGCCAGGTTTCCCACATATACCTTAAACAAGACAGCCTGTTCTTCTGGAATTGACTGTCGTGGGGGAGACAAATAAATAATATTTGATACATATATTATGATAGATGAAGGGTGGCGGTTCATTGGAGCATATAACAGAGTTGGCTAACCTGAGACACACTGAAAGAATCAAGATTAAACAGATCCATGCATGGCACAAAGAGCCATCCTTATCAGACAGTTTCTATTTTCTCGTAACTCCAGGCCTTATGAATCTGATAATTATAGCAGGGACATTCTTATTGACTGTGGGACTTTGTATATTTGTGTGTGTTACATTTTGGTTGAAATTTTAGGTAAAATAGTTACTATTTTATTTGTTGCTTTGATTTCACCAGGTTTTTAATAATATATATGAGTTGAGCTATTTTTTTTTTTTTTTTTTTTGAGACGGAGTTTCGCTCTTGTTACCCAGGCTGGAGTGCAATGGCGCGATCTCGGCTCACCACAACCTCCGCCTCCTGGGTTCAGGCAATTCTCCTGCCTCAGTCTCCTAAGTAGCTGGGATTACAGGCACGCGCCACCACGCACAGCTAGTTTTTTGTATTTTTAGTAGAGACGGGGTTTCACTATGTTGACCAGGATGGTCTTGATCTCTCGACCTCGTGATCCACCCGCCTCGGCCTCCCAAAGTGCTGGGATTACAGGCTTGAGCCACCGTGCCCGGCCTGAGTTGAGCTATTTTTTATTTGAATGCTTCACAAGCAGACCTTCTCTCTCAATAACATTCACTTTTAAAAATCACTTTATTGCTACCTATATTTAGTTTTTATGTAGAAATCAACTCTGTTTAGGTGAGTGAATTGATAAATGTATAAGTTTTTTTAGCATAGGAAAATAGCCATTGCCATTTATAGAGTTACAGTTTTTTTAGTTGATAGTTAATGCCCATGTGAGGCAGCTGGGGCAGCAAAGATTATGCCGGGGAAATTAAAGAAGAGTGACTTGTAGAAAACTGCTTTTATGTAGTTGTATTAGTTAGAAGATAGGCTCATTATTGTAACAGAAAGTCCTCAAAAGATACAATGGCTCAAACACAGTAAGAATGTTTGTCTTGCTTATGTAATGGGGCTTAGCCAATAAACAGGCCACACAGTTATTCAGGGACCCAGGTCGATGGAGGATGCTTACATAACAGGGCTTAGCAGGTAAACAGGCCACACAGTTATTCAGGGACCCAGGTTGATGGAGGATCTTTTGTGTTCGGTTCCAAGATTGCCATTGGTTGACTGTATTCCAGTCAGGTTGAAGGGGCAAAGAGCCTGGAGGAGCAGGTGCAGGACTGGACTGATCCTGGAAATGATGACAGTGACTTCCATTTATAATTAACTCTGTCAAAGGGTCACACCTAACTTCAGAGGAGGCAGGGGTATGTATGTAGTCTGCCTCTGGGTTCAGGAGAAAGAGGAGAACAACGATTTTGCAGAGTAGCTATTTGTCTCTGCCATAGAATTGTTAGATAGTTTACTGTAGATGGACTGTAAATAAATGTTTGTGTAGTTCTAACATTTGACCGATATTGGGTTGATCCTTTGAGACTTGGCATATTGTGGATATACCTAAAGTTTCTTATTCTACCAGAGGTGTGATGTAATCTGTGTTGTTACACAAGTAGGAGAGGGAAGGAAACTACTGTTAAAATTAGTACTTAGGCCGGGCGCGGTGGCTCAAGCCTGTAATCCCAGCACTTTGGGAGGCCGAGGCGGGTGGATCACGAGGTCGAGAGATTGAGACCATCCTGGTCAACATGGTGAAACCCCGTCTCTACTAAAAGCGCAAAAAATTAGCTGGGCATGGTGGCACGTGCCTGTAGTCCCAGCTACTCAGGAGGCTGAGGCAGGAGAATTGCCTGAACCCAGGAGGCGGAGGTTGCGGTGAGCCGAGATTGCGCCATTGCACTCCAGCCTGGGTAACAAGGGCGAAACTCCGTGTCAAAAAAAAAAAAAAAAAAAAAAAAAAAAATTAGTGCTTAGGAGCCTAGGCACCATACTAGATGTTTGCATGTA
Organism: Saimiri boliviensis; assembly: GCF_048565385.1. Taxonomy (NCBI): domain Eukaryota; kingdom Metazoa; phylum Chordata; class Mammalia; order Primates; family Cebidae; genus Saimiri; species Saimiri boliviensis. Next base: position 48,763,523 of record NC_133449.1, on the reverse strand, counting down.
TTTTTTTTTTATTTTTTTTTTATTTTTTTATTTTTAAAACCAGAACATTTATTGTGTGACTAATCGGTGAAATTCTTAAGATGAACTGGATGCTGCAACAGCTGCCCTCTTGGGTTTAGGTGTTGTTCCTTCACGGAATCCATGCCTGAATCTGCGATATACAATTTTTAGATGCCTCATTCGACCAGTGCCGGTGGTATTTCGTCTTTTAGCCTTGGCACTCCAGTTATACTTTCTCTTGCGCTTGGCGGGGTAGCCACATTTGCCGCAGGTCGACTTCTGAAGGTGGTAGGCCTTAGAGCCACAGCGGCGGCACAACGTGTGCGTCTTATTACGACGCTTCCCAAACGATGACGTTCCCTTCGTCATCCTGCTTCTGCGACCCGGACCAGAAAGGTTGTTTGCATATATTAATATGATTTCATTTTATCTTCACAGTGACCTAGAAGAAAGATATTTAAATAATGACTTTCCAGATTAAAAAATGAGCTTTGATGGCTTCCCTCAGTTTCCATAATTGGTAGGGCTGATTTCTGAATCCTTTAAGTTGATCAGTTGACGGAAATGCATTTATGACTTTTGTCTTTTCTTTTGGCGTTACTTTTCAGTTTGACTTTGAAGGATCACTTTCCCCTGTCATTGCGCCCAAAAAAGCAAGGCCTTCTGAGACGGGATCTGACGATGTAAGCACTATTATTTCTTGCTAATATAAATTAATTTATGGATTCTCATACTAGCCTCTCACTTCTGTGGTATTCTTATCAATTCCTCTATCTTTCCAGCACCTTTCACTTTATTTATTTTAATAACCAAATAATAATTATTTTGAAGAGTGGGATCTGTTACATTTTCTGTGGTCTTTAATGATTATCTAAACATTAATATATGTATTGCTGCATGATTTCAGTTTAGGTTTGTAGACATTTTATTACCAACTGATTACCTGAAATAACAGCATTTATCTTTTTTATGCAGTGTTTTTTTTTTTTTTTTTTTTTTTTGAGACGGAGTTTCACTCTTGTTGCCCAGGCTGGAGTGCAATGGCGTGATCTCAGCTCACCGCAACCTCCGCCTCCTGGGTTCAGGCAATTCTCCTGCCTCAGCCTCCTGAGTAGCTGGGATTACAGGCACGCGCCACCATGCCCAGCTAATTTTTTGCACCTTAGTAGAGACGGGGTTTCACCATGTTGACCAGGATGGTCTCGATCTCTTGACCTCGTGATCCACCCGCCTCGGCCTCCCAAAGTGCTGGGATTACAGGCTTGAGCCACCGCGCCCGGCGATGCAGTTTTTTAAATTAAAGTTCTCAGTCATATCAGGTTTCCTGGTATATTCTTAAGTGGCCCAATATATTTTTTTAAATCGTGGTATAATTTACAAGAATGAAGTCCTCACATCTTAAGTTTACGGTTTGATCAGTCTTAATGTATGCACACTCATATAACCCACACTTCTTTAAAGACACAGAATATTTTCATAACTCCATAAAATTTCCTTGTGCTGTTTTTAATCAGCTTTGTCCTCTTTTTCTAGCAATCACTGATCTGAATTCTGTCACCATATCTTAGTTATATGTGTTCTAGAACTTGATGTAAATGAAATAATATAGTATGTACTCTTTGGTATAAGATTTCTTTTATTCAGCATAATGCTTTTGAGATTCATTCATACTGTTACAGATACCAGTAGTTTGTGTCTTTTTATTGCTAAGCAGTATGAATATACCATAGTTTGTTTATCTACCCTTCTGCTGGTAGATTATCTAGGCTATTTCTTTTTTTTTGGTCAGTCTTATGAATAAAGCAAGCTACTACTAACATTCACTGTGAAGTCTTTGTGGACATATATTTTCTTTCTTTTTTTTTTTTTCTTTTTGAGTCAGAGTCTTGCTCTGTCACCCAAGCTGCAATGTGGCTCACTGCAACCTCTGCCTCCCGAGTTCAGGCAATTCTCATGCCTTAGCCTCCCCAGTAGCTGAAATTACAAGTGTGTGCCACCACAATTGGCTAATTTTTGTATTTTTAGTAGACACGGGTTTTGCCACATTGTCCAGGCTGGTCTCAAACTCTTGGCCTAAGTAATCTGCTCACCTTGGCCTCCCAGAGTGCTGGGATTACAGGCGTGAGCCACCATGCCTGGCCTGTGGACATGTATTTTCATTCTTTTTTTTTTTTTTTTTGAGAGGGAGTCTTGCCTTGTCACGCAGGCTGGAGTGCAGTGGCGCAATTTCGGCTTAGTGCAACCTCTGCCTCCTAGTGATTCTCTTGCCTCAGCCTCCCGAGTAGCTAGGATTATAGACTCACACCATCACACCCAGCTAATTTTTGTATTTTTAGTAGACATGGGGTTTTACCATGTTGGTCAGGTTGGTCTTGAACTTCTGACCTCATGATCTGCCTGCCTTGGCCTCCCAAAGTGCTGGGATTACAGGTGTGAGCTACCGTGCCTGGCCTTAATTTCCTTTAAATTAAAATTTATGCCTATAATTTTTAATTTCTTTTAATTTTTTAAAATTAAAATTCATGCCTATAACTTTTAATTTATTTTAATTTAATCTTTTAAATTAAAATTCACACCTGTAATGGCAGCACTTTTTGGGGTAGAGGCAGGAAGACTGCTTAAACTCAGGAGTTCGAGAGCAGTCTGGGCAATATATTATAGTAAGATCTTGTCTCTACCCAAAAAATTTAAAAATTAGCCAGACATGATGGCATATACCTGTAGTCCCAGCTACTTGGAGGCTGAGGTAGGAGGATGGTAAGCACTCTTTCATATGCTCATTAGCTACTCTGTTCAAGTCTTTACCTACGTTTTATTAGATTTTAAAAAATACGTAAGCTGTTGAAGTTCATGTACATGTTCTAGACATGAGTTCTTGACCATGTTTTTTTTTCCCTTAGTATGTGGCTTAACAGTGTCTTTGATGAGCAGAATTTTTAATTTTGGTTATCCAGTTTATTAGTTTTTTTCTTTTATGGTTAATTCTTTGTATCTAGCCCAAGAATTTTTAAGTCAGAATAACACACTGTATTAAGCCTTATAAAAACACCAGTAAATTCCAAGATCTGGAAATAGCATAAACCACATTCTCTGAACCAAATGCAGTAAATCACAAGTAGAACCAAAATAGACCGAATATTTGGAAAATGTAGTACACAGTCTGAGTATAAAAATCAGTTAATTATTAGCTTATATTATTAGCCTTGGCATCTTATATATGTAGAAAGATGAATTCACCAGCTGAATGCAGGTAGACCTTCCCTCTTTCCAAAACACAGCTCAGTGTAGTGGCCACTAACATGCCATCTACTTTTCCTATGAAACCTAGCCTGAGATAATCTTAAATTTTCTCTCTCAATCTCTACCTAAATAGTAGAATCCTTCTCCCATTGTCTTTCCTAAAAGGACATGACAAGATTTTTTTTTTAAAAATGGTTTTTAAAGGTGGCTTGCCTTAATGTTTGTAACTGGCATCTGGAAATTGTGTGCTATTTTATAATTCCTTCATTCTTAGTATTGTTTTTTTAAAAATATGTACTCTTAGATCATATTTTTACTCTTAGATCATAATGTGAAAATGAAACTTGAATTGTTTTAAGTGAATTTTCTTTTCTAATGATATTTTACGGAGGTATTTTTAAAAGTTAATATTCTTTTTATTCTTCTCAGGACTGGGAATATTTAGTAAATTCAGACTACCACCAGAATGTTGAGTCTCATCTTTTGAACAGAGCCTTATGTTTGAGTACTTCAGAAGTTTCACACATGAAGGATGAGGATTTTTCACAGAATCTCAGTCTGGATTCTTCTACACTTCTCTTTACTCACATACCTGCAATTTTTTTCGTTCTTCACCTGGTGTATGAGGAGCTTAAGTTGAATACTCTAATGGGAGAAGGAATTTGTTCACTTGTTGAGCTTCTTGTTCAGTTGGCAAGGTAAATTTGTTTGTAGATTAGAAACTGCCAGGAAGTCCTTAGATGGCTGTCTTTTCCATGATATCATATAGGGACCTTGTAAATAAGTTTCTGAAGTCTACCTTCTCAGAAAACTAGGGCATCTCCTGTAAACCACAGAGTTGTTGGAAGATACTGGTTATGTAAGGGCCTGTGGGCTGTGCTGCAGGGATTTTTAGTGTTTGTCCTGATGATTAGTTGAAGGTCACGAAAAGATGGAGATGACCTACTCAGATTTTCATTTTGACAGGATGACTGGCTATACTGTGGTGGGAGTTCTAGAATAATATCTGCTGTTTTATAATAATACCCACATGCAAATAGTGCTTTATAGTTGACCAAATCATAGTTTAACATATAAAGTCTCAAGTTAAGATTCCTATTTTAGTGATGAGGATACTTGCCTAAATTTGTTTCTAAGAATATGGGTATTCGATAATTGTAGACTCATTTTGCTATGCTGTCCTTGTTGCAATCTGAGGTCCTCCCTGTCTTTGAGGCACTGATAGTAGATCCACAATAAGATAGTTCTAATATGTTTCAACGCCTTTCAATAGCTTTGAAACCTCTTGTTTACTGCTCTGAATTCTAGGGTCATACTAATGTGTTGTTTGAGCCTTTATGACCTTTGGTGATAAAGAAGTTGAATTTGAACTGAAATGTCAACCTCTGAGTTAAAACATAGTATATTTTCTAATTTCTGTTATCTTTTTTGAGATCTTGAAATTCAATCCTGAGACATGGCAATTTTAATTAATGGTAAATTTCACTTAGGATGTCATTACTATCATGAACATTTTTTTGCAATTAAGTAATTTCCAAACCATAATCATGGCTTTCTGAAATAAGTACATGATATTTTATGTTTTATCAGGTTTTTGTTTTTGGTTTTTTTACATACTTTACCTTATTTAATCTTTTTTTGTCAGGTTGAGGGGGGACTCTGTCACCCAGGCTGGAGTGCAGTGGCAAGACCTCGGCTCACTGCAATCTCTGCCTTCCAGTTTAAGCAATTTTCTGCCTCAGCCTCCCGAGTAGGTGGGACTATAGGTGCCCACCACCATGCCTGGCTACTTTTGTATTTTTAGTAGAGACAGGGATGTCATCATCTTGGCCAGGCTGGTTTTGAACTCCTGACCTTATGATCCACCCATCTTGGCCTCCCAAAGTGCTGGGGTTACAGAGGTGAGCCACCATGCACGGTCCATCTTATTTAATCTTTAAAGCTTCAGAGTAAGTTAGCTGGTTTTGCCCCATTTTCTAGAAGAAAATACTGAGGTTTATAGACATGACTTACTGAAGATCACACAGCTAATAAATAGCAGAGGAGGAACTAGCTCACGGTGATTTTACCCTAGTTTTACCTCTGCAAAATTTAGCAAAAAGAGATTGGGTTGCATTTGTCACTCTGGGCACTTTAAAGTCCAAAAATACAATAAAGAGACTCTAGGTTTGGTTATCTTCTTTCTCATAAGTAAGTTTTTAAATTGAAAGATTCAACTAATGAATCCTTCCAACTCTGCTGGGAGAAAGTGCTGTAATACCTTATTTTTTACATGCTCTTACTGTTTTAGGGACTTAAAATTGGGACCTTATGTAGATCATTACTATAGAGACTACCCAACGCTTGTCAGAACTATTGGACAAGTGTGCACAATTGATCCAGGTAAGTCGTCATGCTTTTAAAGATTTTCTGAACAGTGTGGTGACATTTGCTTGTATCTTTCTCAGTGAAGATCAGAGGATGTATTTCTTACCATTGGCTTCTAAGTCAGGGGCATTGTCTTTCCACCAGGCAGATTTTAGTTTTTAATGCTTGTTTTCTGACACGTAGTAAGCCATAATATCTTCAGTGTATAGTGAAAATTTTATTCATCCCTAAGGTTCAGACTTGCAAAAGTTTAGAAAGAGCTTCCAGTGCCAAGGATGCTTTTAACCTAGACTTGTACTGTCCAGTTAGTAGCTAATAGCCATATGCTACTTAAATTCAATTATAATAAAACATGTATTTCCTCAGTGCACTAGCCGCATTTTGAGAGCTCAGTAGCCACATGGGGCTAATGCCACCATATTGCACAGTGCAGATTCAGATACAGAACATTTCTGTCACCACTGTACTGTCCTAGACCCTGAGCTAAAGGAACTGAAAGTTGGGGCCCAGGTAAAAAATTTTTGTTTGTTTGTTTGTTTGTTTGTTTGTTTTTGACACCGGGCCCATCACCCTGTTGCCCAGACAGGAGTGCAGTGTTAGGCTCTCGGCTCACTGCGTCTTCCAGCTCCCATGCTCAAATGCCTCAGCCTCCTGAGTATCTGGGATTATAGGCGTGTGCCACATGCCCGGCTCATTTTTGTATTTTTAGTAATGATGAGGTTTTACCACGTTGACCAGACTGGCCTCGAACTCCTGACCTCAAGTGATTCACCTGCCTTGGCCTCCCAAAGGGCTGGGATTACAGGTGTTAGCCACTGTGCCTGGCCTTTGGTTAGATTCTTTATATCCCTTAGGAAAATAATTTGCTAAAATTCCATCCAGGATGGGATAAATAGAAGTCATTTATATTTTCATTTAATAACATAGTCACTTATTTACTGTGGCAGAAAACATGAAGCATTTTGGAGGATATGAGAAAATGTTATTCTAATTGTTTCAAAGTGACATTTAACTGTTGATCATCTTCCCTTTAAAATATTGTTGTATTAATGTATTTTTGTATCTATCTATCTATCTCATTTTAAAGGTCAAACAGGATTTATGCATCATCCATCATTTTTTACTTCTGAGCCACCAAGTATTTATCAGTGGGTGAGTTCTTGTCTGAAGGGTGAAGGAATGCCACCTTATCCTTACCTCCCTGGAATCTGTGAAAGAAGCAGGCTAGTAGTCTTGGTATGTATGTGGAGTGTTATCTTCTTTTCCTTTTAAAGTTAAGTTTTAAAAATTATACCTAAGGTTAAGTTTTTCTTTCTGTGTATAGTTCTGTGAATTTCAGTATGTGCATAGATTCATGTAATTGCTACATTTAGGATATAGAACATTTATATCACCCTCAAAAATTTCTCTCATTATTTTGAGATAAATCCAAGTTGCTTCCTGTATCGACAGTTCATTGCATTCTATGGCTGATTAGTAGTTTATTGCATGGATGTGCCATAGTTGGTTTTTCATTCAAGATAATTGGGTTGATCACCAAAGCGGGAGCAGCCAAAATGATTCAGTCCCTTCGTGACTTCTGACTGATGTAAGAATCGCAAAAGGCATTTCAGTGCACCTTCCCACATTCGCAGGAAGATTATGTCATCCCCTCTTTCCAAAGAGCTGAAACCGAAGTACAACGTGCGATCCATGCCCATCCGAAAGGATGATAAAGTTCAGGTTGTTCGAGGACACTATAAAGGTCAGCAGATTGGCAAAGTAGTCCAGGTTTGCAGGAAGAAATACGTAATCTACATTGAACAGGTGCAGCGGGAAAAGGCTAATGGCACAACTGTCCACATTCACCCCAGCAAGGTGGTTATCACTAGGCTAAACCTGGACAAAGACCGCAAACAGATCCTTGAACAGAAAGCCAAATCTCGCCAAGTAGGAAAGGAAAAGGGCAAATACAAGGAAGAAACAACTGAGAGGATGCAGGAATAAAGTAATCTTGTACACAAGCTTTGATTAAAACTTGAAATATGGAAGAAAAAAGGATGATTGGGTTGATTCCAGTTTTTAGCAATTGTAAATACAGATGCTGTCAGCATTCATGTTCAGGCTTTTATGTGAAAGTGTTTTTCTTTCTCTAGGACAGGTACCTAGGAGTAGGATTGATGGGTCATATAGTAAGTTTGTATTTTGTTTTTAAAGAAACTTGGCTGTTTTCCAGAGTGGCTCTTCCATTTTACATTTTTACCAGCAATATTTAAGAGATCATTTACCTGCATTCTTGTCAGTATTTGGTATCGTCACTATTTTTTATTTTTATCTTTTTGAGAGTTGTGTAGTAATACCTCATTGTGGTTTTAATTTACATTTTCCTAATGGCTAATGATGTTTTGAGGGTTCTAGATATGAGGTTTTGTCAGACAAGTAGTTTTTAGATATTTTCTTCTAGTTTCTACCTTGTCTTGTCTCATTATTCTCTTAATATGTCAAAGAGTGACAGTGTTTAATTTTGATGAAGCTAGTTTATCAGTATTTTTCTTTAGTGGATGTTGCTTTTAGTGTCATGTCAAAGAATTCTTTGTTTAACTTTAGGTTTTGAAGATTTTCTCCTGGGTTTCTTTGTGTGTTTTACATTTAGATCTCTAATCCATTTTGTTAAGTTTTTTATAATGTGTCAGGTTTTAGGTAAAGGTTTTTATTATTTCATTTGGATATCCAGTTCTTCCAGCTTTGTGTTTTGAAAAGACTATCATTTCTCTATTGTATCTGCATTTTTGTCAAAAGTCAGTTTGGCCATATTCTTGTGTCTATTTCTGGACTTTCTATTTTGGTTTATTGATCTTTGTGGCTGTCTACACTAATTACTATAGCTTTATAGTAAGTCTTAAAACTGATTAGCATTACTCCTTCCTTCATTACTCTTCTTGCCTTTTCATACTGATTTTATTTTTTGAGACTGAGTCTTGCTCTGTCACCTAGGCTAAATAGAGTACAATGGCATGATCTCAGCTCACTGCAACATCTACCTTCTGAGTTCAAGTGATTCTCCTGCCTCAGCCTCCCAAATAGCTGGGATTATAGAATCCTGCCACCATGCTTGGCTAATTTTTTGTATTTTTAGTAGGTATGGGGTTTCACCATGTTGGCCAGGCTGGTCTCGAACTCCCCACCTCAGTCTCCCAAAGTGCTGGGATTACAGGTGTGAGCCACCACCACTGGCCCATACTGATTTTATAAACATTTTGTCTATAGCTACAAAAAAAATCCTGCTGAAATTTTTTTCAAAGAAACACATCTTTATTTTTATTATTTTCTGTTCACCTTTACCTTGATCTGAAAATTTCATGGTTTATTAATTTTTAGATATTAGTTTGTTAATACATGCCCTACATCAGACTTCATATAGAACCAAAGGGCTGTCACAGTTGATGAGGTATGTTTCTTGGCACACCTGTTCTTCAGTCTCCCCATCCTGGAGCAGCCTGCTCGTGTCTTCCCAGGCTTGCAGGAGAACCGTATGCTTTTGCTCCTTCTCTCCAATGTTGGTAGATTGTAAATGTCTTTGCCCCCTGCCCTTCTTTTTCTTTACGCTATGTTTTGCTCTGCTTCATGGTGAGAAGTGCTTCAAAGCCCTCTATCACTCTAAAACAGACATATAGAATGGTGATTCTGTTTAAAAAACAGATATTTTACTGATAACAAAATATATATAACATAATATTTCTCATTGAAATTATTGTTATTATTTTTTGAGATGGAGTCACTCTGTCACCCAGGCTGGAATACAGTGGCAGCATATCAGCTCACTGTACCCTCTGCCGTCACCTGGGTTCAAGTGATTCTCCTGCCTCAGCCTTCTGAGTAGCCGGGATTACCAGTGTGAGCCATCACGTCTGGCTAATTTTTCTATTTCTAATAGAAACGGGGTTTCACCATGTTGACTGGGCTGGTCTTGAACTCCTGACCTCAGTTGATCCACCCACCTTGGCCTCTCAAAATCTTAGGATTACAGCTATGAGCCACTGCACCAGCCTGAAATTATTTTTGAGTGTACAGTCCAGTGGCATTGAATACATTCACACTGTTATGTAGCCATCACCACTGTCTATACCCAAGACTTTTTCATCATCCTTAACATAAACTCTGTGCCTATTAAACAGTGACTCCCCATTCTCCTTCCTCCCAGGCCCTAGTAATTCTGTTTCTTATGAATTTGTTTCTTATAAGTACCTCATATTATGGGAATCATGTAATATTTGTCCCTCTGTGTCTGGCTTATTTCACTTAGCATAATGTTTTCAAGGTTTATCCATATTGTAGCATCTATCAAAATTACATTCTTTTAAATCCATTGTATGGCTACACCACAGTTTATCATTTCATCCGATGATGGACACTCGGGTTGTTTCCACTTCTGGCTATTGTGCATAGTGCTGCTGAGAACCATGGGTATACAAATATCTGTTCAAGTCTCTGCTTTCAGTTCTTTTGAATATATACCTGGTGGTGGAATTGCTGGGCCATATGGTAGGTAGTTCGATGTATAACTTTTTGAGGAACTGCTGAACTCATTTTCATAGTGGCTGTACCATTTTACATCTTTACCAGCAATGCAGGAGGAAGGGTTCCAGTCTTGCCAACATATATTATTTTCTATTTGTTTTTTTTTTTTTGAGACGAAGTTTTTGCTCTTGTTATCCAGGCTGAAGTGCAATGGCGCGATCTCGGCTCACCGCAACCTCCGCCTCCTGGGTTCCAGCAATTCTCCTGCCTCAGCCTCCTTAGTAGCTGGGATTACAGGCACATGCCACCATGCCCAGCTGATTTTTTGTATTTTTAGTAGAGACGGGGTTTCACCATGTTGACCAGGTTGGTCTCGATCTCTCGACCTCGTGATCCACCCGCCTCGGCCTCCCAAAGTGCTGGGATTACAGGCTTGAGCCACCGTGCCTGGCCCCTTTCTATTTGTTTTTTAAAAATTATAGCCATCCTAGTACCTGTGAACTGATACAGTACCTCATTGTTTTGATTTGCATCCTTAGTGATTAGTGATGTTGAGCATATTTTCATCTGTTTATTGGCCATTTATGTATCTTCTTTGAAGAAATATCTCTGCAAATCCTTTGTGTATTTTAAAATTGTTTTTTTCTTGTTGAGTTAGGCATTTAAAAAAAAAAATACATATATATATATATTTTTTTAAAGACAGGTTTTCACCACTTGGCCAGGCTAGTCTTGAACTCCTGACCTCAGGTGATCCACCCGCCTTGGCCTCCCAAAGTGCTGGGATTATAGGCGTGAGCCACCGCACCCAGTGAGTTTAGGCATTTTTATACTGTAGATATTAATGTATCAAATACATGATTTGCAAATTTTTCTCCCATTCTATAGGTTTTTCTACAAATGTCTTTTCAGTAAAACTGGCTTCAGTACTCAGTTTATCTCTCTGGCCTTTCATCTCACCAAGTCCTCTTGGTATTTCTTTTAACCTGTCAGCTCACAGATTTATTTATAAAATATAAATTTATCAAAATATTCTAAAAAATATCAGTAGAAGCCTTTATTGACAGGGTTTTGGTTTTGTCATTATGAATTTTATTGGGCTTTTTTTTTTTTTTTTTAAAGACAGGTCTTACTCTGTCACCCACGCTGGCGTGATCATGGCTCACTTCAGCCTCGCCCTCGGCTCAAACAATCTTCCCACCTCAATCTCTCTCGTATCTGGGACCACAGGTGCACACCATCATACCTGGTTAATTTTTGTATTTTTAGTAGAGATGGGGTTTGCCATGTTGTCCAGGCTGGTCTTGAACTCCTGACCTCAAGTGATAATTTTTTTTATGTGATGTTTAGCTAATGAGACATTTGTAGTAACCTTCTAGCTTATGGTGGCTCTTGTCTATTGAGTCACTTGTATATGTGGAGATGGCATTGTCTGTGTATCATTTGTTGAAATGAGGGAAAGGAAGGAAGTGAGATAACATTTATTGGGAGCCTGTTGTCTTCAAGGAACTTTATGTATGTTTTCTCATTTAGTAGAGAGACCTGATGTACTTTTGTGTTTGTGTTATATGCTGAATATTTTAACTCTTTTGAGAGAGTTTTTCCTTTGTCTTACCTTTTTCTTTTCCTCTTCAAAGCAAATACCACTATAGCTCTATACCACTAGATACTTCCTAGGTAGTGAGAGAGCACTATTCGATACCTTTTGGAATGACTGAAAAATAAGTTTTGGTGAGGATATGGAGCAATTGAAACTCTCATACATTACTGGGGGGACTGCAGAAATGGCACAGCATTTTGGGAAAGTGTTTGGCAATTTCTTGTGAAGTTAAACGCATTTACCATAAGACAGAGAAATCCTAACTCCTTGGTATTTACTCAAGAGAAATGAAAACAACCTGCACAAAGACCCACACGTGTGTGAATGTTTAGAGCAACTTTGGTCATAATGGCCACAAACTGGAACCAAATGTTCACCAGCTTTTGAGTACGTAGTTTGGTACATCTGTTTAATGGACTACTACTCATCATAAAAAGGAAGAAACTAGTGATCCTTGGAGAGATGTGGATGAATCTCAAAGACCTTATGCTAAGTTAAAGAAATACTACAAAAAAGACTACATATCATATGATTCATTAACATGATATTGTAGGATGGACAAAACAGTAGAGCAAGAAAGCAGATAAGTTGTTTCCAGTGGTGGGTGTAGGAGGAAAAGACTGACTACAAAGAGAAGAAGGGTACTTTTTGGTGTGATGAAAATACTCTATATTCTAAGTGTCGTAGTGGTTATGTGATATAACATTTTTTTGAAACTCACAGAACTGTACACCTAAGATGGATTAGTCTATGTTATATTTATTTTCTAGTTATGCATCAATTATGTAGCTAGGTGTGGTAGCTCATACCTGTAATCCCAGCCCTTTGGGAGGCTGAGGCAGGAGGATTGCTTGAGGTCATGAGTCCGAGTCCAGCCTGGGCAACACAATGAGAATCTGTTTCTACAAAAAAATAAAAATAATAATATAAAAGAATTAGCTGGATGTGGTGGTGCATGCCTATAGTCCTAGCTACTTTGGAGGCTGAGGCAGGAGGATTGCTTGAGCCAAGGAGTTTGAGGCTACAGTGAACTGTGATTGCACCACTGCACTCTAGCCTGGGTGACAAAGAGAGATGCTGTCTCTGAAAAGTGAAAAATAATGTTTATTTTCTTCTTTTGCAGAGTATTGCACTATACATACTTGGTGATGAGAGCTCTGTTTCTGATGAATCCTCACAATATTTAACCAGAATAACTATAGGTAAGTTGGTGTAATGTTAGGTCTCTGGAAACAACTTTTTGTAAATGTCAGTATCACAACTGAAAAAACAGAAAAAAAAATTTTCTTATTTGCTTTAGCAGCAATGTCTTACCTTTTTAGTACTCTTCTGATCTGTAGTCCACAACTGATCTTCCAGGTATCAGGATTACTTAAAATCTAACAAATCTTGTATTTTCAGTGTGGGTAAAAAGGACTATTTTAGTTTCGAGGAAATTATTATAACATTGACTCTTGAAAAACATGAATTTGAACTGTGTGGGTCCACTTAAACAATGAATTTTTTTTCAACCAAATGCAGGTAGAAAATGTAGTATTCTCTGGATGTGAAACCCATATGCAGGTTCCACAGGGCCAATTGCAGGACTTGAGCATGCACAGATTTGGGTACACACGGGGCATCTTAGCCAGTTCCCTGAGTATTCTCAGGGCTGACTGTACTTTCAGCCTGCCACAGTACTGCTTATTTTTCTTTTTTAAAGATATTCTTTGCTACCGGATTCTTATTTTCAAATGTCTTCTACATGTTATATGTTTACCAGGATGACTATCAAAATTGTTTCATTTTGTTGCCTTTTAGCCCCCCAGAAGTTGCAAGCAGAACAAGAGGAAAACAGGTGACTTTTATTTAGACTGTGTTTTTATGTCAAACATTTTAAACAATATTATCTTTCACTGTTATGCTTACTAACTTTATGTTTTATTCTCTTATAGGTTCAGTTTCAGGCATTCTACTTCGGTTTCTAGCCTAGCTGAAAAATTGGTTGTCTGGATGACTAATGTAGGTAAGAGCTTCTTTGTTACCTCCCAAGTAGGCCCTGCCTCCTCCAGACTAGCTAGAACTGGAAGGAATGTGGACTGAGGGGCACTGGCTTTGTGAAGAGACCTCACAAGATTGTGATTATATTTCATCAAGTCATACTTTTTTTTTCCTTGACAATCTCACAACTTCCGTATAATGATATTTGGGATACCAGCCTTTTATCTTGGTGTATAAGGAATCTTTATTTGCCATTACATTGGACCATTTGAGGTTGTGGCTATGTAAGCTGGTCTCTTAGAATGGAGAATTTTAATCACCCTACATTCACACCTGAAATCACTGTGATACTCAGATGTCAGAAATGGGTATTTTTGGCAAAGACTGAAAGCAGTTATATAAACATTTCAGGGTATACTTTAGAAGGATAAATGCCAGGGATTTCAGGCACCAAGATTAACATGGAACTGGGAAGTGGAAGAGGGAGGAAAAGCTTTCTATATTACCTATTCCCCAAACCTATGCTCCTAGGTTTTAAATTAAGTAAAATACCAAATAAGTTTTTATCACAAAGAACTGAAAAACAAAATTAAAAATTACTATCATGAAGATATTTTAAAAATGAGGATGTTGTATGGGATGTACGTTAAAAAATAAAGCTTTAATGAACATTAAAAAATGTTCTTGAAGTCTTATCCTTTAGATAACATTTAGATAAGATAACATTTAGATGTTCTAAATGAAGTTTCTGACAGTTTTTTTTTTTTTTCATTTTACTTTAAAAATGGCAATAACTGTTGCATAGTATACATACAGGATACCTATGCTGAAAAATATTGGATGAATTCTATCCATTTGTATATCACGTAATATTTAATAAGTGTTATTCTCATATAAGGAAACATTTTTTGCCTCAATAGTTAATTGACTTTTTATATTATAAATAATGCATGGTATTATAAAATTTAGAAAATCATTATAAGAAAAATATGATTTAACCCAAGGATAAAAAATTTTAAATATGAAATTTGATGTACTTACAAAAGAATATATCAAACATGTATGTTTAGTTTAGAGGATGGTGCTGAGTATTGATGTACTGGTCACCCACCCTTAGAAATAGAACATGACCCACATAGCAGAAGGCCCTGACATATCTGCTCATGGATCCCTCCTGTCAGACACCCCAGTGTTATAGGGAACCACTGCCCCACCTACATTTTGTGTTACCTTACTCTTGTTTTTCTTTATAGTTTTACATCTTTTTTAAGTTGGTAGGTTTTATATATTTTTGAAAACATATAGATTTAAATATATGTTCTTTTTCCTTTACTCACTTTATTGTTTAAAAATTCATCCATATCAACTCATGTAGTAGTAGCAGTGGGTCATTTTCTCTGATATATAGATTATCTCGTTTGAACATATCACAATTTAATTACCCATTCTATTGATGATAGACAATGGGACTCACCCCTTTCTCCATCTTTTTTTTTCTTTCCCATAACAAAACAGTATTGCTAATGAGTATTTTTATATCTGTATCTTGGTGTACATGGTATAAGTTTTTATATGGCTGTTGATGGATCAAATGGGTAGATCTACCTATACATATCAACTGTTTTCCAAAGTGGTTGAACCAATTTACACTGCCTTTGGCTATGGATAAGAATTACTATTGTTCACTTCAGCAAAGTCTCAGGATACAAAATCAATGTAAAAAATCACAAGCATTCCTATACACCAATAATAGACAAACAACCAAATCATGAGTGAACTCCATTCACAATTACTACAAAGAGAATAAAATACTTAGGAATTCAACTAACAAGAGACATGAAGGACCTCCTCAAGGAGAACTATAAACCACTGCTCAAGGAAATAAGAGGACACAAACAGATGGAAAAACATTCCATGCTCAGGGTTAGGAAGAATCAGTATCGTGAAAATGACCATACTGCCCAAAGTAATTTATAGATTCAGTGCTATCCCCATCAAGCTACCATTGACTTTCTTCACATAACTGGAAAAAGCCACCTTAAATTTCATATGGAACCAAAAAAGAGCCTGCATAGCCAAGACAATCCTAAGTAAAAAAAACAAAGCTGGAGGCATCACACTACCTTACTTCAAACTATGCTACAAGGCTACAGTAATCAAAACAGCATGGTACTGGTACCAAAACAGAGATAGAGACCAATGGAACAAAACAGAGGCCTCGGAAATAATGCCACACATCTACAACCAGCTGATCTTTGACAAACCTGACAAAAACAAGCAATCAGGAAAGGATTCCCTATTTAATAAATGGTGTTGGGAAAACTGGCTAGCCATATGCAGAAAGCTGAAACTGGATCCCTTCCTTACACCTTATACAAAAATTAACTCCAGATGGATTAAAGATTTAAGCATAAGACCTGACACCATAAAAACCCTAGAAGAAAACCTAGGCAATACCATTTAGAACATAGGCATGGGCAAGGACTTCATGTCTAAAACACCCAAAGCAATGTCAACAAAAGCCAAATTAGACAAATGGGATCTATAAAGAGCTTCTGCACAGCAAAAGAAAATATCATTAGAGTGAACTGGCAACTAACAGAATGGGAAAAAGTTTTTGCAATCTACCCATCTGACAAAGGGCTAATATGCAGAATCTACAAAGAACTTAAACCAATTTACAAGAAGTGGGCAAAGGATATGAACAGATACTTCTCAAAAAAAGACATTTATGCAGCCAACAAACATATGGAAAAACCTCATTATCACTGGTCATTAGAGAAATGCAAATCAAAACCACACTGAGATACCATCTTATACCAGTTAGAACGATGATCATTGAAAAATCAGGAGACAACAGATGCTGGAGAGGATGTGGAGAAATAGGAACACTTTTACACGGTGGGAGTGTAAAGTTCAACCATTGTGGAAGACAGTGTGGTGATTCCTCAAGGATCTAGAACTAGAAATACCATTTGACCCAGCAGTCCATTACTGATTATATACCCAAAGGATTATAAATCATTCTATTATAAAGACACATTCACATGTATGTTTATTGTGACACTGTTCACAATAGCAAAGACTTGGAACCAACCCAAATGCCCATGAATGTAGACTGGATAAAGAAAATGTAACACATATATACCATGGAATACTATGCAGCCATAAGAAGGGATGAGTTCATGTCCTTTGCAGGAACATGGATAAAGCTGGAAGACATCATCCTCAGCAAACTGACACAAGAACAGAAAACCAAACACGGGATGTTCTCACTCGTAAGTGAGTGTTGAACAATGAGAACACATGGACATGGGGAGGGGAACATCACACTGGAGCCTGTCAGAGAGTGGGGTTTGGGGAGGGCGGATAGGGGAGGGATAATAGCATTAGGAGAAATACCTAACGTAGATGATGGGGTGATGGATACAGCAAACCACCATGGCATGTGTATACCTATGTAACAAACCGGCATGCTCTGCACATATACCTCAGAACTTAAAGTATAATAATTAAAAAAAAATTACTGTTGCTCTGCATATTTGCCAACACTTGGTATTGATTGGCTTTGATGTTTATATTTCTCAGTGCTTTTAATTTGCATTTTCCTGGTCACTAATTAAGTAGAGCATCTTTTCATATGCATATTGACCATTTATGTTTCCACTTCTGGGAAATTTCTTTTTGTCTTTTATACTTTTCTGTTAGATTGTCTTTTTTTCTTCAGGTTTTTACAGGTTCTTTCAAAGAGACTTATACTAATCCCTGATGTGAAGACATTAGTCTGGTAGTAAGATGAATAAAATGAATTTATTTGTCAGGATAGATATTGTTGCCAACTTCAGTCAGGATAACTGGGACAGTGGCAAGTCTGAATTAAAATTTTTCTCTCCAGTTCGATCAGTAGTAGGAGTGGAGAGCGGACCCCAGAGAGCCCTGAGCAGTTCCACTGCTGCAGCTGCCCTCCGCCCCTCGCCCCCTGCCGTCCTGGCCCTCAGCGCCGCAGACACCAGGCCAGGCACTACAGGCAGTGGGCAGTGCAGGGAGTGGTGGCCCCGGCGGCCTCACATCGTTGGCGCCTGCTGGTGGGGACAAGAAGGTCATCACGACGAAGGTTTTGGGAACAGTAAAATGGTTCAATGTAAGGAACGGATATAGTTTCATCAACAGGAATGACACCAAGGAAGATGTGTTTGTACACCAGACTGCCATAAAGAGGAATAACCCCAGGAAGTACCTTGGCAGTGAAGGAGATGGGGAGATTGTAGAGTTTGATGTTGAAGGAGAAAAGGCTGCGGAGGCAGCAAATGTTACAGGTCCTGGTGGCGTTCCAGTTGAAGGCAGTCAATATGCAGCAGACCATAACCATTATAGACGTTATCCATGTCATAGGGGTCCTCCTCCCAATTACCAGCAAAATCACCAGAACAGTGAGAGTGGGGAAAAGAAGGAGGGATCAGAGTGCTCCTGAAGGCCAGGCCCAACAATGCCGGCCCCTGAAGGCGAAGGTTCCCACCTTATTACATGCACAGATCCTATGGGCGTCGACCACAATATTCCAACCCTCCTGTGCAGGGAGAAGTGATGGAGGATGCTGACAACCAGGGTGCAGAGAACAAGGTAGACCAGTGAGGCAGAATAAGTATCAGGGATATAGACCACGATTCCACAGGGGCCCTCCTTGCCAAAGACAGCCTAGAGAGGACAGCAATGAAGAGGATAAAGAAAATCAAGGAGATGGATGAGACCCAAGGTCGGCAGCCACTTCAACATCAGTACCGCAGTAACTTCAATTACCAACGCACACGCCCAGAAAACCCTCAACCACAGGATGGCAAAGAGACAAAAGCAGCTGATCCACCAGCTGAGAATTCCTCCACTCCCGAGGCTGAGCAGGGTGGGGCTGAGTAAATCCCGGCCTGCTATCTCTACCATCGTCCAGTTTAGTCGTCCAGCAAGAAGAAATGAAATTCCAGCAATAAGAAATGAACAAAAGATTGGAGCTGAAGACCTTAAGTTCTTGCCTTTTGCCCATTGACCAGATAAACAGGACTATCTGCATTATCTATGCAGCATGGGGTTTTTATTATTTTTACCTAAAGACATCTCTTTTTGGTAATAACAAACATGTTTTTTAAAAAAGCCTGGTTTTTCTCAATACGACTTTAGGTTTTTAAATTGTTTCATGTCTGGTCAAGTTGAGATTTTTAAGAACTCCATTTTAAATTTGTAATAAAAGTTTACAACTTGATTTTTTCAAAAAAGTCAACAAACTGCAAGCACCTGTTAATAAAGGTCTAAAATAATTGAAAATAAAAATTTTTTTTTCTCTCTTTAACCATAGGTTTCACTTTAAGAGATTTGGAAACTCTTCCTTTTGGAGTTGCTCTTCCCATCAGAGATGCGATTTATCACTGTCGTGAGCAGCCTGCCTCAGACTGGCCAGAAGCTGTCTGTCTCTTGATTGGACGTCAGGATCTTTCCAAGCAGGCGTGTGAAGGAAACTTACCCAGAGGGAAGTCTGTGAGTATCAACATAGAAAGTTCAGAGTTCAGTTTTAGCCTTAAATAAAATCATAAAGTAGAAATGTTCTTCATTTTCCTTTAAGCCTGTTTGTAAGTATATGTATCAGTTTGTCGTTTATATATATGCCAGATGGGGTTTGTAATTGTATGCATCTTATTGTAAGTTGAGCATGGGAGCAGGAGATTTTGTGAGTGTTTTGTCTTGTACCTGGACCTTTCTTTGCCTTGAATCAGAAGCCCCGAGGGTAGTCATGGAAACTACCATGGCTATTTCCCTCCTTGTACCATATTAGTAATTAACCACTTTGTAATTATTACATGGGAAAAGGGAGAGTACATGTATCCTGAATTTGGATGGTTAATTATATACAAATATTTTCTCCTTCATATTTTTTGATGGGCTGAATTTCTTGAATTTAACCTTTTAAATAGGTGTAAATCACATAACACTGCAGCCCCAGGAAAAAAATTTTTTTTTCATAAAGTTATTTAAAAGGATATCTTAAGTTATCCCTCCTGAAATACTGTCTTTCATCAACCTTCAAGTCTGTTTTTATTTAAATAAGTTCTAGGAGTCCTGCAAGTAGAAAATAAAATTATTTCATTTCTTTCTAATTATCTTTTTAAATCATCCTTTCTTAAAGCTTAAAAATGAAACTTTTAAATGTTTCATTGTTTAAAAGTTTATCTAAAAGTTTCGTTTTTCTAGAATTCTAATTAACTTTTAAAAATAATAGTTAACTTTTTTTTTTTTTTTGAGACGGAGTTTCGCTCTTGTTGCCCAGGCTGGAGTGCAATGGCGCGATCTCCGCTCACCGCAACCTCCGCCTCCTGGGTTCAGGCAATTCTCCTGCCTCAGCCTCCTGAGTAGCTGGGATTACAGGCACACGCCACCATGCCCATCTAATTTTCAGTATTTTTAGTAGAGACGGGGTTTCACCATGTTGACCAGGATGGTCTTGATCTCTTGACCTCGTGATCCACCTGCCTTGGCCTCCCAAAGTGCTGGGATTACAGGCTTGAGCCACCGCGCCCGGCCAAAATAATAGTTAACTTTTAAAAATAAATGGTAGAATCTCATCAAGGAAGATTCAGGAATGATTATTCCATTCCTGGTGATTCTTTTATGTTCATGTCCCTGAGAAGACTGGGAATTTGGCCTTGCCTCTTAGTAGCTTTTGAATCAATACTTAACAATCAGTACATTATAACTATGAGTCACCTTAGGCCTTATTACTGCTTCGTCAGAGCCAATATCTAACCTCAGAGTTGCCTATGTGGACCCATACCAGAGTCAGTTCCCATGGGCATCTAATCTCCAGCAGAGTCATCCCAGCACATCCCTTTTTTAATCTACATCTCAGTCACAGCTCTTCATTGAATTAGTATTTATGTCCTGTTTTAAACAGAAAACAAATCTTTTTGCTTATAATATGATTTTCCTATGAGAAAGAGTAGTTCAGCACCATTAGCATTAAAATATTAATCTGTATTTGAATGACATTTTAAGTTTGTTCAGTTTACTACATTTTATAACCTCTAAATTTATTTTGTCACTATTTGAGACTATATTTTATAGCTAACTCATCCATTAGAAACAGTTTATTTTTATTTAGATGTTTTATAGGAATCAAAATGAATTTCTATTAACTAAAAGTGATTATTTGGTTATATCTACTTTTTTATCCCCCCAGGCTAACCCTGTTGCTTTTCCATTAAATGTTGTAAAATTTTAACATTTCAACTCGGAGTTGTTAAGCGTATAAAACTCTTGAGAGAATATGATATGATTCCATGCAATTCACATCTGTTTTGCAGTTAGAGTCAATTATTTGGACTGGGAAGCCCCATATTAAAGCACATGCTGGACTTATGAAAGAACATGATGACATTCAACCAGTTTACCCTCTTAATTGTTTTGCTGCATTCAGCACTTTTCCTTCTAAGAAATTTTTATTGGAAACACATTTAGAAAAAATAGTGAAAACTGACTGGGTATGGTGGCTCATGCCTGTAATCTCAGCACTTTGGGGAGGCCAAGGTAGAAGACTGCTTGAGCTCAGGAGTTTGAGACCAGCCTAGGCCACATAGTGAGACCTCATCTCTACTTAAAAATTTTTTTAAAAAAATTTAGCCAGGTATAGTGGTATGTGCCTGTAGTCCTAGCTACTTGGAAGGCTGAGGTGAGTGGATCTTCTTGAGGTCAGGAGTTCAAGACCAGCATGGTCAACAGGAGAGACTTTGTCTCTACAAAAAATTAAAAAAAAATTATCTGGGTTGGTGGTGCACATATGTAGTCCTAGCAACTTGGGAGGCTAAGGTGGAAAGATTGCTTGAGCCCAAGAGGTAGAGGTTACAGGGAGCCATGATAACACTACTGCACTCCAGCCTGAGTGACGGAGCAAGACCCTGTCTCAAAAAAAAGAAAATAGAAAAAATATTGAAATCCAACCATGATCTTACCTATTTCAAGTAGCAAAATGAGAAAGTATTTCATTGCGTGACTTCCCCCAGCCCTTGGTATCTATCCTTCCTGTCTTTTTTCTTTCTCCTTCTATTAATGAGCAGACAGTATTTAAATTAGCATTATTAGCAGTGACTGGCGTTCATATTCTACTTGCAATAATTTTTTTCTTTTTTAAAATGATTAGGATATAGTTAGATTTTTTTTTTTTTTTTTTTTTTTTTACCATTTATTCAGAATATTTCTCTGCTTGTATCCAGCCTCTTGACTGTTGTCCTAAATTGAAACTTTCTCCCTCAGTTCAAGTAAAAATATTTCTGAGTATAGATACTCTGATACTTTTTGTTTGTTTGTTTGTTTTGAGATGGAGTGTCACTCTGTCACCCAGGCTGGAGTACAGTGGGTTGCAATCTCGGCTCACTGCAACCTCTGCCTCCCACATTCAAATGATTCTCCAGCCTCAGCCTCCCAAGTAGCTGGTACTACAGGCACACACCACTGCGTCCAGCTAGTTAATTTTTGTGTTTTTATTATAGATAGGGTTTCACCGTGTTGGCCAAGCTGGTCTGGTACTCCTGACCTCAAGTGATCCGCTACCTCGGCCTCCCATAGTGTTGGCATTACGGGTGTGAGCTACCACGCCTGGCTGGCAATATAATACTTTTAAAAAATATTTGTAGTTTAGAGCCCCAGTATATGTTGTGACCCCAACGCATCCCTGCTCTGGAAAACATATTTTCTCTGTTTAGTGAAAATATGGCTAGATTAGTCATGCCACATCAGTCTATATATCCTCATGTTCAGTAATTGCATGTTGATGGCTTTTTAAATTATTATTATAATAAAGTCTGTTACTCAGGTGCTCTCATCAGATGTTCCTTCAGGAACAGAAACTGAGGAGGAAGATGATGGCATGAATGACATGAATCATGAGGTCATGTCATTAATATGGAGTGAAGATTTAAGGGTACAGGATGTGCGAAGGCTTCTTCAGAGTGCGCATCCTGTCCGCGTCAACGTAGTGCAGTACCCAGAGCTCAGCGACCACGAGTTCATTGAGGAAAAGGAAAACAGGTGAATGAAAACACTGTATTATGTCTTGTAGAGTTTTATTGTTACATTTGGTTCTTGTTTATGTTATTGTTACATTTGGGTCTTGTTTATGTTTGTTCTTCCTTCAAGCTTTTACCATTTAAAACCCTAAAAAGATTTAAAAGATACCTTCAAGTTAAAATATGCCGTGTTTTAAGTTTTCATCTAACTTCAACAAACCACATGTGTTAGCAAAAAATCTTTGGCTTTTGAGGACATAACTGTTGTATTTCAAATCTTCCTCCTCTTGAAATACATATAACGGTTTACTCTTTAGAAAAGGTGAATCTAAAACTATTTTGCCTGGTAGTTACCTTAAGAATTTACAAATAAAACACTGGACTTGTTTTTCTGTGTCTTGATCTGGAATAGATTTTGAGGTTAGTGGGGTTTTGTTTTAGTGTAGCTTAAACTCATACCAGTATTTTTTTTTCTTTCTTTTTTTTGCGGGGGATATGACAGATAATACTCGAAATAAATAGATAAGGCAAAATACATAAGCCTTTCTTCTGCCACTTCCCTGCACAGGATACATCCCTTGATAAATTTTAAGACTCACTGGTAAATGACATCACATGCCTATGACATTCCAGAGCTATTCTCTTAGGACACTTCTATTTTAAAATTCTTTCCTGTTCTTTTATCTGTCTTGTCTCTATAATTTATCATTCATCTGCCACTGTTTTCTAGTTCTCCTTACTTTTTTTAATAGTACTGCTTTGAGAGGAAAGGTCACCCACACTTAGCTACAGGCTGCTGAAGATCTGAATTAGTTGTGATTTCCCTGTCAACTGTTTCCATATGAACCCAGTTATTAGTCACCGTGAATAAAGAGATGGAGTGGCAGAAGTTGAGTTTAGAGCATAGGATTTATGATCATGGCCTCTAGAGCCAGGCATGGCCGTGCTGTGCTGGGTAACTGGTTAAATTACTTTACCTCTGGTTACCTCAGTTGCCTTATCTGTAAAAACAGGCGTACCTCATGGGATGGTGCTGTGTACCAAGTGAATTATTTTTACATAGCACTTAGAATACTGCCCAGTGCATATTAAAGCTCAGTGCAGAGAACCATTCTTAGTAGTGGAGTTCATTGATTCTAAGATGCAAATATTTTCGCTTTTTAGTATCTCTGAAATCAGAATGTGTATTTCAGTGAATTGGTGTCATAGTTTAATTGGCAGTGCTTCTTCTTTCTTAGTATCTCATGAAATAATGATTTATCTTATCAGTGGCATCTTATATTTAGGGGATATAGTATTATTGTTCTAGGTATAATTTTGATACTTCTGCAAAGTTGAAGTGAATTATGTGTAAGACTTCCTCTAAAAAATTCTATGGGCTGCAGCAGCCTCTTGACTTTGAATTTTCCTGATCCCAAATTAATGTGGTGGTCGTGTTCCCAAAGAATCTTAAGACAACAGAAGTTTCCTTTCCAATTAGCTAGAAAAGCAGTTATGTGTGTATGGTTAAGGAAAGAGTGTGCTTACGAATAGCTTTGTCTGCAGCGAAAATGTTAGTCACTGTCAGCCTATGAAGGGATATTTCTGTGTCTTTAGATATAGCTTGTGTAAGTGTTTCCTAGTTATAAATGCCCTACTTCCAAAATTTCTGTGGTTTTTTAAAGGGGCTATGTGGAGTGTTAAGCTATTTGAACATAGAAACAATTTGAAGAGTGGTATATTAATTTCACAGTAGAATGGTATTAGTCCTATAAATCCTAGCCATCATGTAAGTGAAACCAAGTTTATTTCCTGTGGGAGCACCATGAAATCCATTTAGCTCTAATATAGAGACCTTGTTTATTTTCTTGTGTACAGGCCACAGAGCACTTCTGAGGCTGTATTGGCAAAAGGGAGGGGAGGAGGATCCCACATGTACTGAGGACAGCTAGACTGAAATTAACACAGTGATAAAACCCCCAAAAGTACTGTATTTTCCTTTGAGAAGGTTAGCATCAATTGGAGTGGAATTTTAAATTTCTTTTTTCTTGGATGCCTAGAGAGAGTTGGCTTGGTTTATAGGCCAGGTGGTTTTCATTCAATGTAAATACAAAACAAAACAAAACAAACATGTCTCTCCCTAAGAATGTAGTAAGAGCAAAAATATTAAAATGAAAATTAATCATGTTTGGGTAGTTCACTCACATCTTTGTATGAATTAACTTTGAGACGACTTCATCTTACACAGTACACCTTCTTTTGAAATACTTACAGATGATATTTCAATTGTGCTTTGCTTTAAAAATTTTCATATGTTGGTGTCTACTTTAATTACAGATTGCTCCAATTGTGTCAGCGAACTATGGCTCTTCCTGTAGGACGAGGAATGTTTACTTTGTTTTCATACCATCCTGTTCCAACAGAGCCGTTGCCTATTCCTAAATTGAACCTGACTGGTATGTTAAATTCTGGGCTCAATGAGAAAGGAAAATGGTTACATACATGCATTAAGTGGAGTTCTTTAAATTAGTTAAAACAAAAGAAATGTTCCCTCCATTCCCAGTGATTTTAAATACTCCTAATAGCTGCTATAGTGGTTATCAAAGCTCAAATATCACGTCAAACTAAACCTTGAGAGAAGTAGAATATAGCCATTACTTAGTCTTGCTTTTTAATGAAATTATTTCAAGATATAAAAAGTCACTTGGAGAAGTTCAGAAAGATATTATTGATAATGATGAGACTATTGAATCGTAAATAATCTTAAGTATAAGATGTAAAAATATTTGGTCTTGTCATAGTTCGAACAGATGGTCACTGTATAAATCAAGAAATATACTAAGCAAAAAGAAAAAAATGGTTACTTACAGTACTCCCACTCTTCTGCATCACTCCTGTTAACATTTTAGTATATGTGTTTCCCAATTTTATTTCCACATATTTATAATTTTATGTTTGTTTAATTATCAAAATTTAAATCTATTTTAGATATTTTTCTTAAAAATTACGGTGAAGATCTTTTTATATTTAGCAAATAACTGTATATGTTTACAGTTGTATGTATGGTATACATGTGTTTTTAATTGATACATTCATTTTTATTTGCTTCAGAGTGTTTCAGTCAGTGGATATACCGTAGTTTATAGAAGCAGCCTGACATTGTTGGAAATTACAGTTTTTTGGTATTATAAACATTGGTGGGGCATATTTGTCCTATGTATTTAGGCTAAATGCTTAGAAGTAGAACTCTTAGGACAGCAAGATGAATGGTTTTAAGGCTTTGATGTAACATGTCAAATTGCCTTTCTGGTTGGCATGAGTTTTTACTTCTGCCATATACAACTGTAGTTATAGTCTTGATTACAATGGGTTTTATAGTGCATGTCCACCTAATGCTGATTTGAATATGTTCTAAAGGTGACAATTGTGTAATTGAAATTTTCATTGAAAATCTATTTAGTATATATGGTTTTGTGAAACCTGTACAAAATGTACGTATGATGTACGTAGTAGTGTGTAATATATATAGTAGTACATAATATATAATGTAATATATATTGTAGTATATAATGTATGCAAGCATAATTGTATATTTTAAATTGCATAGTTTAAACAATCCAGAGTTCCACTCAGATTTGTGAAAAGCTGGTGCTTTGAGTAGCGTGCAGGAAATGAGATTGACTAAGTGAAGAACTTATTCCCATTTCTGTATCATGCTTATTTTGAGCCCTAATCTCATTGAGGGACATAGTGAGCAGAGTTGCTTTTAATATTTAAATTGTTCTCAGAGGTAAAGCACCTATGACAAAATCTTAACAATGATTGATTCTAGATGGAAGGCACGGTATATAGATGTTCATTTTAGTAGTCTTTCCAGCTGTTTATATGGAAGATTTCATATAGTAAGTGTGGGTTAAAAAGAAAATCTCATGCAAAATTGGCAGACGTTAAAATGTATTCAATCTGGGTGATTTAGTACTCAAATCATACCTGGGTGGGTTTAAAAAATATATACATGCATCTTTTTTTCTGAATACATTGAATTGAATTTTCATGATTTAAAATGTGCTTATGACATTAATACAGTATTTTTTTCTTTTAGTCATTCTGGTAGGCCAAAAGGAAAGGTTATCCTGTTAATTTAGGAAAAAATATTTTCCTAAATAGTTGCTTAACCCACACTGATGTGGCCTGTTGTACTTTTGTATGTTGTTCTCATTGGACAAAATTTGCCTTAACCTTTGCATTTTATTTTCTCTCATGTATAAACATTATGTCTTATGCATATGATGAATCAATGTTGTAGAAAGGTTACTCAGTTTTTTCATATTGATATGCCTGCCTTCTTGTGAGAAAGTGCAAGTGTAACTTACGAACTTATTACTTATTGTGGTGCTAACACTGGCAGTTGAGTTAGCTTTTAGGTACAAAAAGCATATAGTAAAGACAAATCTTACTTTGTGCTTTGTGTGCATATGTATGCATGCTACAAATAAGACACTGTTTATTTAAAATTTATTTTACATCTTAGGACTCTTAAAATTATATTTTCAAAGCTCCAGTGAACTGGATAACTTTATACAGTAATTAAAATATTTATTTTAATTATTTTATCCATGACAAGATAATATTCAAAATGTATATAAAAATATTTAATATTTGCTATATACAATGTAGATTGAAAAGGAAAGAATCAAGAAAAAATTCATAGAGAACATACAGCATTATGAACATACAATTTACATTGCTCTTAAATAAATGAACCGTAAAATTAAATGAAGTTCACTGGATGACTCAAGTCTATAAAAGGATGCTTTTTACAAAGCTATCTCTAAGCCTTTTTAACAGTAGCATATAATTAGATATCTGTATTTGTGTGTGTGTGTGTGTGTTTGTGTAGGTGTGTAGATAGATAGATAGATAGATAGATAGATAGATAGATAGATAGATGGATATGTGTGTGGGGGCCATTCATAGGTAAGAGCTATAGCAGATTTATAAAGGTTCTTGTTTCTTTTTTTTTCTCTTTTTGAGATGGAGTCTCTGTTTGTTGCCCAGGTTGGAGTGCAGTGGCACGATCTTGGCTCACTGCAACCTCCACCTCCCAGGTTCAAATGATTCTCATGCCTCAGCCTCCCAAGTAGCTGGGACTATAGGCATGCACCACCAGGCCTGGTTTTTGTTTCTTCTTAAGATGCCATTTTTCCTTAATATCCAGGGAAAAATATAGAATAGAACATTTGAAATTAACACCAGTGTCATTCAGATGTTGGGATTTATAACTTGTATAGTTTAATGGTGATGTTAGTCTTCATTTTGGTTTCTAATTAAGCTCCCTACTGTTTGAAAGATTTCAAAGCAGTGATTATCCTAATCATATCTGTATAACATTAAATTGGCATCAGTTATCTTATTATATAGCCCCATACATTTTAACAAAAAGGACAATTAACTGTTTAGACAATGAGAAGGTTTTTCCAGTTTGCATTAAGTTTGACTCACATGTATAAACGTTTTAAGTGATTATAGAGACCTAACATTACAGGCATTTTGGGGTTAATGGTTTTGAATGTAGAAAATGTAAGTAATCTTCTTGTCAAAGATCTAAATTTAACAATCTTAGTTTTGTGAATTTTCATTTCTCAATGTTAAATTTCGTTTGGCTGGATAGGGCGTGCCCCTCCTCGGAACACAACAGTAGACCTTAATAGTGGAAACATCGACGTGCCTCCCAACATGACAAGCTGGGCCAGCTTCCATAATGGCGTGGCTGCTGGCCTGAAGATAGCTCCTGCCTCCCAGATCGACTCAGCTTGGATTGTTTACAATAAGCCCAAGCATGCTGAGCTGGCCAATGAGTATGCTGGCTTTCTCATGGCTCTGGGTCTGAATGGGCACCTTACCAAGCTGGCGACTCTCAATATCCATGACTACTTGACCAAGGTGAGAACCTGTGCTCCCACTGCCTGGCTTTGTGCCTCACTTGCCTATTGTAGTAGCTCTTGATTGCTCTATTTGCTCTTCTTTCTTCATTCTTGTACTTCTTTTTTTTTTTTTGGAGACGGAGTTTCGCTCTTGTTACCCAGGCTGGAGTGCAATGGCGCGATCTCGGCTCACCGCAACCTCCGCCTCCTGGGTTCAAGCAATTCTCCTGCCTCAGCCTCCTGAGTAGCTGGGATTACAGGCACACACCACCATGCCCAGCTAATTTTTTGTATTTTTAGTAGAGACGGGGTTTCACCTTGTTGACCAGGATGGTCTCGATCTCTCGACCTCGTGATCCACCTGCCTCGGCCTCCCAAAGTGCTGGGGTTACAGGCTTGAGCCACCGCGCCCGGCCCATTCTTGTACTTCTAAGTCTATTTGTCTCACAGTGCATAGAATAATTTTTCTACAGTGTAAATCAGAATGTCACTTCCCTGGTCAAAGCCATTTAATTAATGATCTCCCATTGCTCTTTTTTTTCTTTTCTGAATAAGGCAGAGTAGAATTTAATGAGTGACAGAAAAGCTCTCAACAGCGAGAGGGGACCCGAAGGTGGGTTGTCAGCCACGAGGCTGAGTCTAGGGGTTTTTATGGGCTTGGAATGGGAAAGTGCATGCTGACTGGTGTGTGAGTATGCTTGAAAAAGCACCATTTAAAGACTGGGGAAGGGTAGGTATATGTAAGTAGGTGAAGGATAAGGACCAGTTAGGAGAGAGTGTGCCAAACAGGAATGGGAGCTCTCAATTCAGTCCATGGATTTATCCAGAACTTGTAGCTTGGTTTTCAGGCTTTCGACTGTCCTTGGCTCAAAAGTTGAGTTTCACTTAAGAATGTACCTGCCTCTTATTGCTATCAATCCCAGCTCTAAAAAGGTACATCTAACTGCCATTAGGATCAGTGTGATGACTGTTCTAAGTGCTTCATGCTGACAGGGCTTGTTGTTTGGGAAACAGCAGTCAGATTTCTCTTAGAGGCCTATTTAAGGGTTCCTGATAAAAGGGAGCCATCAACCAGGTTCCATTTGGATGACCATTTGGAGTTTGATGGCCTCTAGGCGAGAAAAAACAAATTTCACAAGGAGGTTAAGTACTGAAAGGCTTCAGTATACCTATCAAGGTCATCAAAATTTTCTTAGATTTTCTTTTACCTGCCTTAAATCTTATAAAGAAGAGGGGACTTGTACATTGATAGGACCATATTTGCTAGGCATTTCAATTCATGTAAAGGAAGAAGTGATTCCGGAGAGCATCCAGATTGAGCTCTTCTAACAGAATGAATGTCTAAAAGGGGGCCTGTTTAAGGGGAATAAGATGATCGAAGAGGAGCTGGGACCTGGGCTGGTGCAGGGGCCTCACTGGTTTTTACCTTCTGTCTGGTTTAACTCTGCCTTGCTGGATATCAAGTACAGGGTTGATTCAACACTTGAGGTTATCCCGCAGGACAAAAGAGGCCTATACGTATGGAATTTTGGACCATGTTCCTTCTCTGCAGTAGAAGAGATCTAGCTATAGGATAGTATTATAATTAATATTTCCCCCAGCTGGCTAGGTCTTCCCTATCTTCCAACTTCTAGCTGGGCCAAGCCTTGGTACTGATAAATACCAGGCATTTTTTTTTTTTTTCAGTCTGAGGATCAAAGGAGTCCCAATGTCTCAAGATGCACTTAAGAGGAGTGCAGCCTACCCATCTAGAAAGAGAGAGGGGAGAAAAAGGCGTCCTTAATCTTTCCCTCTGTTGTCCTACAGTCCAGGGCGACTCTCAGGCTTGCCTTGGTCATGATTGGGTGCACGATCGCCATTTATGGCCGGGTGAGGATCAAGCCAGCAGGAGTAGTTGTGTTCACTTGCGCTCAGCCTTGACCTTCCTTGTTGACTGCTTGGATTTCTCTGTCTGAATTCTATATGAGCTCAAGACTAAGATGAGTCCAGGGGGTCCCTGCATGTTATTGTCTATAATTCTCATTTGGCTGGCAGTTTATTTAGCCTCATCAGGCATAGCCCAGCATCCTGCGCTGAAAAGCAGTTTGTCAAAGAGGCACATAACTAAGCAACATTTCTCAGAAGAGCAGTAGGGAAAACATGATAGGAAAGATTGGAAGTCTTTGTCTAACACCTGAATAGGCTGTTGGGGACTTCAGATAACACCAAGGTCCTTTGGATAACACCAAGTTGTACCTTTGGCCAGATACTTAGTTGCCCCAGGACCTTATTCTGATCCCACACAATGGCTGAACTTCTGTGAAGGGAAACTGGTTTAGAACAAGGCCAACATTTCCAACATCATAGGGCAAAGGGCAATTGACCCTTGCTCTTAATATACATTCCAAGAGCTGGTGTCATCCTGTTCACTTCTCCAGCCCTACTTGGTACCACTGTTCTTTTTTTTTTTTTGAGATGGAGTTTCGGTCTGTCACCTAGGCTGGAGTGCAGTGGCGTGATCTTGTCGCACCGCAACCTCTGCCTCCCAAGTTCAAGTGATTCTCCTGCCTCAGCCTCCCGAGTAGCTGGGATTACAGGTGTGCACTACCACACCTGGCTAATTTTTGTATTTTAGTGGAGACAGGGTTTCACCATGTTGTTAAGGCTGGTCTTGAACTTCTGACCTCAGGTGATCCACCCACCTCGGCCTCCCAAGTGCTGGGATTACAGGCGTGGGACTTTGCACCTCGTCCCACTCTTCTTCTTGCTCCCCACACTCCAACCATACAGATTGGCTTTTTTAGCTCCCTGGAAAACTAAATTCTTTCACTTCACAGCCTTATTTTTAAAAGAATCTTCATTTATATAAATATGTAAAATTCACATAGTATAAAATTCACTGTTTAAAGTGTATAGTACATTGCTTTTTAGTATATTCACAGAGTTGTGCATCCATCACTACTGTTAATTTTAGAACATTTTGTCATACCGTAAAGGAACCTTGTACCCACCACTAGCAGTGACTCCCCTTTCTTCTACCCCACTTCCCACCTTCACTTCATTTCCTTCCAACCACTAATCTGCTTTCTGTCTCTATGGGTTTGCATTTTCTGGACCTTTCATATAAAAGGAGTCATACAAAATATGGTCTTTTAGGATGGGCTTCTTTCACTTAGTCTGATGATTTCAGTGTTCATCCATGATGTGCCATCTATCAGCAATTCATTCCTCTTTATTGTTGAATAAATATTTTATAAATGTACATTTTATTCATAAGTTGGTGGATATTTGGATTATTTTTACTTTTTAGCTATTATGAATAATACTGCTATGAACATTTGTATACATGTTTTTGTGTGGATGCAAAATTCCTCATACTTAGGAGTGGAATTACTAGGTTATATGGCAACTCTTTAACTTTTTGAGGAACTATAAACTGTTTTTCAGACTATAAACTGTTTTTCAGAATGGCTGCACCATTTTACAACCCCATCAGTGATACATGAGAGTTCCAATCTCTCCATATTTTTGCCAACACTTGTTATATTGTGTTGCGTCCAGCCTCATTCTTTTGCATGTGTCTTTCCACTTGTCCCATCACCGTTTTTTGAAGACTGTCCTTTACCTATTGAATTGTCTTGGCACCCTTGCGGTCAGTTGATGTTAATGTGAGGGTTTATTTCTGAATCACTTCTGAGCCATTTACTTACTTGCTGTTTTATCACCTGAAACAGTCTTCCTTACCTTCTAAACTTGAGTGTCCCCCTTTCTGCCACTTTTCCTGGCTAATGTATTTTCATCCTTTAGGTCCTAACATAAATTTCTTTGTATAATCTTTAGAGATTTTATCCCTAATAATCCTCTAGTCCCTCCCAATCTAAATTAAGCCATTTTAAAATACTCTTTCATAATACTTTGTACTTTATTATTGTATGACTTTTTAATAATGTATTTGTTTATATTTTTTAATTTAACACTTTTTTTTCCTATTAAGGCATTAAGTCTGTGAGAGCAAGGACCATGTTTGTTTAGTTTACCACTACATTCTCAGTGCCTCTCACCATGACTGTCAACATAAAGGTACTTACTGAAAGTGGCAAGCAGTATTTTATTTTAAATGATGTATTTGTTTTGTTTCTATCTTAGGGCCATGAAATGACAAGCATTGGACTGCTACTTGGTGTTTCTGCTGCAAAACTAGGCACTATGGATATGTCTATTACTCGACTTCTTAGCATTCACATTCCTGCTCTCTTACCCCCAACATCCACAGAGCTGGATGTTCCTCACAATGTTCAAGTGGCTGCAGTGGTTGGCATTGGCCTTGTATATCAAGGAACAGCTCACAGACATACTGCTGAAGTCCTGTTGGCTGAGATAGGTATGGGATAAATAATGCTGAATTTTCATAGGCATGCACTCTGCACTCCACATGAACCCAAGTAAAAATGATAGTAAAATGATAAGAATTAAGGAAAGACCAGTAGCTTTTTTGAGCACAGAATGATCTAGTACTAATTAAAAGAAAAAACCTCTAAGTAATGTTATCCAAGGCTAATGTAAACTGCAGGTTATTAGCCTCCGTGTTTATTTGTTAGCTCATTCCTAAATTCCAGTGGTCACATTTAATGAGGTACCTGTGGTTTTAATCACATATGAGTATATGAGTATGCTGTTTATCCTGCTCTGTCTTTACCAGCAGTGTCCAGCAGTGGCCTGCACTTAAAACTCAGAATAGATTGTTTTGGTTCCTAATATCACAGTGTTTACTCGGTTGGATAATAGCACTACTCCTGCTTTCCTCCTTTACATGCTGGTGGGTATGTTGGTGATTGAACCTGGAAATGGTAAGGTGCACACACTTCGGTGAACATTTTCTCTGGTTTTTATTGGGTCCAAACTTTATGGAAGTCTGTATTATGTGTTGTCATCTTTTTCTGCCAAATGGAATGCTATTGGTATGCTCAACAATTTAGTTACATACTTACATGTCCTATTCAAGATCTTTTCTATATGTATTTCTGAATATACTGTTAAAGATATATTATTCTTTAGTAGAATTGTATCAGATAGCTATTGCCACAGTGATGCTACATACAAACAGACATAACATTGGCCCAGGCAGCTCTGCTTTAAGCTGTAGATATGTAGGCCGGCTGCTCTGCTGCTGTTCTGCCTCACCTGCCTTATTCTGGGACCCAGGCTGGAGGGCGTGTTTATCTAGTGTTGTTGACAGAAACCTAAGAGAGAACCAGTGAAGATTGGGACCCATAATTTAGTTTACTGTAATGATAAATGAAATTATTCACAAAGTTGTAATGTTTCTCCTATCAAAATACATAGTAGCATAAGTTATAGATCTGAAAAACACTTATTCAGAAAATATTCAACACTGATTATTAAAGCAGGTTCATCTGCAAAGTAGTTTACCGTTCTTTGGCTATATCATGATGATGTCTGATGATGTCATTGCACAGTCACAGAGCTGTGGCATACCTCTTTCATATGGTATATAGAAGATTTCATTTTAAATTCATATGTGTATGCCTTTTTATGTAATTATTGTCATAATGTACATTAAAATTCTGTTTCTATAGATCATTGTTATAAATTATTTTAAAAATAAATTTTGTATATCATTGAGTTGATGGTCTATAAAATACCTAATTTTTTTTTTTTTAGAACTTTTTAGATTGTTTCTAATAATCTTTTGCTGTTTTGTATAAACATTATACTGATTACCTTTGCGTGATTTTTTTTTTCTTTCTTAAAATTTTCATTATTTATTTATTTATTTCTAGATGACATCTTGCTCTGTTGCCCAGGCTGGAGTGCAGTGGTGTGATCTCAGCCCACTGCGGCCTCTGCCTCCTGAATTCAAGCTATTCTTCTGCCTCAGCCTCCCAAGTAGTTGGGATTACAGGTGTCTGCCACCACGCCTGGCTAATTTTTGTAGTTTTAGTAGAGACAGGATTTCTCCATGTTGGCCAGGCTGGTCTCGAATTCCTGATCTCAAGTAATCTGCCCACTTCAGCCTCCCAAAATGCTGGGATTACAGGCATGAGCCACCACGGCAACTCTTTTTTCTTTTTCTTTTTTTTTTTTTTTTGAGACGGAGTTTCGCTCTTGTTACCCAGGCTGGAGTGCAATGGTGCGATCTCGGCTCACTGCAACCTCCGCCTCCTGGGTTCAGGCAATTCTCCTGCCTCAGCCTCTTTAGTAGCTGGGATTACAGGCATGTGCCACCATGCCCAGCCAATTTTTTGTATTTTTTTAGTAGAGATGGGGTTTCACCATGTTGTCCAGGATGGTCTCGATCCCTTGACCTCGTGATCCACCCGCCTCGGCCTCCCAAAGTGCTGGGATTACAGGCTTGAGCCACCGCGCCCGGCCTTTCTTTTTTTTAAATTGCGTTTTTTTCCTATAGGGATAAAATTTCAGGAATGTGAACATTTTTTCAGAGGGAAGGGTTTTAATACATAGTTCATTTTATCATTTTATACAGGGTAGCATTAGAGTTATAGGGTGCTTTTTAGAAGTTTGAGTTTTGCATCCAGTCAAACTTCTAGGATTAATACACAAAAATTCTACCATAGTAGGGCTCATTAATATATAGACTTGAAATAAGTTTCTTAACGTAATATTTAACAACTTAGAAAAAAAGTAAGTGACATCCTTATTCACTATCATCATTTGAACATGTTTCACCACATGTGATGAGAGGATTTGAAAATAATGAAAGCAAAATGCAAGAAATTTTTGTTGTTGTTGTTGTTGAGATGGAGTCTCGCTTTGTTGCCCAGGTTGGAGTGCAGTGACCTGATCTCGGCTCACTGCAACCTCCGCCTCCCAGGTTCAAGCAGTTCTCCTGCCTCAGCCTCCTGAGTAGCTGGGATTACAGGTACCTGCCACCATGCCCAGCTAATTTTTGTAGTTTTAGTAGAGATAGAGTTTCACTCATATTGGCCAAGCTGGTCTTGAACTCCTGGCCTCAAGTAATCCACCTGCCTTGGCCTCTCAAGGTGCTGGGATTATAGGCATGAGGTACCACACCCCCTGAATTTTTTTTTTTTTTTAAATAAAACTTTTTTTGAATACTCTTCCCTTTAAAAATTTTTTTCTACTAAGCAATTTTTTTGTTAAGACTGAAAGTTTCACAGTATTTGAGTGTCGTTGCTTATGAAGACTTAAATTGGCAAATTAAAAAGATCTATTTTGGGGCCTTTTTTTTTTTGGTAGTTGAACCTACAGTTGTGGACATGATTTATTATAGTGTCATAACTTTCTGAATGGAGTTATATTTCATTCGTATCTCCAGTGCAACTTGTAGAAAGTTAACTCTAAGATTTTTGTGAGTTGAGATTTTGAGAGGCTAGTTTGAACTGTGTTGCTTTTCTTTTTACAGGACGGCCTCCTGGTCCTGAAATGGAATACTGCACTGACAGAGAGTCATACTCCTTAGCTGCTGGCTTGGCCCTGGGCATGGTCTGCTTGGGGGTAAGCATAGTCTGTGCCTTCCCCACCATGTAGTAATAGACAAATCCATAGTGTTGAGACAAATAACCTTGACACCTAAACCTGAATGCTGTCCCTTACTATGTCTTTTTGGATATTTTTCAAAGTACCAGATTTGCAAATGGAGAGAAACTGTAGTGAAGAGTAGGGTTTTAAGATTTCTTTCCTCCAGCTTACAGTGTTCATGAACAACCTAAGGGGAATGATTTTTTTTTTTTTTTTTTTTTTTGAGACTGAGTTTCGCCCTTGTTACCCAGGCTGGAGTGCAATGGCGTGATCTCGGCTCACCGCAACCTCCGCCTCCTGGGCTCAGGCAATTCTCCTGCCTCAGCCTCCTGAGTAGCTGGGATTACAGGCACGTGCCACCATGCCCAGCTAATTTTTTGCACTTTTAGTAGAGACGGGGTTTCACCATGTTGACCAGGATGGTCTCGATCTCTCGACCTCGTGATCCACCCGCCTCGGCCTCCCAAAGTGCTGGGATTACAGGCTTGAGCCACCGCGCCCGGCTGATTTTTTTTTTAAAGAGTTTAAGATGTGCAATGAATAAGTGACCACCTACAACAGTTGAAAACAGAAACTAGTAAAAACATATATGATAGGGACCCTTAAGAGTCTATAGTAACCGCCAGAAACAAATCCTAACCCTCTTTTGCCGGAGTGATGTTTGCTGTCTATCACAGAACGTTGCCCCAGTAGCATCAGCCTTGTGACAAAATGCAATATCAGGCTGATCTATCTTTAACTCCATCTAAGAGATGGGTACAGAATTACCAAAAACATTTCATTAAATAATTCTTTCACTTGAAATGTGGTTCCCCTTAAAAAAAAAACCCCAGCAATACGTTGTTATGGCCAAGCTAAATGATATAAAGAAAGTTATAATGGAAGGAGTTTTTTCTCATATGTGTTCTGGAAATCCGCCTTGTGGTTTACTATCTGTTGGGGCCTTGAATTCACATTGGCATATGAGCTAAAGAGGCTGGTGGTACAATGGAAGATAATCATACAGGGAATTGCAACTTGAATTCTGGTCCTAACTCATGAGTCAAGTCATTTAACTGCATTAGTGTCTGTTGTTTAATCAGCTTATGGATTGTTGAGCCGGATGGCCATGTTTTATATATAGCCCTGCAACTTACTATAATAGCTGTATAACCTTGGGCTTAATCCCTCTGTGCCTCACTTTCCTTATTTATAAATAGTGTTTTTATTAGTAGCTATTTGATACGGCTTTTCGTTCATGTTAAATACACAAAATTGTGCCTGGCATAGAGCATTCAATAAATTGCTCTTTATTATCACAGTTATTTTTGTTGGAAAAGTTCTTAAGTACAATAATGAAAGTATTCAGGTATTTACAGTTCAGGTTTTAATTATATAACTAATATTTTCCTTTATTGTTAAATGTAACTCTGAAGCTCTTAGGTATTTTTAAGGAAGTACTTAAAATTGAACATACTTTATTAAAACTTTATAAGAGAATTAATAGTAGTTTGAGTATTTTCTCATGATTAATATTCGTTTTAAATTGGAAATTTAAAAAAACCCAAACTCAAAATACCCTGCTTTGAAATTAGTTCATTTTTATATTTGTCATGAGTATGTGTTAGGAATCTACCTCCGTAAGATTTCTTTTCACTTGTCTGTTATTTTCATTTTCCAGCATGGCAGCAATTTGATAGGTATGTCTGATCTCAATGTGCCTGAGCAGCTCTATCAGTACATGGTTGGAGGACATAGGCGCTTTCAAACAGGAATGCATAGGGAGAAACATAAATCTCCAAGTTATCAAATCAAAGTAAGTACACATCAGAGTAACAGATCAAAATTCTGGAAGCTAGGAAGCAAATTGCAAAATACTAGTGTTTATGCTAACATTGGTAAATATGTTCATTTTAAGCATAGCTATTATTCAGAGGAATTTTATAATAATTCAGAACTCTCACATGCATAAACTCTCTTTTCAATAGGAGGGCGATACCATAAATGTGGATGTGACTTGTCCAGGTGCTACTCTAGCTTTGGCTATGATCTACTTAAAAACTAATAACAGGTATTTCTATCCACCCACCCTTCCTCCCACCATGACAGTGTGATATCCTTTCTGACCCTGGTTGTAAAATTCAGTTATCTCCTGTATTTATTTCCCTTGTGCTAGATGAAGCTGATTTTCATTCTTTCAAATACTGTAAGTTTTTGAAAGAAAATACCTTCCCTCATGGAGCTTATGTAATAGTCAGACATACATGTCCAAACTGTAAGTTTTTGAAAGAAAACTTACAGTATGTGAAGTTATAAAGATTTTTACCTAGAAATAATGTATTTGGCTATTTTAATGGTATTTGACAATATAGTTTTCAATTTCTGTTCATTTGTTTTGTAGTTGATAATCAGTAACATCCAAACAATGCCCACATTTGTTTCATTAATTTAGCATCTTGACCGGGCTTGGTGGCTCATGCCTGTAATCCAAGCACTTTGGAGGCCAAGGTGGGTGGGTCACCTGAGGTCGGAAGTTCAAGACCAGCCTGACCAACATGGTGAAACCCTGTCTTAAAAAAAAAAAAAGTAATAATAATAATAATAATTTAGCATCTTGCTGTTCAGACTGGTTAAGCCAAAAATACTTATTGTTAGTCTGATCTTGGTTACCATGTAAAACAGTGGTTTCTGCCTAGTTCAGGAGCTTTTGTAATCACCAAATGTTCTACTTTCCCAACTTGCTATATTAGTACTCACACTTGAAAGTAGACCTATGGCATTTATGCCTGCACTTTGCATAGAAGAGTAAGTTGAGTACAAGACATTATGCTATGTGTTAAATCTATTAATTAAAAAATAATTCTAAGATTCAAGGAGTTTTTCAGTGTTCTACATTTCTCTGTTTAGAAAAAGTGAATATGTGCAGAATTAACAAAGTGGTTTAAAATAGTTATTTATCACTTAGTATTTGGATGAATGTGTAGGTCCATGCTTCCTTGGCACTGGGGATATTTCATTAAACAAAACTAAAAATATCTGCCCTCATGGGGCTTATACTATAGTCAGACCTACATGTCCATGTAGAGTAACTGTTACGTTAGAACGTGTAAAGTGTTGTGAAAAAAATATATAGCAGTGGTGGAGTGAGAAGAAATATTTTGAAATAGATCTTGAGATTCTTGATTGTCTTGCCCTCTACTTATGCAGTGTCCCTTACTGTTATCCTTCACCACCAGATCCATTGCAGATTGGCTCCGAGCTCCTGACACCATGTATTTGTTGGACTTTGTGAAGCCAGAATTTCTCTTGCTTAGGGTATGCTTTGTCATTTTTGATTTCTGTTAATATTAGGAGTCTATTTATGGTTCTTAGCTTGCAAGCCTGGTACGGTGGCTCATGCCTGTAGCAGCTGAGGCTGAGGCAGCAGGATTGCTTGAGCCCAGGAGATTGAGACCAGCCTGGGCAGCACAAGCTGGTCTCCTTAAAAACAAAAACAACAACAAAAAAACCTTGCAAACATAAATGTCTTTACAAGAGAGCCTATCATTTTTAATTTGTCATGCATATCTAATTGGCATTGTTCATTTGAAATTTCTCAAATGGGACTTTGGGAATCCCAAGAAAGTTATCCACATTGATATATAATACTTGGAGCGTCATTTTACCTTCTCACATTATTATTCAAAACTTCCTAAAAAGCAACAAGTGATTAGGGCTTTTTTAACTACTTTTTATTTTACATTTTTGGATTACTATCAGGGATGTAATAATACTGTTAAGGTTGAATCTAAAGAAAATAACAGTTTGACATAATTGTCTAAAATTTTCCCTCCAATTCTTTTTTTTCTGGTGTTTAAACTTCGCATATAGAAACTTTTAAATTACGATGTAGATAGAACTGTGATTCTTTCCTTTGTGATTTTTTTTCTTTTCCAGAGTATGTTTTAAAAAGTTTCCCCTGGAGCCCTCTAAACTTTATGTTCAATTCAATTTTAGTTTTTCTTTGTTAAAATTTAAATCTTTATTTTAATAAGTAGTTTAGGTTGATACTGCAGAACAGTCCCTAACTTAGGATGGTTTAACTTAGATTTTTTAACTTAACCATAGTGTGAAAGCAGCACTTATTCAGTAGAAACTGTACTTCCAATTTGGAATTTTAATTTTTTCTTGGGCTAGTGATATGTGGTATGATGCCCTCATGGTGTTGGACAACAGCAGCAAGCTGCAGCTTCCAGTCAGCCATGCAGTCATGAGGGTAAATGATCCATACTCTATAGTTTACTATGCTGACAGAGAATTTCACCCAGTTGTAGGCTAATATGAGTGTTGGGAGCATGTTTAAGGTAGTTGAGGCAAAGCTGTGATGTTTGGCAGCCGAGGTGTATTATATTTTCTTTTTTACTTTTTATGAGATGGAGTCTTACTCTATCACCCAGGCTGGAGTTCGATGGCGCCATCTTGGCTCACTGCAAACTTTGCCTCCTTGGTTCAAGCGATTCTTTTTTTTTTTTTTGAGACGGAGTTTCGCTCTTGTTACCCAGGCTGGAGTGCAATGGCGTGATCTCGGCTCACCGCAACCTCCACCTCCTGGGTTCAGGCAATTCTCCTGCCTCAGCCTCCTGAGTAGCTGGGATTACAAGCACGTGCCACCATGCCCAGCTAATTTTTTGTATTTTTAGTAGAGACGGGGTTTCACCATGTTGACCAGGATGGTCTGGATCTCTCAACCTCGTGATCCACCCGCCTCGGCCTCCCAAAGTGCTGGGATTACAGGCTGAGCCACCGCGCCCGGCCCGGTTCAAGTGATTCTTATGCCTCAGCCTCCTGAATAGCTGAGACTACAGGCGTGTGCCACCATGTCCGGCCAATTTTTGTATTTTTAGTAGAGGTGGGGCTTCACCATGTTGGCCAAGCTGGTCTCAAACTCCTGGTCTTAGTAATCTGCCCACCTTGGTCTCCCAAAGTGCTGGGATTACAGGCGTGAGCCACGAGCCTGGCCTAAATGTATTTTCAACTTACAATAGGTTTATCAGTACATACTTTCCTGCATTTGTATGTACTTATTTTTCAAAATTGTCATCAGTTGGGAACTGATTCTTAAATTGTTCTGTTTATTATTATCATTATAAAATCTATGAACTTTCCGTGCTCTAATTAATTTTATCTCTGTTGCATTTTTAAGACACTTGCTCGATGCCTGATTCTGTGGGATGATATTTTACCAAATTCCAAGTGGGTTGACAGCAATGTTCCTCAAGTAAGTACATATAAATATTATATCTTTAGTAACATAAAATTATGATTTCTTATGGGATTTTCCAAAATCCTATAAAATATTGTTTCTTATGAAGGCAATCTTGATAAGAACTTTCATTTTAAGATTCTGTGCTGCACAGACCACAGTCTTCTCTTTTTGCCTCAGATCTCTTGAAATGGTAGTTTTAAAAAATTAAATATGAACATTGTGTTGTGTGCACTTAAAGAAAAAATTAAGTATGTATGCTAAAATACTCTAAAAGAGTGTTTTTGATAATTTTTATCATAATTATGCACTTCTAAGATGCTATTTTATGACAATTTTAGATCTCTTAATATAACTTCTTTTAATTACTTTATATCATATTTATTCGATAAGCCAAGTATACTAGTTAACAATAAACAGATTCTTTAGGTAAAAACTCAAAATCAAATATTGTGACTAGCCACTGCCGTTAGTCAACTGTCCATGTCTAGTGGTCTCAATTTCTTTTTATCCTTGAGAGTGCTATGTAGGTTTTTTTTTCAGTATTTTCAGAAGAAAAATCTCAAAGGTTGAAAGAACTTTCTATGCATGTCCGTATCACCAATAGATTCTATAATAATATTTTACTGTATAAACATGTTTAATCACTTATCTATCCACTTATCTATTTCTCTGTCTAATCCAGCATTTTTTGATGAATTTCAATGTTAGTTACAAACAGTAATACACTCCATGCTAAAATTATGCCATGTGTATTAACTAGAATTGATATTTACATTTTTTTCTTTTTAAGATAAAATTTATATATTGTGAAATGCACAAATCTTAAGTATCCTACTGGATACAATTTGACTAACACATAGGCCTGTGGAAACAGAAGCCTCTGTCCCTTGTGCCACTTCCCGCTATGTGCATTTACCCCTACCCCCAGGGCAACCAATATGCATTTTGTTTTTTCCCCAAAATACGTTACTCTTCTAATGTAGAACTTTATATTAATAAAGTTACATGGCAGCATATACCCTTTTGTATAAGACTTCTTTCAGTGTTTTTGAGATATTGAGCATATTGATAGTTCGTCCTTTTTATTGTTAGTTGGTACAGATTATTTCTTATCTGAAATGCTTGGGACCAGAAGTGTTTTTGGATTTTGGAATACTTGAAATTATACTTAATGATTGAGTATCCCTAATTTGAAACTCTGAAGTCCGAAATACTCCAATGAGCATTTCCTTTGAGCATCATGTTAATGCTCAAAAAGGTTCAGATTTTGGAGCATTTTAGATTTTGGATTTTCGGATTAGGGATGCTCAACCTATGTATCCCATTTGTAGTCCTATTAGGTAGGGTTGGAATTACTGAGGCATAGGGTAGATGGTATATCTAGCTTTATTAGAACCAGTAAACCTTTTCCCAAAGCAGCTGTACCATTTTACACATTGACCAACAGTGTTTGAGAATGTTGGCTATTTCACCAATTTTTAGTGATGTTAGTTTTTTAAATTTTAGTGCTGCTGAGTATGTAATGATATCTCATTGCTTAAGTTTGCATTTCTCTGCTGGCTATTGACATTGAGAACTTTTTTATTGGTCCTACATCTTTTTTTTTTTTTTTTTGAGATGGAGCCGCTCTGTTGCCAGGCTGGAGTACAGTGGTGCGATCTCAGCTCACTACAACCTCCACCTCCTGGGTTCAAGCAATTCTCCTGCCTCAGCCTCCCAAGTAGCTGAGACTACAGGCATGTGTCACCATGCCCAGCTAATTTTTGTATTTTTAGCAGAGACAGAGTTTCATTGTGTTGGCCAGGATGGCTCCAATCTCGTGATTTTGTGATCTGCCTGGCTCAGCCTCCCAAAGTGCTGAGATTACAGACGTGAACCACTGTGCCTGGCTCCATCTATCTTTTTCTGTGAAGTGTCTGTTCATGTTTTTTGCTTATTTCTAAAAAAATTGTATTGTTTTTATTACTGCGTGCTGGAGTTTTTTTTTTTTGAGACGGAGTTTCGCTCTCGTTACCCAGGCTGGAGTGCAATGGCGCGATCTTGGCTCACCGCAACCTCCGCCTCCTGGGTTCAGGCAATTTTCCTGCCTCAACCTCCTGAGTGGCTGGGATTACAGGCACGTGCCACCATGCCCAGCTAATGTTTTGTATTTTGTTAGTAGAGACAGGGTTTCACCATGTTGACCAGGATGGTCTTGATCGCTGGAGTTTTTTAATGCATTCTAGAAACCTGTTCTTTGTCAGATTTCTTTTGCAAATATCCTTCCCAGTCTGTGGCTTTCATATTCATTTTCTTAGTAATAATTTTGATGAGCAGAAAATTTTACAGTGTTAAA
Source organism: Saimiri boliviensis (assembly GCF_048565385.1). Lineage (NCBI taxonomy): Eukaryota > Metazoa > Chordata > Mammalia > Primates > Cebidae > Saimiri > Saimiri boliviensis. The sequence goes on along the minus strand of NC_133449.1, from coordinate 48,719,836 downwards.
TAATGTCTAATTTGTCAGTTTTTTCTTTTATGGTTATTCTTTATTCCTATGAAGCAAAACATTTTTCTAACCCCATCATGAAGATAAGCTCTTCTACTTTTCTCTAAAAGCCTCCAAAGTTTTAGTTTTACAGTTACATAATTCATTTCAAAGTAATTTTGTATATGATATGAGGTACAGGTTGAGGTTGTCTACCAGGGAAGCTCATCAGAGACTCAGCGCCCAAGTACTTGGGAGCTGACGTGTAGATAAGTTACCCTCTGCCTTGCATGTACCAAAGTTCTAGATTCGCAGGAGAATGTGTGTTAGCCTAAACCACATTGTAGTTCAGGCACAGTACATACAGATATATACGTTTTGTTTTAAAACAACCAGTTAATTTACTTGGAATCAAATTGTCAGCCTTTCTTGGTTGCTAGTTCTAATCTCGGTGCACGTCTTTATCCTGTGTGTACTGTTGGAGTCTGCCCTGTGCACACATGGTTTGTGGGTCAGGCGGACATTTGCACAGAATTTATATTCAGAACTTGGGGCCCTGTCTCTGTGGCTCTCTCCTTTGTAATATTCTGTCCTCACCTCCCAATGAGTGTGGTGTTTCTTTGTATCCTGGTTGTTAAGGCCAAGAAGGTTGTGTACTTTTAACTGTAGTTTTTGCCATCTTTCTTGGCTCAGACCTGCTTTCAGAGCAGAAACCATGGAAAGGAAAATGTAATGGTGTTCCCTGTTTTCTATGTATCAACTCTTCCCTCTAGATCTGCTTGCTTTTGTTTTCACGCCAGTGCCTTGAGATCAGGAGTTAGTTAATTAAAGCCCACCTGATTTTTACAAATAAAATTTTTTTGGAATATAGCCGTGCCCATTTGTTAAGCTTATTGTCTTATTTTGTTATAAAAGCAGCTAAAGACAATTAATATGGTTTTTGGACTTTTAGTATAATAATATATATATATATTTTTTAACTTCAGACTTTATAAAATGTTACATTTGATCTTTATTACATCAGGGACACTACAAATGGGAAAGATAACAATTTCACAATTGTCCTCATTGATATTTCCTATCAGCCTCCACTTCTCTCCAAGTTCTCACCTGGAGCTACATTGATTCTGGAGTAGGGTTCCTTGCAGTGAGCAACCTAGCATTAAAAGGAGGATTTTTTTTTTTTTTTTTTTAAAAGGTCACTTTGTAAACTGCTTGTCTGTTTGAACTTAGGGCATATGTAAAATAACAACTGGCATCTTCATAGCACCTTTTCTTTCATAAAATGCTTTACAGACAGAGTATGGTGACTCATGCCTGTAATTCTAGCACTTTGGGAGGCCAAGGCAGGTGGGTTACTTGAGCCCAGGAGTTCAAGAGCAGCCTGGGCAACACAGCAAGATCCCATCACTACAAAAAACATACAAAAATTAGTCAAGCGTGGTGGTATGCATCTGTAGTCCTAGTTACTTGGGAAGCTGAGATGGGAGGATTGCTTGAATCTGGAAGGTAGGGCTGTAGTGAGCTGTGATTGCACCATTGCACTCCAACCTGGGTGACAGAGGGAGACCCTATCTCAAGGAAAAAAAAAAGATATTTTAAGTCTTTGATTTGGTAATATTCAGTATATAAGAAGACTGTATCATAAGTACTTTCTGAATATTTATTTTATTTTACTTTTTTGAGGCTGAGACAGGGTCTTATTCTGTTACCCAGGCTGGAGTGCAGTAGCACAATCTTGGCTCACTGCAACTTCCACTTCCCGGGCTCAAGTGGTTCTCATACTTCAGCTTCCCGATTAGCTGGGATTAGAGGCCCAACTAATTTTTTTGTGTTTTTAGTAGAAACAGGGTTTCACCATGGAGGCCAGGCTGGTGTCAAACTCCTAACTTCAAGTGATCCGCCTGCCTTGGCCTCCCAAAGTGCTGGGATTACAGGTGTGAGCCACTGCACCCAGCCTATATTTATTGTTGTATTGAAGAAAACATCCTGAAATGTTCTTCTCAGAAGATTAAAAAGAATAAATCTTAAATGCATTCATAATTCAGCAAATATATAGCTTTATCTTTTTTGACTTTTTTTTGGATGTCTTTTCTAAACAGTATTGTAACTATTGACAGTTTAGCTTAGCTTGGGTAATTAGCCTAGTGAATAACCTCACCTCTGGTAGGTATGTTGGATTAATGCTGGAAATGCCCCATAAGGAAGATACATCTGATTAGAGTTCTTTCCCATTTTTCTTTTCCCATTTCTTCCCCTCACTCATGCCCCAATTTTAAAGCCATCATCTTTATATTTCATTTGACTGATGTGCAATATTATGACCCTGTTATTGATTCAGAATATACTTAGGCCTTCCTATTTATGTTTGTTCAGCCCTATTTAATTGTTATTTTTACTTAACCCATCTTAGATTTGAAATTTGATTACATTCAAAATGATTAAAATATAGGCTTTTGAGTGAAATAGTTTGGTAAAGCTTGCTTTATATGAATATGGCCATGATAAGCAGTATGTTATTCTTCAGATTATTAAATATTTATAACTAGAACATTGATATCAAAGTATTCTTGCTTTCTGTATTGACAGATTATAAGAGAAAATAGTATCTCTCTCAGTGAAATCGAATTGCCTTGCTCAGAGGATTTGAATTTGGAAACCTTGTCGTAAGTGATGTATAATGCAAATTAGCTATTCTAGCAACTATCAGATAAATAAATTGAAATATAGTATGTAGGAGTACTGTTGTCTTTGATTTAAGTAATTCTGAAGCCCACACATTTCTCACCATCATCAGAGGTTCATGAGGTTGGTTAAAGCTCTCTGAAGCATAGAGCTCTTGCTCAAAAAGCAATATTGGAGATTTAACTTGTATGTATTTTTGTTTTATCCTTTCTATTAAAAAATTGGCAACAATTTTAAAAATTGTTTTTGTTGCATATGAAACTATAGGTAAGGGGCAAACTTTTTAAGTAAAGGTGACCCAATGCTTCTGCTGAAAAAAAAAATACATATATAGAAATCTGCTGACTGAGAAGAGGCACACTTGATCATTCCCAGAAAGATATAAGCTAGCTTAGAGAACTGGAATATTCGTTGTTACTTATCTAAAATTAATTTTAAAGTAAAATAATGACTATTAAATTTCTTGTCACTTGTTTTCAGGCAAGCACATGTCTACATAATTGCAGGAGCCTGTTTGTCTCTGGGTTTTCGATTTGCTGGCTCAGAAAACTTATCAGCATTTAACTGTTTGGTAAGAACTATTTTAGTTTACTGTGTTCTTTTTTGTTTTGTTTTAACAAAGCCTTAAGATGCTTCTTTTAACTTTGAATTTTTTCTTTTTTTTTCTAGCATAAATTTGCAAAAGATTTTATGACTTATTTGTCTGCACCTAATGCTTCTGTTGTAAGTCTTTTTATCATTCTCCTTGGGAATAAAATTAAACTTGAAAAAAATTTACTGATAATCCAGTTACTTATGTGTTGTCAGATATCCTTGCTGTTTGTTTGAATGTAGAACAAGAGATTTGAAGAACCATTAGCTCATCTTTTTATTTTTGTTTTGGGATATTAAATTGGACGAGAATATGATTACCCTAAAGGATGCACAGGTTTCTAGTCCTTGTGACAAGAGAATAAGAAAGGCCATAACACTCGTGGATTGTCATACCTCATGTAATTCTTAGTATTAAATATTGGGAATTTTCCTTTTTAAAAACTATTAGTACTTAGTAAGGATTCAGTTGCTTTTGATGCATTGCTTCTCTGATGACAAAACTAAGAGATTTTCTTTCCTGGCAAAAACTACATAGATTTATGCAACACTATTTATAATATAGAAAATTAGAAATGTCAAAAAAGTCTAAAAGTAGTTAATTAAATTTGATTATGGCCTATTATACATTCTTATACAGTAGAGCTACCAAAATCATGTCATATAAGAATTTTTTTGTGGCTGGGTACAGTGGCTCATGCTAAAATCCTAGCAAATTTGGGAGGCTGAAGTGGGAGGATCATTTGAACCGAGGAGGTTGAGATCAGCCTCGGCAACCTAGGGAAACCCCATCTATACAAAAATAAAAAATTAACTGGGTGTGGTGACACACACATGTAGTCCCAACTACTTGGGAGGCTGAGGTGGGTGGATCCTTTGACCGCAGGAGGCTGAGGCTGTAGTGAGCCGAGATTGTGCCACTGCACTCCAGCCTGGGTGACAGAGTGAGAGACCCTGTCTCAACAAACAAACAAAACAAAAAACACAACTTTTTTGTAAGGGAAGCTTGCTTATAATTATTTAAAAGGTTAAAAAAAATATTGTGTAGAGTAACATCTCAATTTCATTTGTAAAAAAATATGTGTAGATAAAGGAAAAATTCAGAGAAAAAGCCAAAATGTTAATACCAGTTATCTTTGGGTGTGACATTCCAAGTGATTGTTATACCTTCTCGATATTCAATATTTGAAATGATCTCCATTGAACTTATATTTCATAATCAGGGAAAATATTTGTATTTACAGAGTTTTTTTTAAGTTACAAACTTTTGTAGTCTTCTAATGATGGCTAATTCTGATAATAAAGAAATGTAACACAACCGTTACAGTGACATCATCTCTTTACGTTATAGACAGGTCCTTACAACCTAGAAACTTGTCTGAGTGTGGTGCTGCTGTCTCTTGCCATGGTCATGGCTGGCTCCGGAAACCTAAAGGTTTTGCAGCTTTGTCGCTTCTTACACATGAAAACGGGTGGTGAAATGAACTATGGCTTTCACTTAGCCCACCACATGGCTCTTGGACTTCTATTTTTGGGAGGAGGAAGGTAAATGAATATGTATTTTTTTCCAATGAAAAGATCTCATTGGTGAGATCTGTAAGGGTGACTTACTTTGATCTTGAAGATCGATGAAAAAATAAAACTCTTACTAGCTCTTAGCTCATCTAGCAGCATTATTCCACTTGATGGGCTTCTTTATTGTTTAACTGTCAACTTACGGTATACTCAGTAGAATTAGCATCCTCTCTGACACTGAGCATCACTGTATTTCTCAAAAGTCTGTGTTCAGTGCTTCACTGTATCACTGCTATGCCCAACTGGTTAAAAATTTTACCGTTCCACTAAGCCACTTTCTCAAAAAGGTTACAAACAAAATCATTTATTACCAGATCCTGTGACATTTTCTTAGTTTTCAACTTTGTTGCTCTTTTTCCAACATCTGCCATTCCTTACTACATCCTTTATAAGACTGCACTGGCTTCAGATGATCTGTAATGAGTAAAAACATATATGCAGAAGGTGTACAGATCATAGGTGCTGGTCAAAGAGCTATCTACCATAGAAAAATCTCTTTGTTGTCATGTAGATCAAGATTCCATATAGCACTCGCAACTCGCAACACCCGTCTCTGCTTCTGCCATGCACCCCTCTCAATCAGTATTATCTTCCTCTCCCCAAAGATAGCTACTATCTAGTCTCATAACACCTTAGGTTGGTTTTGCCTGTTTTTGATATTTAAATTGATTTATATACAATGTAGCTTTTTGCACTTTACTTTCGTTCAATATTTTGTTTGTAAGATGCCTGTTGCATGTAGCAATCGATTATTCAAGTTTCAGTGTTGTATTACATTTCATTATATGACTGTACCACATTTTATTTATCTCCCCCATCGATGGATATGCTTCTTGCTTCTAGTTTGGGGCTATTAGGAACAATGCTGTTAGGGAAAGTTGTACGTGTCTTTGATTTGTTGTATATAGATCTGTGTGTGAAATCATAAGTTGTACATATGAATTCGTCTTCAGTGAATAATGCCATCAGTGCTGCAGTGCAGTTGTACCATTTTACATACTCACGGGCAGGATGTGAAGTTCCAGTTGTTCCATATCCTTGTCAACCCTTGTTATTGTTCTAGTCTGTATATAACAGTATCTCATTATGGTTTTAATTTCTATATTTCTGAATAATGTTCTTGAGTACCATTTTATACTTTTAATAGACAACGGCAAAACTTTTTTTGTGATGTCCAAGTCTCTTGCTACCCAGTTTTTATATTTATCTATTTTAAAATATTTATTTGTTGTAAAATACACATAACATAAAATTTATCATCTTAACCATTTTTAAGTATGCAGTTAAGTAGTGTGACGTATATTCACATTGTTGTGCAACCAATCTCCGTAACTTTTTCATCTTGTACAATTGGCACACTATACCCATTAAACAACTCCCTGTTTGTGCGCGCACGAGCCTCTGGCAGCCACCATTTTACTTTCTGTTTTGATGAGGTTGACTGCTCCACATTGGTTTAGCTTTGTATTGATGTGTATAGATTCTTTAAACTATGTCCTAAGCCCTTGGTCAGTTTTGTATGTTGCAGTTATCTTTGTCACCCCAGGGCTTATTTGCCTGTTCACTCTCTCCCTGGTGTCTTTTGATGACATAATTATTAATGTTTTTCTATTATGGTTTTTACTTTTTTGTACTGCTTTCGAAATATTTTCTGACCCAGAGAAAAGGAGATGTTCTTATATTTTATCTTCCAGAAGTTCTTAGCTTTTCCATTCATATTTGGATCTAAAATCTGTCTGGCACTGATTTTTCTCTATTTTTTTTTCCCACTGCTATTGAAAAGTTTATCCTTCTCCACTGCTCTGCGGTACCACCTCTATTATATAAGTTAAATGTCTACACACCTGTATTATTTCTGGGCTATTAGGTTCTGCTGGTCTATTTTTCTGTACTTGCACCAATACTACACTGTCTTATGAATCTTGGTATCCAGTTGAGAAATCCTTCAACCTGGGTTTTCTTCTTCAAAAGTGTGGTTTTTTTCTTGGCTCTTTGCATGTTCATATAAATATTGGAATTTGTCATTTTCCATACTAAATAACCTGATAAAATATTGATCAGAATTGCCTTAATTGTATGTGTCTGTGTTAGGGAAGATTAGAATCTGTTACAGTATTGTCTTCTATTCTGTGAATATGGTATACCGCTGCATTTATTTAGGTCTAGCATGTGTGACCTTGGTCAACAGCAATGGCTACAGTGTCTACGAGTCACATAGGCTTATTTCCCCCTCTTCTTTTAAGACTGAGCTCACTGTTGGAACTCACCTTCCCAGAAGTACAAAAAGTAAAGATGATCAGAAAGGCGTGTGTTTCCTCTCAACATGTTTTGTGGAATTGTCTTTCTTTAATTGTTTAGAATTAATAATGGTTAAAGAAATAGTACTACAGAAATTCTTATTTATTTTCTTCTATTTTATGATTTATGAAATTTTTTTCCTTTCAAAATGAGCCTCTACATGCCTTACTCAATCCCATCTTTCATTGTTCCAAACTGTATGACTCTCCTTTGTATTCTTTCATATCGAATAGATTTTTCTACCATTCTGCCACTGCTCTTCTAGTGATTTTTGGTTTTTGAATGGTCATGTGTACTCTGTAACAACATTTAAATTTAGCATAGCTACACCATTATGTTTCTACCCAAAATTTCCAACATTAATATCTTAATATTGTTATCTTTGAATTTTGGTTTATCAAAACGGTACAGAGAAAATGGCTTATTCCATGCACATGCCAAAATAGATGTTATTTCCTTGCATAATTTTTGAAATTTCTTCTTTCTAATTCATTAAATATATGAGTATATATAATGAATTCTAAGTTTTTATTTAATACTCCAATTATTTTAAAAACCAGGGAAAGAGATTTGGGTATATATATGTGCATATTTGTGTGTAATAAAAGTATTTATATTCAGTAGTTCTAGAAGTGGTTTTATATGATGTCCTATGCCATCTTTATTTCAAAATATTTTTTAGAAAAACTCCGTAACTTTAGATTAATTTGCCTATTGCTGTACTAAATTTGAGCAACAATAAATTAATTTAAGGAAAATTTCAATAGATCCTTTACTAAGAGAATATTTTAAAAGTCTATAAAACTTTATCTTAAAAGTTTATCATATTGGTAAGAAAAGAATTTATATTTAGAGGAATAGTTGTTTATACATTCATTGTAACTTTTTAATAATAATTTTTGCTTTTTCATTTAATCAGTCATTCCAAAGGAATCCTCATGCTTTACAGAAACAGAAAAAACTGTTTACATACCAACTAAAATATCCTGTATTTTTAAAAGTCAGATATATAATTGTATAAATAGGCATATATATTAATAAAATTGGATAAGAAGGTAGCATACTTTATACATGACTCTTCAATATTTATAATTTCTAGGACTGCATTCGTGGTCTTCACTACTGTGCTATTTTAGGTAAAACCTTGATTTAAGTGTTGAAATTTAACATTTATGGGATATTACTTTGGCTTTAAGTAGTGATGATCTTGAAATGGCCTAAGGACTAAATGAAAAGCGGAATGTTCACACCATTGCCATTCTTGTGTTTCGAGGGCATCTTATCAGTATGCCTTACTGTACCCCCGTTTCCTGGTTCTGGAGAATGCCTTGAAAGTATGTACAATAGAACTAATAATATCTATCCTCACCAAACTTACTTTGCAGGTACTCTTTGAGCACATCAAATTCTTCCATCGCCGCTCTTCTCTGTGCCCTTTACCCACACTTCCCAGCTCACAGCACTGACAACCGGTGAGTCTAGTGATTCCGTCTTCAATGTACTGCTTCTTAAGTTCTCGGGATCCTTTGGTTGTGTTTGGTTTCATGAAGTATTTCCAAATTAGCATTGCTCTGTTCTTGAACTTAGTTATATTCCTGGCTAAATCTTTTAAGAAGATTCTCTCACCAAGTATTAGACCAGAGGAGAACTTTGGACACCTGACGACTGACCACTCTCCTGCCGTTCTCAGATCTGTAGAACTGCTCAAAACCCAGAAGGAGGTCAGATAAAGTTGTCTTTAGACAAAAAAAATCATCAGGTGAAGGATAGTTGCCCAGGGAAGTTCAGGATACTTTTTTGTGCTATAATTATTTAATTCCAAGAGAAAACTTTGTCTAATTTAGTGGCAGTTGTCTGCATGAGTTCCTTTCTTTTCTTTTTCACATAAATGTTGAGACATTTTATATAAATGACATAGAAGGGACAAGAAAAGCAAATCACAGCAAAAGATCAGAGACAGTTGAGAAGTGGCAGTGAGGAGTAGAACTTCAAACCATGTAGAAGCAGTTAAAAGCTTTGCCTTTTAGGGTACAAGGAACCACCAATACCTCAGTTTCCCTAGATATAGTTTGAGATATAGCAGATCTCTTGCATATGGGGGAAGGGAAGAAAATAGCCCCTAATAAGACACCTGAGCACTGTGCTTAACGGAAGGCATCCCCTATTGTCTGCCCAAAGACAGGTCAAGAGCCCTTTATTATTTAGGGGAGAAGGGTCAGGAGCACTTATCACAGTAACCTAAGCCATCATTTTAAACTGCACTATAATGTATAACCAAGGACAGAAGAAAGATAGCTGTTTTAGGAAAGTAGCCTAATCTGAAATCCACACTCTGATGGTAGGTGCAGCATAAGAATATTGTTGTTAAATTAATACACCTCTGACATGTGGCCCTCATGCCTGTCATTTAGGAAAGATTTTTTGAGTTGTTAAAGCCAGTTATTGGCTATGGTACAGTGGAGAGCCATACTCACATATTACTGGTCATAGCTGTTTGGTTTAGATACTGTAAACAAAGCCATTTGGTGACAAGAATCTTTGTGTAATTTATTAGTGTCAGTTTTTTTCTGATCTTTATTGATTTTAATAGATTTATAGAAGTAAATGTATTTGAGTAAGAAGGAAGTTGTCTATAAAGCTTTTTAAAATTGAAGTCTTATTTTATTCTTTTCTTTTCTTGTTTTGAGATGGATTCTTGCTCTGTTGCCGAGGCTGCAGCGTAGTGATGTGATCTCAGCTCACTGCAGCCTCTGCCTCCTGGGTTCAAGTGATTCTCCTTCCTCAGCCTCCTGAGTAGCTGGGATTACAGGCATGTGCCACCAGTCCTCGCTAATTTTTGTATTTTTAGTAGAGACGGGGTTTTATCTTGTTGGCCAGGCTCATCTTGAACTCCTGACCTCAGGTGATCCACCTGCCTCAGCCTCCCAAAATGCTGGGATTACAGAAGTGAGCCGTCGTGCCCAGCCTGTCCTTTTCTTATGAGATCTTAAAATATAAAAACTTTTTTGTTTTTACATTCTAAAATAGAAATCTTAGTTTAAAAAACTTTTTGAGAACCCGAAAGAAAAATTCTGCCATACCCACGTAGATGTTCAGTATTTCAAGGACGTGTGTGTGCGTGCGCACGTGTGTGTGTCTGTGTGTGCAAGCGTGTATGTAGAAGAACTTTGCTGTCTGAGAAAAATTAACATCTGTCTTCCCTCTTCTTCCCTATCCTTAAGGAAAAAGAAAAAAAAAAAAAAAGAAATAGAAATAAATCTCTTAGAAGATGAAAAGAGATGCCTGTGTTAAGTAGAAAGGGATATTTGAGAGTAATTTTATAAGTGATCAGTGTGTTAGTAAATATTTTCATGTTATGATACTTTTTACCTTCCTCTAAAACCTCTTCACTGTAATGACTAAAGAAAAGAATTATTGGGCCAAAGATCAGTTATACAGAATTTATAAAAGATAATTTCTCCATTACTTTTTAGTAGAAGCTCATCTGTCTTTAAGATTTCTGTTCATTTGAAGATACTGCTTGAGCTTCTGCCCTGTCTCAGCTTATGGGCAACAGCAGATTGCAGAGCTCATATTGTCACACTCATTTGTTCCCCACACAACCCGTCTGTTTTGTGAGCAGGTATCATCTCCAGGCTCTCCGGCACCTCTATGTGTTGGCTGCAGAGCCTAGGCTTCTAGTGCCCGTCGATGTGGACACAAACACGCCCTGCTATGCCCTCTTAGAAGTTACCTACAAGGTATCTCTCCCTGTCATTTACTTGTAATTTTATTACCTCTCATCCATCTTTGCAGGTCATGATATTTCAAATGTGTTGTCCAGTAAAAGGTGACAAGTAGTGAGTTGAACGTTCATAAAAATGGAAGCTTCCAAAGTGGTTGTGTATACTGCCAGGCCATTCATGCTCATTTATATTCTCTGGGTATCATTTTTTAGGGATTATCTGCTACTCTTTTGACCTTAGAGCTTATAGTTTGAAAATGTCGCTGTTAACTGTACATGACCGACAGTAGTTTTCTATAAAATTAATTGAGTTAGACCCATTCTTAGATTTGTTAGCTGAATACTTTAAAACTCAAAATTGTGTATTTGATGAGAGCTTTTATTTAGACGCACAAATAGATTAAAAGTTGTATGTCCTTTCATTCAGCAAATTATTAAGTACCTTCTGTGTATTAAAACTGTGCTAGGCTCTGGGGTACAAAATGAAATGACATTGTCATATTCCTTAAGGAACTTCTGTCCCCTGGGGAGCCAGGCATGGATGCAATGAGAATAGAGTGTGATCATTGGAGATGTATGTGGAATGCTGGGGAAGCAGAGGAGAAGCAGCCTCACTTAGCTGTCAGCTGTGGGGTTGAGGAGGCTGTCACAGTGGACAGTGTTTGGACTAGGGCTGACCACTGAGTGGAGCTCCTTCCTATTGGAAAAGGCAATGTGCAGAAACCCAGCAGTATTGGAGCACAGCCTTCCGTCCTGCTGGCCTGTGAGGAGCAAGGCTTGAAGTGGTGGGAAGTGACACACTGTGTGGAATTTAGACAAACATTTGAGTACCAGAGAGGATTTTATGTCATTTAAAGGTCTTTGTATGAACTGCGGGGATAGGGAGGAGGTAGTGTGAGATGTTTCTTTGTTGTTTCCACTGACTACCTAGTGAATTGTGGCTGGCCTTTTATATTTGTAAAGGGCACTCAGTGGTACGAACAAACCAAAGAAGAATTGATGGCTCCTACCCTTCTTCCAGAACTCCATCTTTTGAAGCAGGTAAGTTGCTTTCTTCATGTATTGTAGCAGATAAGAAAGCTGTAGCAGGAGGAAAAGTCAGGAAGAATCGAGCAAGTCTTGTCTTAGAGATCTTTATTGATAGCTTAGGTGGCCTCAGAACATGATTTACATTCATTTTTTGTCTGGAAATGAGGCTTGTTAACTTCCTCATGCCTCTTTCTGGCTGTTACTGTTTCCTCTGAGAAACATAGGTTTCAGTTTGTCAAATGAGCATGTTTTTCAGCTTTGGTTTGATTGTGTTTATGTTTATCTTGGCAGATTAAAGTTAAAGGCCCAAGATACTGGGAACTGCTCATAGATTTAAGCAAAGGAACACAACACTTGAAGTAAGTACACTGAATTTCTCAGATACACATTTTAGGAAGTGAATAGAAGTATATAGGATGGTATAAATTACAGATTATTATCCAGAATGTGACTCATCACCCTTTAATCTCATCCAAGACAGTATGTAGGGTGTGTCTTCTGTAAAACAGTCTGTGTCTTTGAAACAGGGCTTGTGTTAGAAAATGAAAGTTTTAATTTTGAAATCAAACCCTAAATATGTATATTTATTTATTGAGAAACTTACACTGACTTGTGACAGTAATGGACTTATCTCTTGATATATTAACATAAGATTTAGTTTAAGAAAGTTTATTAGTCCATTTTCACACTGCTATAAGGAACTGCCTGAGACTTGGTAATTTATAAAGAAAAGGGGTTTAATTGACTCACAGTTCTGCCTGACTGGGAAGGCCTTAGGAAACTTAACAATCATGGCAGAAGGCGAAAGGGAAGCAAGGCATGTCTTGCAGGGTAGCAGGAGAGAGAGTGTGAAGGGGAAGTGCCACATTTTTAAACCATCAGATTTCATGAGAACTCACTCACTATCATGAGAGCAGCATGGGGGAAATCTGCCCCCATGTAATTCAGTCACCCCCGCACCAGGTCCCTCCCCTGACATGTGGGGATTACAATCTGACGTGAGATTTGGGTGGGGACACAGAGCCTAACCATGTCAGAAAGTAAAACTGATTTGTCCATCCACAAAAAGAACTTTATATCAATCAGTGTTTGTCAGATCACATCATCTGTTGTATCTCTTTACCATTCTTCTGTTAGAAAGTTCTCCTAAAATTAAGATTATTGTAGATAATATATGCTATTCACCTAGTTTATTTCCAGTGGAAATAATCACATGCAGTTATTTTAGAGTGTTGATTATTTTATACCTAAAGTAACATGTCAGTTAAGTCTTTAAATTTCTAGGAAGTTTAACAAGCATGTAAAAGTTTTTATAGTTTGGTTCTAAAGTGTATTTTTCCAGACTATCTATATATTCGCTGTTTTCTGTATTGTTCTGTTCTTAGACTTGCAGCATTATTTTCCTTTTGCGGCAACCAATGAATAGATATTTAGTACCTCATGTGCCCCAGGCATAGAGCTTGGGGACATAGGGAATACAAAGAAATACTAGATAAAGTGCTGCCTTTGAAGCTCACAATTGAGCCAATAGTCGAAGTGCCTTTTCTTTAACAAGTTCCATGATTCTAGACACCACAGAAAAACAGAACTTTATTCTAGGCTTTCTCATAGGGACTGATTTAATCTTAGAAACAGTAAATAATCATTTACCTTAGTGGAAAATGGTAAAGGTTTCGTCTCCTGTGAACATGGTATTGGAAAACACTATGTTTCCAGCCAAGAACTGCCAATAATACCTTATATAAATTCATTCCTTTTTCTTTCAGGTCCATTCTTTCCAAGGATGGGGTTTTATATGTTAAACTCAGGGCAGGTCAGCTCTCCTACAAAGAAGATCCAATGGGGTGGCAAAGTTTGTTGGCGCAGACTGTTGCTAACAGAAACTCTGAAGCCCGGGCTTTCAAGGTAGTAGTATTGATTGGCAAAAATGCAAAGAAATAATTATAAATTGCTACCTTCCTCACCCATTGCTATAAAAATTAAAGGTGGATCTGCTTCCTTTTTCATTGTTGCAGATTGTAAAGACTGATTGACCTTGGCTCCATTTGCTTTTCATGTGATGGCCATAATAAGATACGGGTCAGCCTATATCTTTTCATGTGATGGCCATAATAAGATATGGATCAGTCAAAGTTAAGATCTACATTTAGCAGCAAGGACAGTCACACTATATCTTGACACTATAACAAATAATTTAGTAATTTTATTATTACTCCTCAAATTGGTCAAGATTTGCCAGGCGCGGTGGCTCACGCCTGTAATCCCAGCACTTTGGGAGGCCAAGGCGGGTGGATCACAAGGTCAAGAGATCGAGACCATCCTGGTCAACATGGTGAAACCCCGTTTCTACTAAAAATACAAAAAATTAGCTGGGCATGGTGGCACGTGCCTGTAATCCCAGCTACTCAGGAGGCTGAGGCAGGAGAATTGCCTGAACCCAGGAGGCGGAGGTTGCGGTGAGCCGAGATCGCGCCATTGCACTCCAGCCTGGGTAACAAGAGCGAAACTCCATCTCAAAAAAAAAAAAAAAAAAAGAAAAGAAAAGAAAAGAAATTGGTCAAGATTTACTTAATTTCATGGTAAAAATAGAAAAAGAGTTTTCGTTAACTCCATTTGAAAACCACCATTTGTTTCTTTAATCTTGGTGAGGGTAAACTGATGACAGACTCAGTCAGACTTCTCTTATTAGTTTGCTTTATTATTCACACAGTACTTGACTGCCAGTACAGTAGTGTCTGAAATAAGGAAATAGTTACTATACATGAGGATAGGAAACAATCTCATTCCCATGGCGAGGTCAGCACATATTTTGCTCTACATTCTTGACTCAGATAAGTTTCCAGCACTAGAAATTTTGTTCCATAATCAGGCACTAAGACTTCTGAATTTAACTTCAGTTTTCTGTAATTCCATGAGCAAATGTGTCCCCGCTGGTGATACATAGTAGAGTAGTCTAAAGTAGCTACGACCCTAAAGGATAGTTTAGGCGGCAGAAGTGAGACAGGTGAACTGGCTGAGTGGCAGCCAGAGGGCTGAGTTAGCATTCTTTGCTCTTCCAAGTAAAGAGAGAGCAGTTTATGAATTCAGCTCATATTTCATTTTAGGTCAGTTACATATGACTGAGCCTTTATAATGGTTCCCAGGTTTGACACGTATAAATAGTTTCCAGGGTTGACATTGGTGAATTTTGTTTGACTATTCAGTGAGTTATTTATGAAATACTTTGGAAGGATATTTGGACAAAGTTTAACTTAAATTTGTACTATTGCTTCTTCTAAAAATTAGAGCATATCTCAAAGACTCTAACCCAATTTGTAAACAAAATAGGTAAGTTTACACTTGAGTTTGAATGAAGAAAGCTTATAAAAATTAAAAGATGTCTCAATTCCCTGCCTACTGGAAGTTCAGAAGTAAAATATAAACCTCAATGGAAAATAGTAATACCTTCATATTTCATTTTCAGTCTGAAACCTTGAATGATATTCTATTTTTTCCCAAGTTTAAAAAATTATGGTAAAATGCACACAATTTATTGTCTTAACCATTTGCAAGTTAGAGTTCAGTGATATTAAGTGCATTCATATTCTTGCAGAGACATCACCACCATCCATCTCTAGAACTGTTTCATCTTGCAGACCTGAAATCTATACCTATAACAGCAACTCCCCATTCTACTCCCCGCAGTCCCTGGCAACCGCCATTCTATTTTATGTCTCTATGATTTTGATTATACTAAGCACCCCATATATGTGGATTCATACACTATTTATCTTCTGTGGTTGGCTTCACTGATACTCTTTTTTCCTTTTCAGTAACAATTCTAGTTTCTGGTAGGCTTTTTGATTAGTCAGTGAAGCAGGGAAAAGCCTTTTTTGGGTGAATTGTGTAAACAAGAAGAACTGTTTGTTACTGGCCTCTTGATAAATTAGTAGCTCATGTTAACTTGTGCAAAAGCTTCTTGTAACTTCTCGGCAGAACAGGTTGATGAAGCTCTAGCAAGTTTGCACCGCCTTTGGGGATGTTGTGTGACAATGGGAAGGCAGAACTGCATATATTACAATTTGAGCAGTAAGGAAAATAATCTTTTGTTATCTTACAGTGTTGTTGTTGCTCTTTGTTTTTTTTTAGCCAGAAACAATCTCAGCATTCACTTCCGATCCAGCACTTCTGTCATTTGCTGAATATTTCTGCAAGCCAACTGTGAACATGGGTCAGGTATATATTCTATGGTTTGCTGAGCTCCAGGACTAGAATTTGTTATTATTTCTATGTATGGGTCACCAAAAACATCTCTACTATCTATATCTATCCTGGAGATTGATGACATGCGCCACATTGGATGACTTTTGCTTGGCACATATAGATTTGCATAGCCTAAAACTATTAAGTTCAGTAACTTTCTACCTTGATAGCAGAAACAACTTTAAGTTTATTAGATATTACTTTTGACAGATGATAGTTTCTGTCATGTACAGGAATGATACCCATTCATATTCTGCTTTATTTTTTCAGTGTTTACCACCTTTCTCTCGTTTTTATGTAATTTCATTAACTGTTTTCTCTATATTATAACCCTTCTTTTTATTATTCATATACCTGTTATCTTCAAGATTCCAAGGGTGCTTAGCAGATTTTTCTTTTTTTTTTTTGTTTTTTGAGACAGGGTCTCTTTTTTTTTTCTGTTGCCCAGGCTGGAGTGCAGTGACGTGATTGTGGCTCACTGCATCCTCGACCTCCCAGGCTCAAACCATCCTTCAACCTCAGCTTCCTGAGTAGCTGGGGCTGTAGACATGTAGCCAGCATGCCTGGCTAAATTTTTTTTTTTTTTTTGTAGAGATGGAGTCTCACTATATTGTCCATGCTGCTCTCAAACTCCTGGGCTCAAATGATCCTCTCACCTTGGACTCTTAAAGTGCTGGGATTGTATAGGCATGAGCCACTGTGCCTGGCCCAGATCTTTGATTTAATCCACCATACAGACAAGGGAAGATTGGATGTAGAATTAGATATCTAGGATTGATAGCCTATTGTTTACAAGTGTATATGGCCTTGAGAAAATTTCTGAATCTCTCCAAAATGTAGTTTCCTTATTTCTAAAAGTGAGTATAATAGAACCTACCTTACTTGTAAGTATTCTTTTGAGGATTAAATGAAATAACCTTCCACTCTCATATTTATTGAATCTTTACTATATATTGGATACTCTGCTAAGAACTTAATTGTCATTTAATTGTGACCCTGAGGGTAGGTATTTTATCATTCTGGGCTTACAGATGAGGAAACTGCCACTGAAAGATGTCACATGCCCAAGATCACACAGCTAGTAAGAGCTGGGCTGTGCACTCAAGGTCACGAGTCTCTGATAAAGCTCATGCTCATGCCCACCCTTAACCCCAGCTGGACTTTATTCTGCTGCCTCCCCCAAACCTGTTCTGGTCAGTGTTTTTTTCTTGCAGCTTTGTTACCATGTTTCCTTTCTGGATCCCCCTCTTCCCAGCCCAACCCGAGGCATAGCTCTGTCATGTCCTGTCTACTCATTTTATCCTAGTTTGGTCCATGCCTCACTTCTGTAGCACTTAACTATCCTTAACTGTCTCTTGGGACTTAATTTTGGTTGTTTTTTTTTTTTTAATTAATGTTTAATGTTACATGTGCTATATACCTTTTTTTAAAAAAAGGATTGTAGTGTTACTCTTCTGTTATTCATTATAGAACTTAAGAATGGGCCACAGTAGTGCTATACAATTGGTTTTTGAATTGATTTTGGAATGCATTTTGTGCTACAAAAAACTTCTGATTTTCTGCAGAAACAGGAAATTCTGGATCTCTTTTCTTCAGTACTCTATGAATGTGTTACCCAGGAGACCCCAGAGATGTTGCCTGCATACATAGCAATGGATCAGGTATGGATCCAAAAATCTATACCAATTCTGGTGATATTTGTCCTGTATTTGAGGTAACTCACTGAACAGTGTGCTAAGGTGCCTAGTATCCTTCCTTTTAGTTTCCCATTTGCTTTTGGAAATTTAAGAAAGGAAGCCATAACAAATTTGAAAGCTCTCAAAACCCCAAAAAGCTTGGGCTTTATGTTGACAAAAGTGCCCCTTGGGGGGCTGTCTTCCTTGAAGGGTTCCCATTCCTCCCTTTCGTCCTCCCCTCACTAGGTGAGGAGGAGAGCACTCCCTCCCTCCCATTTTATCCTTGTCTCCCTCCTGGCAAAGCCTCTTTGTGGAAGTCTGCTTGTAAGCAGTTAGTGAACAAACGGTGCCCTAGCCATGGCAGTACTGTGAAATTAGACCTGTGTGATGAAGCTTGCAAGACGTTACAGAGTCCGTATGTAGTGATCTCGGGAATTGGAGTTCATTTTTAAATTTATCTTTTTATTGCTGTTTTAAAAGAGGCTAATGGGGTAATGCAGAAAATAATGCTTAATAATGTTCTTAAAGAATCAGACCAATTTATTCACTTTAGGCAAACTGGTAATGCATATGCCTTTTCAATATTCTTTCAGACCCAGATTTGCAGCTAAGTCAAGCCAATAGTTTTCTAACCTGGCAAAAATTTGCCTTGGTATCTTAAAAATACAGATCCTCCAATTCTATGCCTCATTTATTGAATCAGAATTTCTGGGGTGAGATCCAGAATCAAGTTTTAAACAGCCCTTTAAGTGAATATAATAAGTTCACAGCTGAGCATCTGAGACTCAGTGTCTAAGAGAAATAACCTTTAATGGTAAAATAATTTGCTGGAAAGCTGAATGGAGAAGTATGTTCAGTCAGAAGATAATTCCCCCAAACCAGGAAATACACAGTGTTAAATAACATCATTAATTAAAAGCCAAGTTCCAATATAACTAAGTAGGCACAGAATGCTATTGTTGTCTGGAATCCACCCTCTTTTGGTTGGAAAGTATGGATATATGGTATCCATGCTGGCATTGCTTCTCACAGAGCCTTTCTGTACAGCAGCCAAATAACGAGTCATGTTCTTAAGTTGCCGGCGGAGAATGTGTCCTTTTACTCTCTGAACCCTCACCGCTTTGCAGTCATGGGCAGGTCTTTATGCATGAATATCTTCTCTGGTTGCAGCTGCAGTGACTTGCAGATGGAGCTCAAAGGCAGTGTTAGTAGTAGTGTTCTTCTTGCCCTCTCCCCCCTGCCCGGGATCCCTGCCATGTCATTGTACCTGGCTTGAGTTTCCCAGAGGTGACCGGCTGTGACCTATTGGGTCTTGGTTATTCGGAGCTTTTGAGCCAAGAATGAGCTCATTCACTTTGTTACTTTTCCCTGGAAGCTGCTCATGTAGAGCTGTGTTGAAGAACGTGAGCCATGCACCTGTACCCAGTGATGGCTCCGCTATGGGCAGGCTGCACCAAAACATAGAATGGATCCCCCTCCAGCCTTTATAATTAGGAACCACATTTAAAGAATACTCAGTATGCAGCTCTGATGAAGAGACAGAGCACTCCACTCTTTCATTAAATGGGTCATTATCCTCTTTCCTCTTCAAGGCTATAAGAAGACTTGGGAGAAGAGAAATGTCTGAGACTTCTGAACTTTGGCAGATAAAGTTGGTATTAGAATTTTTCAGCTCCCGAAGTCATCAGGAGCGGCTGCAGAACCACCCTAAGCGGGGGCTCTTCATGAACTCAGAATTCCTCCCTGTTGTGAAGTGCACCATCGATAATACCCTGGACCAGTGGCTACAAGGTAAGGGTAGCATTGTAGCGTTGTATTCTTGTGCTTTTGAGATACATTTGGCTCAGGCTTTTCTGTTGTAACTTTTTTTTCATTGGTAAGCATGATAAATCTGAGTATAAGCAAGCAGGGCTGTAGATTTAATGTTTCCAGCTAGATGAATTAGACTTTGATTATCTACTTCAGCTTCTTTAGAAAAATACATCCGACCCAGGCAGAGCATAGTTATAGCATTTTAAATACTACTTGGTGCTCAGGACCTCATTCTTTCTTTCCTAGCATCAGATCACGTTTTTTTCCAGTGCCTCTGTCTCCTGTTTCCTAGGGGTGTGGCCTGTCACCTACCTGAGGCCAGCAGCCATCCCATTTTTGTACTGGTACCCCCTCTACACATAGAACTTGATGTGTGCTTGCTGGGTGAGCTTGTTGTACCAACTCAGTTTTGAAAAACTGGTACACCACAGCTATGTAATGTCACAGTTGTGGCTTTCTATCAGCAGGATTTGTGATTGCAAGGAAATTGTGTACTTATTAATGGTGTAGAAATGATTCTGACCTATACAAGGCAAGTGATGGACACTTTAGATTTACAGAAATTTATCTTATGTGTTCAATGCTCCTGGAGCTAATTTTCAGGAGTAGACTCCTTAATCTTTCCATTCTTTTTAGTTCATTCAAATGCTTCCAATAAATATCTGACAGTTGCTTCCTTTGGGTAAATACTAAGGTTAGTAATAGCAATAGAAACAATTCTTGCTTTGATTAGTGAAAGCTATTGATAATCAATAGAACCTAAGCATTTGAATATAATTAAGTTTAAAACTATCCACCTGTAATACTAGGAAGAAAATCTCTGAAAAAAATTAATTGTAAACTAGCTTGTGAGGTATATACTTGGAAAGCCTGATTTCAGACTCTGTTTTTTTATTTAACAGCTGCATTTGATTTGTCATTTCCTGTTCAGATTCAAAGATCATGTAGCTTAAAAATTTTTTTGGTAGTCATTTTTATTCTCATTTTTCGGAAAACAAAATAAGTTATTTCATAGGTTTCGGTGTTTCGTTTTTACTCAGTTTATCACCTATAGCAGACCTTTGCCATTGATAAGAAGTATGTCCTTGCTGGGCACGGTGGCTCATGACTGTAATCCCGGCACTTTGGGAAGCCAAGGTGGGTGGATCACAAGGTCAGGGGTTCAAGACCAGCCTGGCCAAGATGGTGAAACCCTGTCTCTACTAAAAATACATAAATTAGGCAGCCATGGTGGTGGGCATCTGTAATCCCAGCTATTCAGGAGGCCGAGACAGGAGAATTGCTTGAAAACCCAGGAGGCAGAGGTTGCCGTGAGCCAAGATCATGCCCACTGCATTCCAGCCTAGGCGACAGAGCAAGACTCTTTCTCAAAAAAAAAAAAAAAAAAAAAAAAAAGAGACACGTCCTTAAATCTTTGCAGATTCTCTGATTTGCGCATTTCATATAATGTATGAAACTTTGGCAGTGACTAGAACAGTCTCTAAAACAGGGCCCTGATTGTCTTGTTGCTTTTAAGTGCATTTGGTGGTTTCCAGCATTGCTCTGAGCCTCCACTGAATTTGATTTCCCACTCAGATCTATCAAAAATGTGTTTATTTTCTAGTGAAAAACTAGAGATTTTTAAATAAAAAACCTGAAATATATGGTCTCCTTTCTTATAAGCACTAGCAGTTGGCTTTGGGGTAGAGAATAATAAATTAAGTGAAAATTGGAAATTGCATTCATATTTGTGTGTGAGTAAAAATCACAGATGCATATGTGGACTTTCAGGGTCACTCACTAATAACTCATTAGAGCTGAGAAAACCCATTAAATCACTACATAAATCTGAAAATGAGCCAGTTAATCATATTTTATAAATGTTTTATACAGTATTTATCTCCTCAAATTATAATTTTGGGCAGAGAAAGTGGGTTTCAAGTTTAAGAACTTTAAAAAGTTTCATTAACTTTTTCATATTTTGTTATGGAAATTTAAAGACTATACAGAGTAAGTAGACTAATATAATAAATCCCATCACCAATTTCAGTAGTTACCAACATTCTACTGTTTTTGCATCATCCTTACCTTCAATTTTCCAAACTGTGCCATTTTACTTTCCCACCAGCAGTGGAGTACAATGACATTTTTGGCATTGTCCTTTTTTATTTTCTTATAAGACTCGTCAAGAACAGTAGGAAAGCAAAGTGAACCCAAAGCCAGCAAATAAAAGCAGAAACCAATGAAACCCAAAACAGAAACACAATAGAGAAAATCAGTGAAACAAAATGCTGGTAGGCATGAGAGTCATTGAAAAGAGGCTGAACCACCATGCTCCCCTTCATGATGAGCTATTCAAACAAGAATCTTGTCTGTTCTCCTTTAGTCCTTCTCCCTCTGCTGCCTCCCCCAAACCTAAATGTTTCTACCTCCCAGTAGACTGACATCCTCATCACTGTGTTCAGTGGAGTCTACAGTTTTCCTCTCACTCCATCTCTACAGTGGTGAGGCTTCTAGCTACATTTTGCTTCTTGAAATGGACCTCCATTGACTTTGTGACAGCACATTTTCCCAATTAAAAAAAAAAAAATCCTCTTTTACCATTCTTTGTCAGTATATTTATCACATTTCACTGTCATTCCTTTGCGGACCCTTTGGAAATCATCATTGCTCCTTTCCCTCCTTTCCTTCTCCCCTCCTCTGTAATAGCTGACCCATTGCTGAAGCCTTTGAATCTCATCGTAGTTATTTCCTGAATTTGTCCACATTTTACTACTTCTGCTACAACAGAGTGGTTATTTTGTGCCTGGACCACTGTTACAGTCTTTTGTTTTGTTTTGTTTTTGAGATAGAGTTTTGCTCTGTTGCCCAGGCTAAAGTGCAATGGCAAGATCTCGGCTCACTGCAACCTTCGCCTCCCGGGTTCAAGTGATTCTCCTACCTCAGCCTCCTGAGTAGCTGGGATTGCAGGCACCCGCCAATGTGCCTGGCTAATTTTTGTATTTTTAGTAGAGACAGGGTTTCACCATCTTAGCCAGGCTGGTCTCAAACTCTTGACCTCGTGATCCACCTGCCTTAGCCTTCCAGAGTGCTAGGCTTACAGTTATGAGCCACCACACCTGGCTTGTTATAGCCTTTTAAATAGCCTTTTTGCTTTTTGTCATCTCTGTTCTAATCATCTCAAGTTAACTGACAGAAGTCTTTTAAAGAATAAAATGATCTAACACTCCTGCTTAAAGCCTTTTCAAAGTCTCCAGATTCAGTTGTGAAAGAAATCCTTACTGTGTGACACTAGAACCTGCCTGACCTGCAAGGTGCCTGTTTTCCTCAGCAAAGCCTCTTTTACATCAGTTGCTCCTCACACCACCCTGGCCCCTTCCACTTCCTCAAAAGCACTGAGC
Organism: Saimiri boliviensis; assembly: GCF_048565385.1. Classification (NCBI taxonomy): domain Eukaryota; kingdom Metazoa; phylum Chordata; class Mammalia; order Primates; family Cebidae; genus Saimiri; species Saimiri boliviensis. The sequence goes on along the minus strand of NC_133449.1, from coordinate 48,696,845 downwards.
TCCTTTTCATTGTGGGGCCACTGAATATGCTGTTTTCCCTCCCTAGAACCTTTTCCTCTTATTCTTCACCTACCCAACTCATACTCATCCTTGCAGCCTCAGTTTTAATGACCTCTCCTCCCACGCCTTCTAGGACCACTCTACCTTAGGCAGCTTTCCTGCCATCCTTTAGCCTGCTTGCTCATACTCTGACCACTCTTGTATCAAAATGCCTTTGTCCGCAAGTAACAGAAGGCTTGACTTAACCTGTCCTTAAACGGTAAGGACACAAATTATGTTATGTTATTACAAGTCCACAGGTAGGATACATAAAGGGTCACCTTGTTCCAGTGTCTTCAACTCCATTTCTCTGAGGTTCCATCAGCTACATTCTGTGCCATAGCTTTATCCTCAGTGCTTTTTTTGGATGGTAGTCAAATGGCTGTAACATGTTCACCTCTAGCTCAGCATGATGCCCAGAGGAAGAATAGAGTTGCTTCTAGGAGCTTGGTGATAAGAATGGGGGAATTTCTTTCCTTGGAGCCTCCAGCAAGCATGTCATTAAAATAATCACCTCCTCATGTTTCTGGCTCGAGTTGCATCTGATGCACACCCCTCAATCTATCCCTGTTGCAGAGATTGTCTCTTATTGAAAAAATAGCCTGGGTTTGCCTGTCTCTGAACTAATACTGTATCGGGAATGGGATTGCCTTGATCACCCAAGATGAGTGATTCTCAGAGTGTGGTTCATGGAGCAGCAAGACCTGGGAAGTTATTAGAAATGGAGTTTTTCTGGCCCCACCCAAGACCTGCTGAATCAGAAACTTTGCTCTGTCGGGAGAGTGGGGCCCACTCATCTGTGGTTTAACAAGCCCTCCAGGTGATTCTGATATATGTTAAAGTTGGAGAACTTCTGGCCAAGACTGATACGGATACAGTTCTGGAGCTGAATCAGCCCCATCAAATATTATAATACATAGTGGAGGGAAGGGTGTGACAAGGGGTATTTCAGGGAGACAACCACATGACCGCTGCACCTTTACAGCACTCATCACAATTCATAATTATGCATCAGCTTGTGTCATTATTTGTGTAATATTTGTCTTCCCCAACAACACTCTAAATTCTTCAGTGACAGGGACTCAGTCTAGCTTGTCACAGTGGTCTCAATACCAACCGTAGAACCTGCTTAAATATGCTATGTGTTCAATAAGTTCTTGATGAAAAAGTAATAGAAATAAGTTATTTCTTGTTCCTCTCAGTTCTGTCATCAGTTGGTTCGATTTCATTTGTGTTTCTCTCACAGCTGGGGGTGATATGTGTGTGCATGCCTACCTCAGTGGGCAGCCCTTGGAGGAATCGCAGCTGAGCATGCTGGCCTGCTTCCTTGTCTACCACTCCGTGCCAGCTCCACGTCACCTGCCGCCTTTAGGACTAGAAGGTAATTGCATATCTAAGTCCTCTCTTAGTACCTCTATTACCCACCCCTTTATGTTTTAGTTTCTTGGTAGGAAGAGTTTCTAGTGAGTTACTGTCCCTAGTTTGACTTTCCTCTTCATTGATATTTCAGTGTCATTGTTAGGAACTGTCTTGGAAGAGAAAAGAAAAAATTATCAACTTTATACGTGAATAACTTTCATTTTTATTCATAAAAGGATGGATTCTTCTTTACAGAGCCCCAAACACTGGTCTATACTAATAAACTAAATATTCTATATTATTCTTCTCTATTAATTGATTTTTTATTAAAGTTACTTTTCTATATTTTCTGGGATTTCAGTTGGGTTTTTAAAAATCACACATAATCTTAATTTCTAAAAATATAAAGCTTTACAACTAACAGGTACCTAATTGTGTGTTTGAATTTGTTCATAATAGTTTAAAAAATTAATAGTGTTAGCACTGATTGTATTTTTCAGAATATAGAAACAGATAAAAGATGTATCAATTAAGCTGAATACTAAGATGTAATGAATTCGAAGCACCCTTATTTATTTTATGTCTTTTAAATTGTTACCCTTTAATTGAGGCTGAAAAAAATTTTTTTTTCAAAAAAGATTGTTCCATTTAATCATTTAAACTTGAGGTTTAATTACATTACTGGTTTTTTTTGCTGTTTTGCAAGCCTCTGATACAAGTTTACTATCTAGAGACTTCTAGTTATGGCCATGATGGAATTGCTTGTAATGGACTCACTTGCCCTCAAAAACAAATATAAAAGCTGAACAAAATACATAAGAGGAGGGAAGTACAACAGGGAGAGCTTTATATTTGCCCTAGCTTCTCCCGGAAAGGCATTTGCCAGTTTATAGCACAAGAAGTAGAGTCCCAGCAAAAAAGCAGCAGTGCTGCTGGGCTGAGGGGCCAGAGTTGGGTTTGTGACTGCCCAGGAGCCTAGAACTTGAGGAACAAAATCTCAGGCAGGAGAGACCAATAGGAATCATAACTCAAAGTCTGGATGTACGTTTCTCTTGAGTTACTTACGAAATTTTAGCCTGCATATACATGAGATAAGACTTCAAGATACCTAGCAGAAGCCACAAGGCCAAAAATGTAAGCAAAAATGTCAGCAGCAGCATAAGACTGAGGAGGCAAAGGGTGGATTCAAGGCTTGTTTAAGTAAAGTGGCTCTGATCAGCATCCCAGCTTCTTAGGTGAATTAATAGCATGGCCAACCCTTAAGCTTGCTTTAGCCTAATTTTAGGTCTGGTCTGATTCAGTTTTACCTTCACTTCAAGCAGATCAGACCTACAATTAGCCTAGAGCAGAACTGAGGTGATCTGCGTGCTTTCTACCCACCTGAGGGAAGAAAACATAACCTTCATAGGAGGTTTTTGGTCTACAGGATTCAGTGTTGAATCAAAAATTATGAGACATAATAGGAAAAAAACCCAGATAATAATAGAAACAGACCTATCTGTGATTCAGATATTGGAGTTATCAGATTGGGACTTAAAATAACTATGACTAACATTTCCAGGAAAATAGAGGGAAGGATAAGGAATTTCAACAGAAACCTAGAATCAATAAAAAAGGATTAAATGGAAATTCTATAACTGAAAAATGTAATAACTGAAACAAAGATTTCAGTTTGGATTATTTGAAGTGAACTGGAAGACACTTAACCTGCTGGAAGACAAGTAGAAAGTAAATAGACTGAAGCACAGAGGGAAGAATGGGAAGGAAATACAGAGAAGAGCATAAGAGACATGTAGAAACTGAAAAAAAAAAATAAAAAATGCATGAAGTTGGAATAAGAGTAAGAGGAGAGAGAAGATGAGTTAGAAGCAATGTTTGAAGAGACAGAAGTTAAGATTTTTGAAAAAGGATGTTAACATTAACCCACAGTGAACCCTAAGCAGGATAAATACAAAGAAAACTACACCTAGTCACATTGATAGTCAAACTACTAAAAATAAAAGGAAGACGTTTTAAAGCATAGACTTTCTTTTTAGAGCAGGGTGGACTAACAGGTTGTTCAATGGTCAACCATATTAGAACCAGTAAAATATCACTTAGATAGTAATTGAAGGTAGACAGGCACTTGTACTCATTATATTAAAAGAACTCTGTGTGTGTGTGTGTGTGTGTGTGTGTGTGCGTGCACGCGCGCGCGCACATAGGTATAAAGAATTATACACACACACACACACAAACATATATATATATATAAATTAAATAATATCAGTAGTTTCTCATATAGTTATAGGCCACTTTCTGAAGTCTAGAATGGGTAAATTCTATCAAATCATATACAGGTTGATTGTCCTTAATCTGAAATCTGAAGTGTTTCAAAATTGAAAACATTTTGAGCGCCAACATGATGACCAGAGAAAATGCTCATTACGGTATTTTGGATTTGGGATTGTCGGATTAAGAATGTTCAACCAGTAGATGTAATGCAGATATTCCAAAATCAGAAAAAATCCAGAGTCCAAAACACGTCTTTTTCCCAAGCATTTTGGAAAAGGGATACTCAACTTAACATTACAGTGTATTAGGGAATTTCATAATGTTAAATATTGTCTTTGGATAATCATTTTAGAAGGGAAGAATGCCTATTTTAAACATGATTGTGTTTCTGAAGCTTCCTTGAAAGGAGAGGTGTGGCTGAATTTATTTAGAGATATGACCTTCCCCCCACCATTTCTGTTTTAGGGAGCACAAGCTTTGCTGAACTGCTTTTCAAATTTAAGCAGCTAAAAATGCCAGTGCGAGCTTTGCTGAGATTGGCTCCTTTGCTTCTTGGAAATCCACAGCCAATGGTGATGTGACAGTGTTCTGGTGGTGAACCTACCCTGAAACATGACTTCTGAACAGAAAACGTGACCAAACATCAACGCTAAAGCAATGCTTATAAAGGTTCATGGTATAACTAGGGGGAAATGAACTGCACAAACCTCAGTGCATTTTACATCTGTTGCTGTCATCATTAACATTACATGATATATAAAAGCAAGTTAAAATTTACTTTTGTAAATAAAGTTTTTGGTTTGTTTTCAAAACTCGATGATTGCTTTAGTTTTGGACTGAGAGAAAGCAGGGGTTGCTGAAATGAATGTTTTTAAAGTCTTTAAACTGCGGTGGTGCAGGTAAAGTGACTATGCTCAAAATGCAAAGTTTAAAAAAAAAGCTATGTCATGAAGTTTTACTTTCTGTGGCAAAAGGGCGTTTTCACATTTCCTCAGATGTCACTGTCGTCCTGTCTGAAATAAGTTTGTATTTCTGGTGACAATGCCAGACATTCTCATGATGTGATCACCTTAAACAGGAGAAGGAGATTTTTACCCCTAGTTGCTCAACATGAAGTGCAATTTTATATTGAGGCCCTAATCCTGTGTGAGCATATTCGGCAATAGGGCATTTAGGAGATTCCTAAGACTAAGTGAGGTCATCATAAGGGTGGGGCCTTAATTCAATAGAATTGGTGGCCTCCTAAGCAGAGAAGAGAGATTTTTCTTTCTCTCTCTGCCATGTGAAGATACGTGAGATGTTGGCCATCTGCAAGCCCAGAAGAGCCCTTGCCAGGAAGACTTGGCCAGCACCTTGATCATGGACCTCCAGCTTCCAGAATTGCAAGAAGTAAATATCTGTTGTTGAAACCACCCGGTCTGTGGTATTTTGTTGTTGCAGCCAGGAAGACTAATACATGAGACAAGATTATCATGCCATTGCACTCCAGACAGTGAGACAAGATCATCATGCCATTGCACTCCAGCCTGGGCAACAGAGCAAGACTCTGTCTCAAAAAATAAAAATAAGAATATTTTAAGTGCTGCTTATTGAACCAATTCAGAAATTAAGAGTTTCCTCAGCTGGAAATGTGGGTAAATGTATGCAACTCTGAAGTTGAAGGAAGATGCGTTAGCAACTCCATCTCGGTCAGCATCCCTAGCTGCCATCTCCCTGCCCCGTTGGATCTAGGACAGGTGAGGTTAAACCTTTTTTTTGAGACAGAGTTTCACTCTTGTTACCCAGGCTGGAGTGCAATGGCGTGATCTCGGCTCACCGCAACCTCTGCCTCCTGGGTTCAGGCAATCCTCCTGCCTCAGCCTCCTGAGTAGCTGGGATTACAGGCACGTGCCACCATGCCCAGCTAATTTTTTTTTGTATTTTTAGTAGAGACGGGGTTTCACCATGTTGACGAGGATGGTCTCAATCTCTTGACCTCGTGATCCAGCTGCCTCGGCCTCCCAAAGTGCTGGGATTACAGGCTTGAGCCACCGTGCCCGGCCCCAAACCTTTTTACTCCATGTTCTGTGCAAATTTCTGCAAATCCTCAGAGCAGAGCAGAGCTGCTGTCTCCAGTTTCACTTCCCTCCAAACTCCCCCCTGTGTTGCACTAATTTATTTTTGGTTCATCTTACTGTGGCCCATTTGTGGGCTGATGTCAGTCAGCTTGGCGTCTTCCCTGTCTCCTCAGCTTCCAGCTGTTTTTCCTATGTAGTGCCAGATGAGAGTCTTCCAGTGGGAAATGCCCATGCAGGGCCTGGAGGATAGAGGAGGAGGTGAAGCCTTTACTCTCCTGCACTGGCTACAGCAGACACAGGGCAGAGGGCACACTCCTGGCTGTAGAGGAAGGTAACACCAGCTGCAGCAGGTGTCACCACTCCTGAGATTCTGGAAGTTTACTTTACAGGAGCTACTTTGTCCTCTGCTTCCTTCACTTTCCTGTTTGGATCCCTGAGCAAATCCTGTGATTCCTTGAGGTATGCAATGACTCAAACATAAACTCGGCCTCATCCCTGAGTCCCACCCAAACCACCCACTGCCACTCAGGGACTAGGCTTTGCTTCTAGAATTTCTAGCCACCTGGTTACCTCCCCTGAGCTCCCAGTGCTATTCACTTTTCTTTTCCATCCTCAAATCCTCAGTTGCTCTCTAAAATGCAGAAATTTCCTTGCAATTTCCTAACCCCTGCACACACTCACCTGAGTGGCACCGATCTCACAGCTGCAGCAGTGGGTCTCACTCACTATGCTTTCAGTATAGCCTTAAATACGTGTTCAGAGGAAGCTGGGACTGCCGAAATGAAAACCTACCCTGCCGCTCATCAAGCTGGTGATTCTTTCATCCAATCCACTGGTGGCAGGCACCTGGGTTGATTCCATGTCTTTGCTATTGTGAATAGTGCTGTGATGAACATGTGAGTGCATGTGTCTTTTGGATAGAACAATTTATTTTCTGTTAGATAGATAGACAGTAATGGGATTGCTGGGTCAAATGGCAGTTCTCTTTTATGTTCTCTGAGAATTCTCGACACTGCTTTCCACAGTGGCTGAACTAATTGATGCTCCCATCAGCAGTGTGTAAGTAAGTGATCCCTTTTCTCTGCAGCCTACCCAGCATGTGTCCTCGTTTGAATTTTTTTTTTTTTTTTTTTTTTTTGAGACGGAGTTTCGCTCTTGTGACTCAGGCTGGAGTGCAATGGCGCGATCTCGGCTCACTGCAACCTCCGCCTCCTGGGTTCAGGCAATTCTCCTGCCTCAGCCTCCTGAGTAGCTGGGATTACAGGCACGCGCCACCATGCCCAGCTAATTTTTTGCACCTTTAGTAGAGACGGGGTTTCACCAAGTTGACCAGGATGGTCTCGATCTCTTGACCTCGTGATCCACCCACCTCGGCCTCCCAAAGTGCTGGGATTACAGGCTTGAGCCACCGCGCCCGGCCTTTTTTTAACAATAGCTATTCTAACTACTGTGAGATGGTCTCTTATTGTGGTTTTGGTTTCCATTTCTCTGACAAGTAGTGATATTGAGCATATTTTCATATGTTTGTTGGCTGCTTGTATGTCTTCCTTTGAGAAGTTGTCTGTTCATGTCATTTGCCCACTTTTTAATGGGGTTGTTTTTTGCTTGTTGATTTAAGTTTGCAAGATGCATTTTGAAAACCAAACACAAACCATTCTGTAAAACAAGGTCCCTTTTCTAACACAGTAGGTACTGAGATGAGAAGAAGTACAGATCAGAAAAATGTCTGTAAAACACTCCTCAGTGCAGGGCTGTGGTCTGCAAATGACTGAAGCAAGGAGGAAGGAAGGGGCCCCAGGGGAGGAAGGAGAGCGATAGGGAGGAGAGATAAGGGAAGGAGGGATGGAAGAGGGAGAGCACTGAAGGCGACACAGCAGTCAGCAGAACTGTCTTCCATGCCTTTGGGCAAGATTCTGTGGGGTCCTGAGACCTGGTCCCAAACCAGAGAGGCACCTTAGAGCCTCACTTCACTTTGTAAGAAATTACCCTAATGCTTGTGTTGTTGATAACATACTGAGTTCTCCAATTCACTCTAAAATGACACTTGAATCTTCATTTCCTTGGCTTAAGATAATTTTTGGCCCCAGGAGTGAATGCAGCAATTTCATTTGGTGGCTCTCATTGCACTGATTACTAACTAAAAAGGAGAGCCAGGCCAGAACTACCTGCTGAGCAGCACTTGTCAGCAGGAGCAAAATGGGAATGGTTAGTTTTGGCCAGGCGTCCCCAAACTACGGCCTGCAGGCCGCATGCGGCCCCCTGAGGCCATTTAGCCGACCCCCCGCCACACTTCAGGAAGGGGCACCTCTTTCACTGGTGGTCAGTGAGAGGAGCACAGCATGTGGCGGCCCTCCAACGGTCTGAGGGACAGTGAACTGGCCCCCTGTGTAAAAAGTTTGGGGATGCCTGGTTTTGGCATTGTGGATCATAGCAAACTGCGGGCTAGAGAAGTGGTGACCCACCCTTGTCCCGACCCCAGCCACCCAGGTCTCTCCCTGACATATGCCAAGAGGAGTCACTGACTAAAGGATGCATGTATTTCCTCTGGTACAAAACCAGGGTGTCAAACTTCCTGGGAATGGAATCACTGATGCATGAATGGGAACATCGTGTGTCCAGGTCTGCTGGTTCTGGGTTTGCCATTCAGTGGCCACTTTGAGGAGAGGGACTCAACCCCTTAGCCTACTCTTTCCACCCTAGACTTACAGGGCTGCATGGACTGGGTCTTCCAGGTCATAGCACTGTGGTCATCTGCAGCTGGAGGTTTCCAGAGGACTCAAGAAGAAAATGTTCAATTCTTGTGGGCTAAAGAGGGCTGAACAGTAACTCTGTTTGATACGGTTTGGCTCTGTGTCCCCACCCAAATCTCATGTTGAATTGTATCCCCAGTGTTGGAGGAGGGGCCTGGTGGGAAGTGAATCTTGGGGGTGGACTTCCCCCTTGTTATTCTCCTGATGCTGAATTTTCATGAGATCTGGTTGAAAGTGTGTAGTACTTCCCCTGACTCCTCTCCTGCCAGCCATGTGAAAAATGTGCCTGCTTCCCCTTTGCGTTCCGCCATGATTGTAAGTTTCCTGGGGCCTCCCTAGAAGCAGAAGCCTATACAGCCTGCAGAACTATGAGCCAATTAAACCTCTTTTCTTTATAAATGACCCAGTCTCAGGTATGTCTTTATAGCAGCGTGAGAACAGACTAATACAGTATTGCTTCCAGACAAGAGTCTTTTTTATGGGACTGGCTGATCTCTTTAATTCTTGATTATGAGATCCTTGGGAACCTTGCAGTTACCAGAAATTTTGTGGTAAAATCAGTTATTCCCATGGAAATAAAGAGGTGAAGAGACACAGTATCTGGCCCCTGCAGTTGTTTTTTCTGTAAGATACTCCGTAGTAAAATTTCCTGTCCAAAATAGCTATGCATGTATAGCTGCAAAACTGAAACATCAGTGAGCAAATCAAGCTGCAGGAGACCAGCCTGTATCTCTTGGATCACTTTTAATGCCTGGCCACCCTCCTGGCTCTGTGAACTTTGATGCTCAGAACCCCCGCCCCCCAGGCCCCACCCAAGTGTCTTTCCTAGTCTCCTGGAAGGTTTCGAGCCTGAGTTATTCTTCCTTGGCTTCTAGATCACAAGAGAGTGGTTCCCTCTCTCACTGAGGGTGTGTGCTTTCGTCCCTTCCCTCCCTCCCCTTGTTTTTGTCTCTGAATCATGGAAGTCTAATCTCCCACAAACAGTACAGAGATGGGGTTTGCTTTATAAATTAGTCTGAAGAGCTTTTCTAGTGGCAAGTTCAGATTTATTAATAGAAATACTATGACCAATCTCAGCTGTGTCTCATTTCGTATATTATAGTTACTGTGTATCTTATATTTGCTGTGTGTCTTTATTTGGTCTGTTTTCTTTGCTTTTAAAAATGTGTTGTATTCGTTACTTTTGACATTTATAGTTTATTTTTTATTTAGGGAATCTTTGTGGGACTCCTTGAGTCCCCCTTTTCCTTACCTTGGCTGCCACTGTTTTGTTCCCAGCTTTGATGATGCTCTAGGACCCTGAACTCCCATCCCTGACCTCCCCTCATCAGCCCCCTTTTTCTCTCCTTTCTTCTCTCATTTAAAAAGTTATTTCTATAATGTCCGAGCATATGCTTAGCCATCATTTCCTCCCTCTTACTTACCGTTTGTTTCAACCTCATATCTGCACCCCAGGAGGCTCAATGCCTTCCATCATCCTTTGGCTGAAATTCCCTAGTCGTCTCTTCTTTGAATAAGACTTCATTGGATAAGCCAGCAGGTTGCTCAGGAAGGGCTCTGTGTACAACTGCCCCAAGATACCGCATGTCTATGGTGGGCACGTCTCCTCTTGCCTCATTTGTTTCTCCCATTCTCATCTCCCTCCCTTCCTTGCCTCTTCCAGTCATCTTTGGCCTCTTCCTTCAAGGTCCTCCTCCTCGAAGGTCCAGGACTCATTCTAGACTTTCCATCCCTTCTCCCTCTTCCCGTCCTCAGCCTCTGTTGTGACTCCTGCTCTGGAGGTCTTTTGGTTCCCTTGGTGCCTCCTCTGAGTTACTGCTAGACCCTCCCTTCCCCAGGACATCCAGGGCGTGTGACCTTTGTTGGCCAATACCCACTTGAAGACTGGGGGCCAGTGTTCCTGTGAGTGGTTTGGCATAGCTGGAGCCTGTGCTGCCCCTCTGCGGCTGCCTGGAGCCTGGGGAAAGGGGCTGCTTCTTTTTTGGGGGAGGGGGAAGGCAGGAGTGGGCAGGAGCGACAAGAAAAGAGAGAGGGAGATCAGAGCACAGCAAGGCAGATTCCTGAGGGTTGCACCCCCCAGTGCCCATCAGAGCAGAGCTTAGGTCAACTGTCTCTCCCCACTGCTCTTAGAAGTGATGAGGCCCATGAGGGACCAACAACTGCTATTTTTCTTTGGATTGAGATCTCAAATAAAAACCAACCACCATGTAGGTGAATTGAAGGTTATACCCAACTTGGTTTATCTCAGAGCACCCTTTTTCTGCCTTCTTCTCTCCCGCTGTCTTTTTCCTGGGGTCAGAATAGGCTCCATCACAGCCTGCAGTGTGGCAGGCTGTTCACAGGACTATTCTGATACAACCTTGTGCCCAGGCAAAGTGTTTCTTATGCATTTCACTAGAGGTCTCCCCTCCACTTCAAGTAAATACAAAGATAAAAACTAAATTTAAACCAAAGAAATTGGGTGGGCATGGTGGCTCACACCTGTAATCCCAGCACTTTGGGAGGCCAAGGCGGGTGGATCACTTGAGGTCAGGAGTTTAAGAGTAGCCTGGCCAACGTGGCGAAACCCTGTCTCTACTGAAAATACAAAAATTAGCTGGACGTGGTGGTGTGCGCCTGTAATCCTAGCTACTCAGGAGACTGAGACAGGAGAATCACTTGAACCTGAGAGGTAGAGGTTCCAGTGAGCCGAGATGGCACCACTGCACTCCAGCCTGGGTGATAGAGTGAGACTCTCTCTCTCCAAAAAGAAATCACTTTGAAAGGGTGTAATGCTAGACAGGGGACTGTTTTCTATAAATGCCTCATCTATTATGTCCATCCTCACAGTTCAGTATGTGTGTTTTTCCATTTTGTTTCTAGTGATCCAATTTTTTTCAGACCAGAGAGCCCTGAGAGCTCTTCCTGCCTGTGAGAAGTGAGACCCTTTGAGGGCCTGGGTCAGTATAGCTGGCTTCCTGGGGAGCAGAGCACACACACAACAGAGCAGGAGGTGCGGACATTCATCTCTCTTTCCTTCGAGAACCACCGTGGTGACAGTCCCTTTCCCACAAAGGATGAACCTCAGGGTGTTTCATATATTTATGTTTAAAATTTTAACCTCAGATCAAAACCGTGCAGAGGTTATTACCAAGAGCAGCATTTGCAAGAGTTTTCCCTAAAAAATTGACATGCAGTTTGAGATCTGGTATTGCACAGCGTGTAACTATAATCAAGTTCATTTGGAGAATATAACACTTTCTTACCACAGGAGTTCTCAAAGCCCTCTCTGTGGTAATATTCGTGAATAAAGTCTAAAATAGGATGCAGGAGGGCCTCCACATGCCCCTCAGCCCAGGAGGGGCCTTCGGGGGTGTAGAGGACGGGGCTGGCTCAACTCTGCACAGCCCTAGCAGGGCTCACACGCACCTGGACCATCTGCAGACCCGTCGAGGCCCCCGGGTCGTTCCCTTGCCCTGGGAACCTATGGGGCGCACCGACGTGCCCGACTCCAGACCCAGTGATGTGGATTCTGGGCCTGGATCTGAAAGGGAAATGCAGGGGAGTGAGCACTGGATGGGGGGCCGGACCTGCTCTCATCCCCCCACCTCTCCAGCCAACTGGCATCCCCCACACACCTCCTCACACAGCTCTGGGGTGACCCAGGCTCGGTACCCCATTGCATGGAAGAATTCCATCTTCAGCTGCAGGAACTCCTTATAGAGGTCTGGCCAGTGCTCCTTGCCCAGCAGGAACTGGAATATGCTTTGCTTGGACGTGGGGTTGTCCTCCTCCATGTCGGAGGCAATGTAGCTGGCACAGGAAAAGACAGGAAGCTCGCCTATCCCTTGAGTCATGGCTGCCAGCTCAGGTGGGACAGGAGGGAGAGGTCACATTGGAAGAACCATGAGCCCAGGCAGAGTGTGTCCAGGAGAGAGGGTCTGGGGGAGCCTTCTCTGCAGCTGACCTGATCTACAGGGGCCCCAGGGTGTCCTCAACTCCTAGCCTGTGGTGCCTGTGCTGTGCCCAACCAGAGACAAGGTTCTGGGCTTCACAAGGTCATCTCCCAGGGGCTTCTGTCTTCAGGTAACTCAGTCTCCAGGCAGCAAGTGGTGTTTTTCCCACTGCTCTCAATATCTCAGGACCTTACTCATTGCCTTTCCTTCCTTACCACCTTCAGTGGCGCCTGAAGGTCTTGTCTGCTCTGTGACCAAGAAGAACAACCTGAGCACATGGGCACAGCAGAGTGGCCCTGACAGGATGAAGGAAACATGGGATTCGGGGATCTGGGCAGGTTTCAGAGCGGGCCCCTGAGGAGGTGCTCACAGGGCCAGGAAGAAGTGGATCCGATTGTAGAGATGCCCAGGCAGCCCGACGCGGCCGAAGTACTCCACCACCATGGACAGCAGGTACTGCCGGAGACAGAGGCAGGTGTGGAAGCCAGGGAGGAGCAGCGGGAGAGGGCGCTGCACGGGCCCTGGGTCCTTCCCCACCCAAAGGACAGGGTGCAGAACGGCTCAGGGCTGGACTTGCTGTGGGTCTCACGTCCCTGTGCCACGTCGAGGCAAGCAATGGGAAGGTGGGGAGGAGTTCCCAGTAACTCCAGGCAGGGCAGGGACAGGCAGTGTGCCCTCCCTTCTGCCACTGAGGGTGCATCCCTCCAGATCTTCTCCTTCCCAGACGGAAATCCTACTCTCTTTGCCTGTCCCCCATGGGGCGGTGACTCTGCAGACCCCTTGTCCCTTATCGCTTCAGTGCTGTTGGTACCTTGTCAGACACTTTGAGAAAAATGTCAGCTTCCAAGAAGCTCTGGATAATGGGATCCTCTGCAAAGGAAGGAAGAAGCCATGAGGTCTTGGAGAGGCCCCGCAAGGAGGACCGAGTGTGCGGCTGTGGGATGTTTCAGAAGAAAGGAGGAAAAGCTGAAGCTTCCCTGAGCTCGTCTCTCGTGGGAGGGGCCCAGCTGCCTTTCCTCCAGGGAGTGCTCGGCCTTGCATCAGCCACAGCGGCTACTCCCCACATTGACACAGGGTCAGTTTCAACTGCACAAATGTTGCTACTGTTATTTAATGCTCAACAGGGTCGCAATGGGATATGATAGATTCGTTCACTGCAGAGATGTGACTTGGGTCTCAAAGTGTAACAAATTTGCCTCAACTTAAAAGCTTGGATGTGGCCTTGGGTCTCTGTGATCCCTCGACCTGTCACTCCATTATACTGTGGCTGTGCCAGGCTCCCTGTCCCACTGCCACTGAGTGCCGGGGCTGTGGTGGGGAGGTTCATGGCCCCTGGGCTCACCGGACTTTGCTGCCTTCCAGAAGGTGTGACCTGACCTCTGCTCCTCTGCAGGAGGCCCATCTTTGATTTGAGGTCTCCCTTGGAGGGGCCATTTCCTAGTGAAGACCTGAGAATGCCAGGACCCGTCTGTCCCTCCCCCAGGATGGTGACCCTGGTGCAGCAGGGAGGGTGGGCGGCTCATGGTCACCCCCTCCCTGTCTCTTCTCCAGTAAGCCTGCCCTTGGAAAAGCCCTGTCCAGCAGCACAGTATCCAGCAGCACTGTCTGTGATGACGGAGGTGCTGTCTACCTGGGCTGTCCTCTATGGCAGCTGCCAGCCCCACGTGGCTGTTAAGCCCTTGAAATGTGATGAGCAAGACTGATAAACTGAATGCTGAAAGTGTGTTTAAATCATGTAAAATTAAACATAATTAGCTACATGAGGCTGGTGATGGTGTAGTGAACGGCATGACCTCCGTGTTGTCCCCCACCCTGCCACACTCATCCTGCCTCTGGTCCTGTTGCCACCTTCTCGGGCAGACCATTTCTGAGTTTTTCATTTCATTAAACTCACTGTCCTCACTCACACTCCATCTCCAGGCATCATGGCCTTGAAACAAATTTCCTTCTTTGCCTTTATCACTGGCTGAGATCAGCCGATTTCTATATATGCTGTTTGCATTTTGTCTCTTCCCACTTTGAGCACAGAGAGCATGATCTCGCCTGTCCTTTCATTACTAATCTCTAGAATCTTGACCGGTGGGGATCACTGACTGGGTCTCTGTGGGCAGGGGTACAGCCTTTGGTGTTTCAGCCATGAGCCTCTTTTCCTTCCCTCCAAGAACGTGAAGGAAGGAAACACCCATCACACCCCATTGGAACAGGGGCAGCTCTGTGTCCAGGCCTCCTGGGCTTCTTGGAGCCCCCGGGAAGTCTGCACATGCTCCCAGGGCCCTGGGCGCCGCCGGCTCGGAGAACATACCCAGCAGTCGATAGAAGGCTTCTTGGTCCTCAGAGCGGTAGCTGGGTCTTCTCCTCTTGTTCATCCTGAGTTTTGTTCCCCCAATATAGTTGACAGTCCATATGTTCCTATTGTGGTTCCTCCTCTGCCAGGACTTCAGGTCAGCAACAGCTCCTGAGGAGGCTGAGCTGGAGGTGGAGGGGCTGCCGTAATGGGGAGCTGTGGAAATGACAGACCCCAGTGAGCACAGATGTGACCCACCTGGGAACCCCTGGACCTTCCCTTAAGCTCACCCTGAAGACCAGATCCTGCCTCATGTGAACAAGGGGACAAGTGTTCATGCAGCAGTACCCGACCCTTCGTGCAGGGACAAGGAGGTGGAGGGATGATGGAGGGCACACACCTGCCTTGACATCCCCTACATTCCTCTTCTTCTGCCTCCTCTTCCCCTGGGTGCTCTGCTCAGGGATGGCCACTGATGAGGCAGAAGTGGCAGCCAGAGGAGCTGCAGGGAGAGAGGACCCTGAGTGATCATGGATGGGACCCAGTGGGAAACGCTGGGTCCTCCCTTCTCACTCATTCGGGATTTTCAATGTGATATGTGAGGGGATAAGGGGAATGGCCATCGTCCACTTTGCGTTTATCTACAAATAAGGATAGGAATAAATTTACTGACTTACCTTTCTCTGCCAGGCAAAAGCTGCTCTCCTGTGCCTCTTTCCATGGCTCTTTCTGCCTGGAGGACTCCTCTATGGAGACACATGCAGAATTCTCTGGTCTTCTGTCTTCCATAGCTACAAAAGTGAGCAGGAAAGTGACCTCCTGGCTCACTCTGACACCCTTCCCCTTGTGGAATCTGACTCAGGAGAGTTTAAGGAAGAAGGAGAGATGGTGCCGGGGCCATGGGGGTCCATCACCCTTCATTCATTCAGGGACCGTAGGCTAAGGGTAAACCACCGCACACGCACCTGCCTTCCTTTCCATGCACGCGCTTTCTTCCAGCCCTTCCTTGCTGGCTCTTGTGGCCTTGGAGCAGTCTCTGAGCAGCTGATGTGTACCTCACAGAGATCCTGTCTTCTCTGGGTACCAAAAAATGTAAGGGACTGAACATGATTCCAACCAGGCCATTTCTTTCTGCTTAACCTGCTTCTCATGAAACATAATAATAATTAAAAATTGCAATCATAGTAACTAATAGTTATTGATTACTTATGAATCATTAGATGTTGATCTGTGCACTAAGAATTGCCTAAACTTAATCCTTATAATCTGTGAGATAAGGTTTATAATGTACCTGATTCCTGGATGAGAAAATGATGCCTTAACTTGTCTAGAGCTTGTTCCTTGATCTTGGCTAGAGCACTTCGGATTTGGGATTTGGACTCGTGTCTGACAAGTGCTCCCAGAATGATGGCTCACGGTGGTGACACTTGAGCCTCACTCTCATTTCCAGCAGGGTCAAGCTGATGACCTGGTATCCTTAGTTTCCATGCTATCAGCTCTGCCTAAGTATCCCTGTGAACCACTGTAAATTCATGGGCAATCAAGCCTGGCTCAAAAATATGACCAGAGTGGCCCAGACCTGCCTACAGTAGCCCTTGAAACTGATTGAGGCAGTGCCTAATCCCCCCACCAAGAAGGCTGGTGACACCTACCCCTGGCTGGACATCTTCCTCATGTCTGGTAGATGCTCTGTTCCTGCTCCTCCCCCATTGTCCCTGTGACTCCCCAAAACTCTCACGGCAGCCACTGATGGCCAGGTTCTCTGCGGGAGTCGGCTCACTCTCCCGTCAGCCCGCCTTCCTTCTCTTTTTTGCCCTCATTCCCTCCTCTTCTCTCTTCCCTCGCAATTCAAAAACTGTTTTTATTCCTGCTGCATCCCGAATCCTCCGTCTGAAGACTCACAAGTGGTCCCTTCCCCATCCCTGAGACTCCTTGGGAGAAGATAGTTCAGGATCCGAGACTTGTCTAGTACGGGAGTGAGTGATAGCCGCCCTGAGTGAGTGCCTTCCCGGCTCTCTGGAGTTCCAGGCCCTTGAAATGGAGCGTACACTTACCCAGAGTGCAGCCCCACCACGGAGTGAAAAGAGCGCTGGCTGTAGCCAAGCGTTCGGGTCCAATGCATTCCAAGATTCCAGAGCATTGGTCTAGATTCACTGATGACATCACATCATTCCACCAGGAATGGCTCTTTGGTTCATAAAAGGCACTCAAGGAAAAGGCCATGAGCCTCGCAGGGAAGGGGGTTAGTATCCCAGCCTGAACGCTGGAGTCACCTGCTCTTACCCCAACGTGACCTTCACGTGAGGCCTCATCTTGTGTTCAATCAAATCCATTAATAATTAGAAATGAAAACGTTACATTCACATAGCAGAAAATTGAGAAAATGCAAAATTAAAAGTTGATTAACCCCTCATCTGCACTAAAAAGTTACTAATATTGTTTATTTTATTGCCTTATTTGTGTCTAGTATATTAAAATTTAAAAATTTAAGCTTTAATATTTTGAGATAATCATCGATTCACATGTTATTATAAGAAGTGATACAGAGAGGCTCTAGACACCCTTCGTCAAAATTTCTCCAATGGTAACCACCTGCATAACTACAGTTCAGTATCACAATAGGAAATTGAGTTTGGTGCAGTCCATTGACCTTGTTCAGATTTTATCAGTCTTCGATACATTTGCTAGTATGTGTGTATTTTGTTCTATGCAATTTTATCTCATGTGCACACTTATGTGACCATCATCAAGTTCCATAACAGTTTATTATAAGAATCCTTACTATACCTTTTTTGGTTTGTTTGAGATGGAGTCTCACTCTGTTGTCCAGGTTGGAGTGCAGTGGCACGATCTCGGCCTTCCGGGTTCAAGCAATTATCCCTGCCTCAGCCTAGGGTGTAGCTGGGATTGCAGACGTGCACCACCATGCCTGGCTAATTTTTGTATTTTTATTAGAGACGGGTTTTTGCCGTGTTGGCCAGGCTGGTCTTGAACTCCTGACCTTAGACAATCCTATTGCCTGTTTATAATATTCCCTCTTCCCTAATCCCTGGCAACCACTAATCTCTACAATCTTGTACTATTGTTAGTTCCACAGTAATTGACCAGCACGGTGGCTCATGCCTCTAATCCCAGCACTTTGGGAGGCCAAGGCGGGTGGATCATTTGAGCTCAGGGGTTTGAGACCAGCCTGGGCAACATGGCAGAACCCCATCTCTACAAAAAATATAAACAGTTAGCCAGGCATGGTGTTGTGCACCTGTAGTGCAAGCTACTTGTGAGGCTGAATTGGGAGGATCGCTTGAGCCTGCAGTGAGCCATGTTTGTACTAATACCAGTGGTGAACCCCGTGGGTCTGCGGCAACCTCAATTCTTGCCTCCTCAGAAGAAAGAATCTGACTGAGGAGCATAAGGCAGAAAGAAAGACTCGGGCAAGTTTTCGAGCAGGAGTGAAAGTTTATTAAAAAGCTTTTAGAGAAGGAACAAAAGGAAGGAAAGCATACTTGGAAGAGGCCCACATGGGCGACTTGGAGGACAAAAGTACAAGGTTTGACGTTTTGAGTTGAGGTTTGATATGCTGGCCTACTTCTGGGGTTTCGTGTTCCTTCTCCCCTGATTCTTTCCTTGGGTGGGCTGCAGCATGCACAGTGGCCTGCTAGTGCTTGCCAGAGGAGCATGTGCAGTGTGCTGACTGGAGTTGCATGCGTGTCACCTGAGGCATTCTTCCCTTACCAGCCGAATGCCCCAGGAGGTCTCACACCAGTTAAACTCGGCCATCTTGCCTCTTAGTGCGCATGTGCCTACTTGCTCAGCTCCTGGGATTTTACTGGGAAGCCGCCTATCCCCAGGTTCAGGTGTTTTCTGTTTATCGGGAAACTGCCTTTCCCTGGTGCTGGCTGTAACCAATTACTATTTTAGAGACACAGTTAACAACTGCTTGATCATCACCTGGTGGTCGTCTGACATTCCTGGTTTGGGGTTGCAGGGGGCCCTCTCCTGCAGACCTGACCATACCCACCATAACGGCCACTGTACTACACCCTGGGTGACAAAGTAATCCCGTCTCAAAAAAAACAAAATCCCCCAGTATTACCTAAATGGAACCAGCCAGTATATAATCGGGGATTGGTGTTTTTCACTTAGTGTAATTCCCAGTATCCAGTGAAGTTGTTGCATGAATCAATAGTTAATTCATTTTTATTGCCTAGGGGTGCTCCCAGTCATATGATAAGTGCACATTTACTTTTTTAAGAACCTGTTATATTTTGTTCTAGAGTGGTCTTGCCATTGTACATGCCTGCCAGCAGTGTCTGAGTGATCCATTTTCTCTGCATCCAGTATTTGGTGTTATCATTCTTTTCTTTCTCTTTCTCTTTCTCTCTTTCTTTCTTTCTTTCATTCTTTTTCTTTCTCTCTCTTTCCTTCTCTCTCTCTCTCTTTCTTCCTTGCTTTTTTTTTTTTTTTTTTTTAAGAGCTGAGGATTTATTTTCGACCCCCACCCCCAGAAAAAAAGCAATTGCATTGTTTTGTAGCTGGAGGCATGGGCAAGGGGGTCCCCAGGCAGTAAACTCCCTGCTGATGGGCTGAGGGCTAGGGCTGAGTCGCAGGTGGGTCTCCTGTTCCTGTGCTAATCCTTCACAGGAGCCTCCCTCTCGGGCTCTAGGAGCCTCAGGAGGGGCAGGCTGGGAGGGGCTGCCGCAGCTGTGTTCACTTGCGCAGGATGTCAGAGGACTCAGACACCAGCTTCCCGTCTCGGGTCTCCATTTTCTTCACAACTTCAGCGCTGATGGTGCTGGTTTGGCTGAAGGAGCCGGAGCCCATGCCAGAGCCAAGGCTGGAACTCAGGCCGTAGCTAAGGCCAGGGCTTGTGAGGCCCCATAGGCCAAGCTCAGACCACCTGCATAGCGGCTGGTGGTCTTCATATGGATACTCATGTTCTGCATCCTAGACTCCAGCTGGCTCTCCTTGCCCTCCAGCAGCTTCCCGTAGGTGACAGTCTTGTCCAGGGCCAGCTTGACGTTCATCAGCTCCTGGTACTCAGGCAGCTGCTACCGTGTCCTGCTTGACCCGCTGCAGGGTGGCCTCCAGCTCGGACAGCTTGGTGTTGGCATCTTTAATGGCCAGCTCCCCACGCTGCTCAGCACCTGTGCGGGCGGCCTCCCGGGAAGCCCTCTGGCCTTTGAGGCCCTCAGTCTCAGCCTGGAGTCGGCTGATGTTCCGGTTCATCATGGATATCTCAGTCTGTGTGCCACGGGTCATCCCCTTGCTTCCCAGCCAGCGTCTGCAGCTCCTCATACTTGGTCTGGTACACACCCTCAACCTCAGCCCGGCTGCGGTGGGTGATTTCCTCATTCTGCACCTTGACCTCAGCGATGATGCTGTCCATGTCCAGGGAGCAGCTGTTGTCCATGGACAGCACCACAGATGTGTCTGAGATCAGGGACTGCAGCTCCTGGATCTCCTCTTCATACAGCGGCTGAGGAAGCTGATTTCATCAGTCAGCCCTTCCAGGTGAGATTCTAGCTGTACTTTGTTCACGTAAGCTTCATCTGCATCCTTCTTCACGAGGACAAATTCATTCTCCATCTCTGTAGGCTTCTTGATCTCATCCTCATACTTGTTCTTGAAGTCCTCTACCAGCCTTTGCATGTTGCCAAGCTCCACCTCCAACTTCAGCTTCTCCAGGCCCAGAGTCTCTAGCTTTGGAACATGTTGTCCATGTTACCCTGAGCCGTCTGCTGCTGCTGCAGGAGGCTCCACTTGGTCTCCAGCATCTTGTTCTGCTGCTCCAGAAACCTTACCTTGTCTATGAAGGAGGCAAACTTGTTGTTGAAGGTCTTGATCTGCCCCTTTTCCTGGGTGCACATGGCCTGGATGTTGGGGTCCACCTCCAGGTTAAGGGGCTCAGCAGGCTCTGGTTGACCATTATGGCGGTGATGCCTCCCATGCCGCTGGCCCCACCATAGCATCACCCAGGCCATGCTGGAAGCTGCTGCTGCCCAGCATGAGCTTCAGGAGAAGCTCAAGGAGCTGATGCAGGCACTGGGCCCCCTCATGTAGGAGTGGCTGCTGAAGGCTTGGGGGCCAGAGGTGGAGACCTTGTAGGACTTCTGGGTCACTCTGATGGACACGGGGGAGGCAGGAGTGGAGGCAGGTGGGCTGAATCAGGTGGAGATTCCAGAAGGAATGGAGAAGCTGCCTCTTGTTATCATTATTTTCTACTTTAACCATATAAGACTGTGGTTTTAATTGAAATATCTTTTTTTTTTTTTTTTTTTTTTTTTTTTTTTTTTTTTTTGAGACGGAGTTTCGCTCTTGTTACCCAGGCTGGAGTGCAATGGCGCGATCTCGGCTCACCACAACCTCCGCCTCCTGGGTTCAGGCAATTCTCCTGCCTCAGCCTCCTGAGTAGCTGGGATTACAGGCACACGCCACCATGCCCAGCTAATTTTTTGTATTTTTAGTAGAGACGGGGTTTCACCATGTTGACCAGGGTGGTCTCGATCTCTTGACCTTGTGATCCACCCGCCTCCGCCTCCCAAAGTGCTGGGATTACAGGCTTGAGCCACCGTGCCGGGCCTGAAATATCTTTTTAACAACATCACACAGATGGCAAATAATGTGTTTATTCTTTGCCCATGTCTTCTCAGTATTGAGCCATAATTCTTATAGTTAACAACATTTTATTAGGTAAATGTATTTGCATACTAATACATGTCTTAATTGTCTCTGTGTATTCTAAATATAATTTCTTTATCATATATACAGCTTGCAAATATTTTCTCCCATTCTGTATGGTTTTATTTTATTATTTTTTTAAGATGGAGTCTCACTCTTTTGCCCAGGCTGGAGTGCAGAGATGCAATCTTAGCTCACTGCAACCTCCACCTCCCAGGTTCAAGCAATTCTCCTGCCTCAGCCTCCTGAGTAGCTGGGGTTACAGGTACACACCACCACATCCAGCTAATTTTTGTATTTTTGGTAGAGATGGAGTTTCACCATGTTGGCCAGACTGTTCTCAAACTCCTGACCTCAAGTGATCTGCCCACCTTGGTCTCTCAAAATACTGGGATTACAGGCGTGAGCCACCGCACCCTGCCCTGTATGTTGCTTTTTCACCTGATGGTGTGATTTTGAAACATTGAACATTTTTAATTTCGATGATGCCCAATTTATCTTTCTTCCCTTTGGTTGTTTGTGGTTTTGTTGTTATATCTAAAAAACCATTGCCTAATCCAAGGCTGCAAAGAGTTTTGCCCATGTTTTCTTCTAAGAGTTGAATAGTTTTAGCTTTTATATTTAGATCTTTGATCTATTTTGAGTTAATTTTTGCACACAGTGTGAAGCAAGTGCTATGTCTTGAACGTGCCCCCCAGAGTTCTTGCATTGGAAACTTGATTATCAGTGCAGCAATGCTGGGAAGTGGGAGGTGTTTGGGTCATGAGGGCTCTGCCCTTATGAAGAGATTAATGCTGTAATCACAGGAGTGGATTTTCTATAAAAGGACATGCCCAACCCACCTTTGTCTCTCTCTTGCCTTTCTGCCATGTTAAGATACAGCAAGAAGGTGCTCAAAGATGTCAGCACCTTGATCTAGGACTTCCCAGCCTCCAGAACTGTGAGGAAATACATTCTTTTTCATTATAAATTACCCAGTCTCCAGTATTCTGTTACTGCAGCACGAAGTGGTCAAAGACAGTAGGGATCCAACTTCATTCTTGTGTGGTGGCTAGTCAGTCTTCCCAATAGCATTTAGTAAAGAGCCTGTCTTTCCCCATTAAATGGCATCTTTGTTGAAAATAGTAGGAAATGTTTAAACAAACAAAACTGGCTGCCGTGTGGAACAGGCTGCTGTGTGAGGTATGAGGGACCTGTGTGGGGGCATGTTAGGTGAAACAGCATCACTCAGGGGCATGGAGAGGCGATTATGATCATGAGAGACGAGTGGAGGTTTTACTTCATCTCAGAAAGGCTTTCTAATTCCGAGGTGCTGTGTTTTTGGGGGATGGTGGTAGGGATGCATATCTCTGTGTGAGTCAAGTTGAATAAGGGGGTCACATTGCCTTTCTCTCTCATTTCAGGCAGGCCAGCTTTGTTTGTGTTTGTTTTATTTACTGGAGATCAGTGGAGAAATTTGTTTGAAAAAAGGTTTTACTGCCAAAAGTCATTTGAAACCCATACATTTCAGGTTGTATTTTGATAAATGAGAAAAGTGTCCCTGAGGGCATCAGAGTCTAGAGAACCATGCACAGGGCCACATGGCAGAACCCAGCTCCCTTGACAGATGCTCTTTCCACTGGGAGCCTGGGTGCTGGGCACCAGGGACCAAGCCACAGACTCTACCATGGTTCCCTCTGGTTTTTGTCCTGTGAGAACTGCCCTGCAGGGTCCAGAGCTGAGGGAGCTGGAGGCAGCCCTCCTCTCTTCCTCCTTCTGGGCCCTGTTCCTGCCCTGGCTGGGCCTGTTCTCCATCCCCAGTTCTAGCTCACTAAGGGATCTTCACTGAAGCCAGGGATGCCTTTTAGCTTGATGGCTAGGTTCCTGCCTCCGACAGTCTTCGGACTTTACACCAGCTGAGCTCTCTTCTAGTAAGTTATAAATCATGGGGTGTATGTTGGGGAAGAGGAGCAAAGGGATATATTTTTAGATGGGGTATCACTCTGTTGCCCAGGCTGGAGAACAGTGGTATGATCACAATTCACTAGCTTCAAACTCCTGGCTCAAGAGATCCTCCAGCATCAGCCTCCTGAGTATCTGGGACTATAGGCGCATGCCACTATGTCTGGCTTATTTTATTTTTTCGTAGAGATAGGGTCTTACTATATTGCCCAGGGTGGCTTTGAACTCTGCAGGTCAAGTGAGCTTCCTACCTCAGCCTCCAAAGGTGCTGGGGTTGCAGGCCTGAGCCACTGCACCTGGCCTAGTAATTCTTTATAAAGAATCTTTATAGTCTGAAGCTTTAACTCTTTGAGATGTCTGGGTAGACAGAGGGAGGAAAGGCAAATTTAGCATTGCCACTAGCTTGGAACTCTGTAACAGATGTCACAGCTGGGACAAGTCAGCAGCACCCTGTGTGAGGCCCTCATGGAGCTGGAGGGCATGAGAGGGCATGCTCAGTTAGGGGGAGCTGCTGGGTACCCCACCCCAGGTCCATGTATTGCCATAGGTGGGAGATTCATATTTCAGGGGTCCAGGTCTTGTGATGTTCCAAGAGAAGCCCGGACTTTTATGTGAAATGTTCCAAATTTTAAAATAATGGCAACAAATCAAACATTTTGAAGAGTACTCTTTATAAGGCACACAGAACCCACCTGCTGAGACTGGCCAGGGCCTCAGATCTTCTGGAGAGCCCCTGGCCGGGGATTCCAGGATGTGGGTGACACGTGGCTTGATGGGAATTGTTCTCTCTCCCTTCTCTTCATCAGGCCATGCCTATGCAGGGCTAAGTTGAAGGGAGTCATGCTCTTCCTTTAAAACATTCCCTCTCTAAACCTTCCTGTGACTTGAGTGTAAGGTTGATGACAACTGCCAGGCTTCTTGAGGTCATTGTGGAACCGAGGGGAGGAGAGGCAAGCTGCGCCCCCTGTTCCTCCCTCCCTTCCTGATATTGGCTGTCATGGCAACAAGGAAGCGTGAGGTTGGGGGAAGAGGATCTCTTGGTCTGTCCCTTAAGCTTTTACCTCCATTTGCACTCTTCCTGTGGTGGTGGGACTGCAAAGCTCATCTGTTTTGCCATAGTGGTAGTGGTGTGGCCGCAGTGGTGGTGGTGATGAGGAAAAGTGTTTTCTTTCTGGGTCCATGAGGGGGCGTAGTTTTTAAGGGCAAGAATTTCCCAGTGCCATGCCTCCCTCCCATCTGTCTCCCTCCGGGAGATTTAATGGTTTATGTTTGCATTTCATGGGCATGGGAAGAAAATAAAGGTCTATCACCCCAGTGGAAGCTTAAAGGAACTCCTTTCATTGGCCAGTGGAACTTGGGAAGGTGCGAATTTCTCCCAGGATAAATTGCCCCACTCCTTCACCCACGCCAGATTTCCAGCTTTCTGGAATCCCTCCCACATGGTGGGAACTCCCTTTCACCTCTGGGATTTTCCCCTTTGGGATCCCCTTCTACACTCTTTGTGGAAGTCTTTCTCTTCTTTCCTTCTCTTTTCTCTACCTAAATAAAATCACCTTCTCAATACTTCTTGGTTCTGATATTTACTTTCACCAGCATAAGGTGCACCTGCAGTGGTCCCATCGCTTATTCTTTAAGAGATTGGAGGCCAAGAACCCACAGCATTCTCTCGGGGGGACCTGTGCCCCACCAGCACCCAAGAAAAAACCCGGTTACAGTGAGAGCCCCAGTGTGGAGCTCTGTGTCCCTTTTCTTTGTGAGTTTGCCAGTAGGAGGGTGCAGCTGGGCTGTCTCTGGCTGATAATACTGGAAATAGTCTGTGGGTTTCTTCTACTCCCTCTTCATTGACAGAGGTGTGGGAGCTGATAAGAATGCCTCTTGTCTCTCCGCATCTGGTCCTGCTCTGCATTTTGGTATCTGCTGTGGATCCACCTGGCAATTTCTATGGGTGTGGCTTCGGTGGTAGGATGTTGGCTGTTCTACGCTGTACTCTTTCCATGGAAAGTTTGCTTCTGCAAGCCTAGGAGAGGGTCAGGATGATACCACGTGACCCTCTGAAGAACACAGTAGGGATTCTAGGGTTGTTTGTGGAATGGATGAATGAATACCAGCGCTCATGTTTAAAATATGTCATTGCAAAATATGTTATTGCTGCATGTTGGCAAGGCCACCAAGTCTCCTGAAACACATTACCTGTCTGGGGGAGGGGTGGTGGGTAAGACGGTGTCCCCCTATGCTCTCTGCTGACTAGGTTATATATGATTACTGCAATTAGAGGGGACCTTGTCATGGTCACACCATCAGCAACAGAGGGAGAATGACAATCTCACATAGGTCCATCGGAGGATGAATGGAAGAGCCAATCCTACAGGACTTGCTCCTTTTCCCAGAGTGAGTCCGACACTACCCTGCACTGGGAGGCACCATGGTATATCCCAAAGACCATTAGACCAAGAGCCAGGTTCCCCAGATGCAAGTCATCCTGATTAATCTGAGTAAACTTTGGACAAGGCAGATAACCCCTAGGATCCCAAAGATTCGGTAAGCTAAACACAAAGATATCCCTGTGCACCACACAGCAGTACATAAATACACCATTGCCCCAGCAGGGATTAATGACTTAATGACATCAAGTAAAGGTGTGCATGAAGGGCAGGGTCACAGCTCCTACCAGGAGGGTCACATTTATCCCTCTGTCTTAAAGCTATAGGCAAGATGTAAAGTCTTGTTCTGGAATGTGCCCAAGGACCCAGCACAATACTATGAATCCATTTCTTGGAAACACCAGCAATAGATAGATGGTGTAAGCCAGATGCCTTGGCAAGGTTCGCGAACTATTTTAGATTGTCAATGGCGATATGGCAAATTTACATAAGTAGTATTAAGGGCAGGGAAAAGAACTCCACTCCGCAGAAAAGGATTCTAATCCCTACATAGTGTAACTCCCTACAGAGACTCCTCATAGGGTACTGTGCTCTCCTGTGGCCATGCATTCCTTGCACGCTGCTCTAAGATGGCTGGAGATCATGGAGGAGCTTATAGTGATGAGTTGGCATGTGGCAGGTTTGGGGAAAACCTCTATTTAATGATTCTCCAGAGTCTAAATTACCCTTCCTCTCTTCCTACTCCCACTTCACCTTGGTGCATCTGAGACTGACATCTGTTAACATATGATCCCTAGAGTGAGGATGAAAGTTAAGAGGAGTGAATATATATTTTCTCCCTCTTCTCCCCTCCCCTCCACTCGCTTGCTTCCTTCCTTCCTTCCTCCTTTCCTTTTCTCTTTTCTTTCCTTTTTTCTTTTCTTTCTTTGTTTCTTTCATTCATTCTCTTTTCCTCTTTTTCTTTCTTTCCTCTTTTTTCTCTCTCCTCCCCTCCCTCCCTTCCTTCCTTCATTCCTTTCCGTTTCTCTTTTCTTTCTTTGTTTCTTTCATTCATTCTCTTTTCCTCTTTTTCTTTCTTTCCTCTTTTTTCTCTCTCCCCCTCGCCTCCCCTCACTTCCCCTCCCCTTTCCTTCCCTCCTCTCCCCTCCCCTCCCCTTTCTTTTTCTTTCCTTCTCTCACTACCTTGCCCAGGCTAGAGTGCAGGAACCTAGATTTAAAGACACAATTATAGTACACTGCAGCCTCGAACTGCTGGCCTCAAGTAATCCTCCCACCTCAGCCTCCTGAGTAGGCCACCATGCCCAGCTCAAGGAGTGATACTTTGTCCTATGTGTCCTCTCTCTTGCCTTTCCACTTAGCTATGCCAGGGCTAGAGTTCTTTTTTTTTTTTGAAACAGAGTCTTGCTTTGTTGCCCAGGCTGCAGTGGCACCATCTCAGCTCACTGCAACCTCCACCTCCTGGGTTCAAGCAATTCTGCCTCAGCCTCCCAAGTAGCTGGGATTCCAGGGGCATGCCACCATGACCAGCTAATTTTTGTATTTTTAGTAGAGATGGGGTTTCCCCATGTTGGCCAGGCTGGTCTTGAGACAATTTCCAATGTAGAATTATCACAGTTTTGGCTTTGAGAAAGAACTGGGTATTATTGTAGGTATTTTGGGAACACTTAGATAATATTTTCTATTATATCTCTTGAGAGGGGTTGGTTATTTAGTGGCCTGTATTAAGACATTATAATATAAATTTTAAAAATGACGCATCAATTTCATTCATAAGTTTCTTTTCTTAAGCAGAAAAGCGTTAAGAATGTGCATTTATGCAAAAAGAACTTGTCAAATGCTTTTTTTTTTCCATCAGTTAATATAATCATGTAATTTTTCCTCCTTAGTCTGTTGATATGGTGAATTACATTGATTGCTTTTCGAATTCTGAATCAGCCTTATATCCCTGGATATTCAATAACTTCGTCATGGTGTATAATTAAGAAAAAAAAATATATTGTTGAATTCTATTTGTTGACATTTTGTTAAATATTTTTATATCTATCTTCATGACAAATATTGGTCTGTAATTTTAAAAATACTGTCTTTATCTGGTTTTGGTATGAGGGTAATATTAGTTTCATAAAAGAGGAAGTATTGCCTGATTTTTATTTTTGTAAGAGATTTTGTAAAATTGGTGTTTAAACTGTTCAAAACATTTGTCAGAATTCTAGAGGGAAATTATCTGAACCTAGAGATTTCTTTTTCATGAGTTTTAAAATTACAAATTACTTTAATTCAAATTATCGATTTCATCTTGAGTGCATTGTGACACTTTATAAGTTTCAAGGAATTGGTCCATTTTATCTAAGTTGACAAAGTTATGTTTGTAGAGTTGTTTATAGTATTCCCTTATTATAATTTTAATGTTTGCCATATCTATATCTTTATTCCCTCTTTCATTCATGATATTGGTAATTTGTGTCTGTTTTCTTTGTTAGACTTGCTAGAGGTTTATTGATTTTATTAATCTGTTAAAATAATTAACTTTGTTTCATTGATTCTTTACGATGATTCTGGTTTCAATTATATTAATTTCTGCTATTTACTATTTTCTTCTTTCTATTTTGGTTTTCTTACATTTATTTATTTTAGACACAGGGTCTTGCTCTGTCATCTAGGCTGGAGTACATGATTATAGCTCATCGTAACCTTGAACTCCTGGGCTGAAGCAATCCTCCCAACTCATTTTCCTGAGTAGCTAGGACTACAGGTGCATGCTGCCACACCTGGCTAATGTTCTTTATTTTTTGCAGAGATGGCATCTTGCTGTGTTGCCCAGGCTGATCCCAAACTCCTGGACTCAAGCAATTGTCCCCGTTCTGCCTCCAAATCACTGGGATTATAGGTATGAGGCATCTTGCCTGGCCTGTTTTAGTTTTATTTTGATCTTTTTCTAATTTTAAAAGTGGAAACTCTGATTATTGATTTGAGACTTCTTTTCTGATGTAAGCATTTAATGTTGTGAATTTTCCTCTTAGCACTGCTTTAGGTGCATTTCACAAAATTTTATGTTATAGTGTGATTGTCATTCTCTTCTATGTATTTTAAAATTTTTCTGAGAAATTGAGGACTTTCTTTTTGACCCATTGATTACTTATAATTGTGTTGTATAATTTCAAAGTGTTTGAAGATTTTTTACATGTCTTTCTGTTATTGATTTTTAGTTTGATTCCATTATGGTGAGAAAATAGACTGTGTGATTTCAATTTTAATTTTGTTTAGATTTGTTTACAGTCTATCTTGATAAATGTTTTGTGGGAATTTGAAAAGATAATGTGTGCTGTCTGATGTCACTGGGGGAATGTTCTGCAAATCTCAATTAGAATCTTTTCATTGGCAGTGTTTTTGTGTTCTTTCAAAATTCTTGCTGATTTTCTGCCTAGTTGCTCTATCAGTTGTTGAGAGAGTGTTGAAGTTTCCAAGTATAATATGATTTTTCTGTTTTCCCTTTTGGTTCTATCAGTTTTTGCTTTACATATTTTGCAGCTCTGTTATTTGGTGCATGTACATGTAAGATTGCTATGTCTTCCTGGTAGATTGACTCTTATTATGTAATGTCCCTTTATGTCTCTGATAATCTTTTTGCTCTACTTTATGTGAAATTAATATAGCCACTCCTGCTTTGTTTTGACTGATGTTTACATGGTAACTCAGTATATATTTTTTTCATTTGTATATGTTTTACTTATATTCTTATAGTTGAAGTTAATTTTATATAGTTGGGTCATGATTTTTAATCTACTCTGCCAGTTTCTATTTTTTAATAGGTCTATTTAGACTATTTACATTTAATGTAAGTATTGATATAGTAAGGCTAAGTCTGCCATTTTATTTACCTAACTGCTTGTTTGTGTGTTTATCTCTTTGTTTTTTGTTACTCTATTTTATCTTCCTTGTTTTTCTGTGGATTGCTTGAAAATATTTTAGAATTCCATTTTGAGTTATAGTATTTTTTAAGAGTACTTCTTTGTATCAATTTTTTAGTGGTTGCTCTAGGTGTTACATTCTGTATAGGTAACTCAGCAAAGTCTCTTTGAGTTGATGTTTTTTATCAGATTGAATAAAGCATAGAAACTTCATCTCCCTTTCGGTCCCTTTACCCTATCATATTTTTAATATAATTTTCTTAAATAGTTTCTTTCTATATATTGAGAAGTATATTAGACAGTGTTATAATTTTTGCATCAACCATCAGAGTTTAGAAAACTCGAGAAGCTAAGTGTAGCATATATTTATCTATGTTTTTTTATCTTTTTGTCCTTTCTTCCTTTCTGCTGTTAAAAGTTTCTTTCTATCATCATTTCCTTTCCATCTGAAGAAATTTCCTTAGTTATTTTTTTAGGATAGCTCTGCTGGCAATAAATCCTGTTTGTTTTCCTTTATTTGACAATATGTTGATTTCCCCTGCATTACTAAAGAATATTTGTGCTAGATATAGAATCAGGGGTTGACAGGTCTTTTCTTTCATTACTTGAAAAAAACTGTCACCTCCTCTAATCTCTGTTGTTTCTGATGAGAAACACATTGTCATTTGAATTGTTTTCCTCTTTTAGATAAAATGTCATTTTATTGTTTTCAAGATTTCTTTCTTTAGTTTCAGAAGTGTGATTATAATATGTCTTCACATGGATTCTTTTGAGTTTGGGGTTTGGAATTTGCTCAGCTACTCAAATCTGTAGCTTTATATCCTTGGCCAAATTTGTCATTTTTCAACCATTGTTTCTTTGAATACTTTCTAAGCCCCATACTCTTTCTCTTCTTTTCCTTGGTCTTTGATCATGCAAATGCTAGACCTTTTAAAAATAATCCCACAGATCCCTGAAGCTCTTTCCCCTTACCTTAGTATGTATTCTTTTTCTTGCTCAGATTGAGTACCTTTCATTTTTGCATATTCAAGTCCATTGATTCTTCTCTCTATCCTCTTCTTTTTCCTCTTTAGTCATATTGCTAAAATATTTATTTTGTTTATTGTATTTTTTTCAATTCTAAAATTTCTATTTGGTTCTTTTAAATACCTTTTTTACTGAGACTTTTTAATTCTTTCGTGTGTTTCAAGCATTTTCAAAACTGCTCACTGAAGCTCTTCTATTTTAGCAAATGTTCTCTGACATTGTGTTGGCAGAGGGGAAGAGGGCATGGCCTTCTTAATGCCAGATGGGAGTGGAAGTCCAGGTTACCTACTTGGCAGCATTGACACCTACACTGGGAAGGGGTTCCTTGTTACTGCTAGGTGGAGGTCAGAGTCTAAGATTTCCACGTAGCTTTCACCAACACTACTGAGGGGGAGGGGCGTGCTTTATTATTACCAGGCATGAATAAAATTCTTGGATCTCATTTGGCTTTGTTCAACACCATCCTGGTTAGCATGGGCTGGGTAGGGTACTTGTTGCAGCCAGGAGAGGATGCAAGTCTAGATTCTCCTCTCAACCTTTGCCAACAAGTGTGGGGCTGGAGTCACATTTTTTTCATGGCGTTTGGCTGGGGGATGCTTAGTTTATAGACAAAAATTTTCTGCCTTGTTAGGCTGACCTTTTTCTGGTCCTTTGGTTAGGGAGATCAAGCTTTTCTTGGGGCCTTTTTTTTGGTCTGTGCCTGTTGGTATTTCTAGGTTGCTGGATTCTCTGGCACCCAGTTTGAGACATAAGAAGCCAAAAAGAAGGCAGGAGCAGTGGCTCACACCTGTAATTCCAGCACTTTGAGAGGCCAAAGGGGGCTGATCACTTGAGGTCAGGAGTTCAAGACCAGTCTGGCCAACATGGTGAAACCCTGTCTCTACTATAGATACAAAAATTAGCTGGCCATGGTGGCAGGCACCTGTAATCCCAGCTACTAGGAAGGCTGAGGTAGGAGAATCACTTGAATTCAGGAGGTGGAGGTTGCAGTGAGCTGAGATCCCATCACTGCTGTGCTCCAGCCTGGGCAATGGAGTGAGTGAGACTCTGTCTAAAAAAAAAAAAAAAGAAGCCACTTAGAGAACGTATGACCATGTTACTCATTTCTTATGTCCTGAGATTCTTATTCACTTTGTCTTCTTCTTTCCATATTTTAAAGTCTTTCATCCTTCATATATAGTGTCCAGTGTTTTCACAGCACTTAGAAGAAGAAATAGAGAGAAATTTGTCTACTCCATCTTGTCGATAACCAGCAGTTCAAGAAAGTAGTTTTATTTTGCCATTAAATTTTGAGTGTCTAGAGGCCATTCCTGTTCACAAACTTTATTCAACAGAGGGAGTGTTTACCCTGAAAGCTGCATTTATATAAAAAATAAGGTACCAACAAATTAGGAAGAAAAATGCAAACTGAGAGTATGTGATAACTTCATGTATACTCCCTTTCTCTTTCATTTGTTCACTATTATCCCTAAAAGTTATGAGAATAGAGAATGACACTAATAATGTTCTGACAATCCTTGGAATTGTAAGAGAATAGAAGACATCCCTGTCTCTCTTATTTTAAGAAAGCAATGAAAAGAGATGACTTGGGTGGATCTCCAGGGAATCATTCTGGGTAAAAAAAATCTCTGAAGGTTATATGCTGCATGATTCCATTTACATACCATTTTTGAAGAGACAAATTTATGGAGATGGAGAACAGACATGTAGTTGCCGATTTAAAAAAGAGAATTAGGGAGAGGGATGGCTGTGGCTGTAAAAGAAATAGCATGAGAATTCCTTGTGCTGTGCTATCTGTGGTGGTGATCATACAAATATACACACAATAAAACTGCATAGACACACACACACACATACACCTACACACACATCCCACGGGAGTGCATGTAAAAGGGGTGAAATATCAATAGATGAATGGATTGTACCAATGGCAATTTTGTACACCCAGAGACTTCACTGACTCTTCCCCTGCTGGTGATATCGTACTATCGTCCTGCAACTTTTCACCGTTGGGGAAACTGGGCAAAGGGTGTATGGGAGTCTCTAGTATTTCTTTTAACCGTATGTGTCAGTCTACGATGAATTCAAAATAAAACAGTTTTAAAAAGCAAAGCAAACCATTTTGCTATTTTGTACTTTCTTCCCCTACAGACTGCCCTACTCACTTCCTTGGTGCAAACAAAGAGGAAATTGACAGTCTAATGTGGCTTCTGCTTAATAGTCTCTTGTGTGCACAGAGAACCCGTTTTCCCAGTTGTAAGAGTTGATTGTTCTTTTCCCCATGAGCTATTGTTTGGGCTTTGAGTAGTGAGGTGTGACGTAGTCCTATTCTGGAGTTACAATTGGGAGACTCTGACTTATGTAGGCACAATTGCCTTCCAGTGGTGTCCTTAACGCCCTCTGAATAATCCAGGTTATTTCCTATGCACAGTCCTAAGGCTGCCTCCATGGAGACTGGCTCTGTACAAAGATGCTGAAGACCAGACACTCCCCAGAGACCTCTGGGGCCCCTCCCTTATCGAGGGAGAGCAGAAGAGAAAAGAGTCTTTTGTGGAGGCTGACATTACATGCAGACTTTGTCATGTGCCAAGTACGGAAGGAATACCATGAACTAGAAAGCTTGTGTGAGTATAAGGAGGAGAAAAAAAATTAAGCCAGGTTTGCAAGATGCTTTATGTTTTTTCAGGTGTGTTCTCAGGTCTAAAGGTAAACTACAGCACCCACCTGTTGGAACAGGTAGATGAGGTGATCCTGCATTAGTGAACTGTAGCATCTGACTTTCATAGAGAATGGTTTGCTTTGTAGAAACGGAGGTACAAAAAAATGGATGCAGTTACGGGAACTTTGATATGAGATGCACAATATCTGGGTAGAAAGCAGATAAATTGCCCTGATTTATGTATTTTACTATAAAGTAGACATAATTACTAGATAAAATGCACAGAATTTCTCAATTTTCATGTATGAAATGTCTCACACTCGAATGTCAGTAAGGGCCAGAAGAAAATGTGAATATAAGGAGTTAAATGCAAATATAAGGAGTTAGTAGATAAATAATAACATAAAGTATGGGGCATCATCAATAAACTAGAGATCTTGGATTCAATATGAATGTTTTCAAATTCAGTTTTAAAACATGGTGATGGCTGGATAATCACATCTGACCACAAATGGTTAGCGGCTGCTTCAGTATAAGTTGTGTTTGGCTTTTCTATATTATGAACCCAGAAATTAAGCTTTTCTGTACATAACAAAAGCGTAAATATCAATGGCTTAAATAAGATTAGGTCATCTGGTTCTTGTTAGGATGTAGAAAGACACGAACACTTTTCTCCCATGGCGATGACAAGAATGAACCATATTAAAATCATATATCTCATGGGGCTTTCAAAGATGGGAAGGTACAAGGAAGCTCTGATGAACTGAATTGCAGAGGTCGCACCCTCTGTAAGGGGGCAGGGACCCTGGAGCTCTCTGGGGCAAGTGCCTGAATGAGTCCAGGCAGGAAAAGAAGCAGCTGCCTACAGGCAGGAGGCTTTTCAGGGCTAAGGAGTATTGTGTGTCAGGGGCCACATGTGGGTCTGAAGGAATTCCAAATGCAAAAATCCATCTCTCTGCCCAACGACTCTCTTCCTTCCCTAGAATTTTGCTGGGAAAGTGGCATTAGAGAAGGGGTTGGTAGCAGGGAGAATACAGACACCCTTACAAATCTGTGAGGCTTGGGTTCTGGTGCCCTGCAGAGGATGAACCTAAAGGTGAATCCAAACCATCCGAAACAATAACTACTCCCCAGCTTCCAAACAAGAAGAAAAGATAAGACTGCTTTAATCACAGCAATGCAAGAGGCTGGGGTTTGACTACCAGAGTTTCTTACATTAGATGTAAAGTGGTATGATGTGAATTCAAGGTAGAGATTTCCAGACTGGATTAAAAAGCAAGACCCAACCATATAGTATTTACAAAGACACACTTTAAATATGGCACAGATACATTGAAAGTAAATGTATAGAAAAGGAAAACCATGGTTATGTCCAACTCAATTTGAGAAGGAACTCACAAAGGTGTGGCTGATTTTGGCATTGGGAAGTGTGACTCATTGGCATTGGAAGGCATGGGCCATTGGCACTGGGACGAATGGACCATTGGCACAGGGAGGTATGGCTCATTGGCACTGGGAAGCATGGACCATGGCTGGGAACCCTGGCTTACTGCACTGGGAGACGTGGACCATTGGCTGAGAGGTGTAGCTCATTGCCCTTGGAGTGAGAACCATTGCAGTGGGAGGCAGGCAAGAACCATTACACTGGGAAGTGCAGCTCATTGCCCTGGGAGGTGCGGCTTATTGGCACTGGAAGGTAAGGACCATTGCACTAGGAACCATGGACCACTGGGAGGTGTGGACCACTGCACTGGGAGGTGTGGGTCATCACAGGACCGTCGCCCTGGGAGGTGTGGACCACTGCGCTGGGAGGTGTGGGTCATCACAGGACTGTTGCCCTGTGATGAAGGAGCACATCTTCATTTTAGATAGAAGGGCTTTGTGGACTGGAGAATGCCTAGGGAAAAACAGGTGATCAAGACATACAATTGTTTCAGGATGTAATTGTAAAAAAATTTGGGCACCAAATATGAATTCAGGAATCCTTGGTCCCTGTGCCAAGGCAGCCAAACCCCTGCACAATGTGGGAGCAACTCCTGGGGTTGGTGGGAGGCCTGGCTGATGCATGATGGGTCTGAAAAAACCTCTCAGGCTTTGCCAGGTGTGTGTCAGGCACTGCTGGATGCATTTGAACCAGCCTAGGTTGGCTTAGCGCACCCTCTAGTGGGGGCAGGTCTGAAGAGCAAAATGCCAGCGTCCTTGCCTCAGGGCAGAGATGATGCTGAACATGCATACCACATCAAAGGACAAACATGCTTAAGGGACTTGTATTTAGCAATTATTGTGATTAGTCTGCTCTCACGCTGCTATAAGGACATACCCGAGACTGGGTAATTTATAAAGGAGTTTCAATAGAGTCACAATTCCACATGGCTGGGGAGCCCTCAGAATCATGGTGGAAAGCAAAGGGGCACATCTCACCTGGCTGTGCAGGGGAACTACCTTTTATAAAACCATGAGCTCTCGTGAAACTTATTCACTATCAAGAGAATAGCATGGGAAAAGCCTGCCCCCATGGTCAATTACCTCTCACTGGGTCCCTCCCACGACATGTACGGTTTATGGGAGCTACAATTCAAGATGAGATTTCGGTGGGGATACAGTCGAACAATATCGGTCATCATCTTAAATTATTAATGTATCGGAATTTATTTATGTCTGTTGCAAAACAGGCCAGTCGCTTAGCTATTTCATGGGGGTTTTGAGGAATTACCATCATAATTTATGGGAGAGTGTTTCAATAAATGGTTACACAATTATGAGAAATTTTAGTGTTTTCATTAGAAATAATGCATGGAATTTATAGGACAATTTATTAAGAAGCTCAAGTGTATGTGTGGTCATTGATTAATCTAGGGCCATTTCTCTTTTAGAGAAGTTGGTAACCATTTTTGATTGTTGTCAATAGAGATTGGGTCCATGGTAAGCCTTCCTCCTTGGCAGGCCTTTTGGTGATAGGATGGTCAGGTGAGGGAGGGCCGTGCTCCTGCGTCTCCTAATTCTGAGTTACATTTAT
This sequence comes from Saimiri boliviensis, assembly GCF_048565385.1. NCBI lineage: Eukaryota > Metazoa > Chordata > Mammalia > Primates > Cebidae > Saimiri > Saimiri boliviensis. The sequence continues at coordinate 48,660,538 of NC_133449.1, read as the reverse complement.
TGGGCCATGCAGTCTGGTTAGTGCCTGAGTTTATGTAAGGGAAATGAATTCCGTTTCTACATGCTGGGTTCTTATCAGAGCAGAACAATGAACTCACGCTACGCTGACAGGTAAATGTCACCCACATGAACAAGACACCACCTTCAACATGGCATGAAGGGGACAGAGCATGTTTAGATGAAGCAGGCTGGTGCAGACCTCTGGGGTCGACCACAGCTGGCACCAAAACTCAGTGAGGCTGTGGCGAGAGGGATGGAGGGGATGTGGGAGGTGACTCTGCCTGGAACCTCTCCTGACCTGCCCCCAGTTCTTCCCAAGCCTCTCCTTGGGAAGAACTGGGGGCAGGTCAGGAGAGGTTCCAGGCAGAGTCAGAGGCGGCTGGACTGGGGCGGGGAAAGCTGCCCTTGCCCTCCCTGTGAGTCTCAGGGTCAGGGCTACTGCCCTGCTTTTCTGCTTCCAGATGAGGTGGAGTAGCAGGGGTTGTGTTTATCCTTCCACCTGGCATAATTAACACAGGACAAAATAGATTGGGGAAAAAACAACAAAGCAAAACAGCTGCCATCAGACAGCGCAGAGCTGTGGTCCCTGAGGGGGGCAGACAAACGAGAGGAGTGCCAGGATTTCCCCGGAGGGCGTGGCCTGGACGCTTTCCAAGTTGTGGCCCATGGATGTGGCTGCGGACGTGGTGGGGTCCCTTCTGGGAAAGCACTTGGTCAGTGAACAGCAACATTCTTTTCTGATTTTTCTAGTGCCGGGCATTGTTTTCTCCCATTGTCCGAAAAAGGAGGCAAGAATGCAGCGTGCCACGGTCTGCTTGCGGCACCGCTCCGCGGCAGACCTGAACCTTGCTTTTGTGTTTTCATTGCTGGCCGAGTCAGTGAGTGTGCTGTGGTGTACCTCCAGCATTTGCAGCTCCTCAAATCTTTTCAGCACCCTCTTCGCAGTTTGAAAACACTCCACGGTGTACATCCTGCCTTCTGATGAACCTCCAAACGTTCCATTTCACAGCTGTCCTTGCTTTTGAGGTACAAATATATGATTTAGTCCAGTGATCATAGACACTCACTCAAGGCTTTCGTTCTGAGCAATTCCCGTTACTGGGGCAGATTGCGGTGGAGTGGCAGGGGCAGGGGCAGGGGCAGGGGCAGGGGGAGGGGCTGGCAGCCGTGGCAGTGGCGTCCTGATTCAGTAGCCTCCAAATGGGGCCAGAGCAGCTGCCCCTCACTGCATTAGTTCTATGGTGTGGCATTAGGGGTCTCTTTCTCCAGCATTCAATGATTTGGTATACTATCTTTTTTTTTTTTTTTTTTTTTTTTTTTTTAAATCAGCTTTTCGTTATCTCTACTCGCAAGTTATTATAATATTAATATTTATCAGTTTCATGTTACACGTATGATAACAGATGATAAAAAGTATCATATTAACAATAAGAATATTATTTTGTATAACTGAATTACTGAATATGCAGCCTCTTGCAATAATAACTTAGTGGACCCAACTCTACCCTCTGAATGGACCAATTTTATGATTCTCGTAAAACGTTTTGAGTTGGATATAGTTTCTTGTTGCTTCTTTCTGTGATCCAAGACTTAAGACTGAATCCCTGGGAACCAGCAATTGGAACTAGACCTCCCAGGATCAAAGAGGACAGGAGTGGGAGAAAGGGCACGGGACATGACCCCCACAGTCTCCAGCACTGCACCGTATGTCTGACTTCAGAGCATCTAGGCACTCAGGTCAAGTGTGCAGCCATGTTTCTATCCTGTCACCTCAAGTGCCTGCAACTGTGACAGTTAACAGGATATGGGAGAGAGGAGGCATATCGTGGAGGAATGAATCAGTCCCAATAATTACGCGGACATTTCTGAAACTGCAGTACCAAGGGCTAACTTCTAAAATACAAGCATATAGACAGAGCCGTAGAGCTAGCTATGAACTGAAATGCATGTACCATACAGTGAAGGAGCTCCTGTGCTTACAAAACCACATATGTCTCATTTATCTCTAATTTTAAAATAATTCATTCCCTTGCTGGGTATGCAAGTGAGTGGTGGAGAAAGCCGTGCATCTGCAATGCTGGCTGGGGCTAAGGATTTCAGTGCTTCCAAGCTTCGATTGTGCAAATTCTAGTTGTGGTTGAGGATCATCTCCAACAGTTTTTTGAGTTATTCCTTAAACTCTTCCTTTTTCTACTATGTTTTCATGAATAATTCTTGAATCCATATTTATATCTAGGCCAAGGCTTCTTTCTTGTAGAAGTGTTGTAGAGTTGCAAGTTTTATTTATTTATTTATTTAGAGAGGTTTGCTCTTTCACCCAGGCTAGAGTGAAGTGGTGTGATCTTGGCTCACTGCAACCTCTGCCCGCTGTGTTCAAGTGATTTTCCTGCCTCAGGCTCCCAAGTAGCCGGGATTATAGGTGCCTGCCACCATACCCGGCTAATTTTTGTATTTTTAGTGGAGATGAGGTTTCACCATGTTGGCCAGGCTGATCTCGAACTCCTGACCTCAGGCGATCCACCCACCTTGGCTGGGATTACAAGCGTGAGCCACTGTACCCGGCCAAGTTGTGAGCTTCAAAGATCTGATTATACTGTTTAAAAACAATAGCCTTGGGAGTCCAGATGTCAGCTTCGAAGGTCCATTTTCACAATCTGATGGTGTCTGCTAGCAATTGTCAGTGCCTGATCCAGAAGTGGTGTGTGGTACCTCAGCTTGGAGGAAGAAGTGAAGGCACATGCAGTCTGGGAGTGAGGCACCATGTAGGGAGGTTTGTACGTACTGGTTCGGGTTCGCATGTGCTGGTTCGGGTTCGCGTGTGCTGGTTCGGGTTTGCGTACCATGTCCCCAAGCAATTCTAATCCAGACTGCATTTTCTTCAGTGTCTCCGAAGCTGTCACATTTTTAAGTGCTCGCTGAAGAATTTTCTTAAATGAATTTTTAAGTTGTTTCATATTAAAAAGGTCAACATCTTCACCTGGTCCTTTGCTCATCTGGAAAACATCCCAAACTTTCTTGTGCTGACGAAATTGAGTGTAAATTGTTTCTCAAAGGGTTGCGTCACAGGGACTTGCATGCTTCTTCTCACGCAGCAGAACCAAGTGCTGAATGGCAGATTCCTTTCTCTGCTGGAAATTTACAGTCTGCAGTTGATTTTCAGGCAAAAAATCCCAGGCTTTTAGGGTTGTTGTCATTTCCATCATGGGTCTCTGTCTCTCTTTTTCTTTCTTCTTTTTCTCTTTTCTTCTTTTCTCCTTCCTTCCCTTCCCTCCCTTCCTTTTCTCTCTCCTTTCTTTTTTCTTTTTTCCTCTTCCTTCCTTCCCTCTTTCCCTCCCTCCCTCCCTCCCTCTCCTTCCTTTCTCTCTCTCTCTTTCTTTCTCTCTCTCTCTCTCTCTCCCCCTCTCCCTCCCTCCTTCCCTCCCTCTCTCCCTTCCTTCCTTCCTTTTGTGACAGAGTCTTGTTCTGTGGCTCAGGCTGGAGTGCAGTGGTGAGATCTTGGCTCACTGTGACCTTGACCTCCTGGGCTCAATCAGTCCTCTCACCTCAGCCTCCTGTGTAACTGGGACTATAAGTGTGCACCACCATGCCTGGCTAATTTTATTTTTTGTAGAGTCAGTGTCTCACTACATTGCCCAGGCTGGCCTTGATCTCCTTGGCTCAAACAATCTTCCTGCCTTGGCCTCCCAAAGTGCTGGGATTACAGGAGTGAGCCACCACATCCGGCCATGGGGATGTTTGAAGTGATCCTCTTAATAAACTCAGCAACAGTCTCATCCATCTCTCTGTCGTGGCCCACGTCTTCAGCCACCTCTCTCTTGTATGCTATCTTTGTCCTGTAATAATCGTTCACTCCTTAAACTTGGTAGAGGGGATTCTGTTGTCTGTAACCCTCACCAGTGCATTTGTATTTAGCTGTTAGTAAGGAAAACTCTTTTGGCTGGGCATGGTAGCTCACGCCTGCAATCCCAGCACTTTGGGAAGCCAAGGCGGGCAGATCACCTGATGCCAGGAGTTCGAGACCAGACTGGCCAACATGGTGAAACCTCATCTCTACTTAAAATATATTAAAAAAAATTTGCTGGCCATGGTGGTGCGCTCCTGTAATCCCAGCTACTCGGGAGACGGAGGCAGGAGAATCGCTTGAACCTGGGAGGTGGAGATTGCAGTGAGCCGAGATCACGCCACTGCCCTCCAGCCTGGCGACAAGAGTGAGCCTACATCTAAAAAAAAAAAAAAAAGAAAGAAAAAGAAAAGAAAGAAAGGAACGCCTCCAGTGACTGCAACTCACAGGAGGCACAGGGGAGGTGGTCCAGGGTGGGGGATTCAGCCTTTCAGCAGCTTCATGAAGAAGCCAATTCCTTCCATCTTTCTACTCATTGTTCTGCAGCATCTTCCCCTTGGCGGTCTGGAGATGGATTCCATCTTTAGTCTTCTGGCGTCTCCTCTTTTCCTTGTGGTGCTCAACAGGCTGCACAGGGCAGCTCTGACGTTGGCCAGGAATGGAACCGATGAGGTCAGGAGACACAAATCCATTCAGAGGAGGCGGCTTCTCCTTGGGAGGAGAATGTCCCTTTTTATATCTGTGAGAAACAGCCAGGAGAGAAGGAAGCTGAGGCCCTTCTCCTTTTCTGTCCCATGCCAGTGCCCGTTTTGGCTGTGAGCCGCAGGTCTTTCTCCCTTCTGTACTGCGTTTGGATGAGGCTCGGAGGCTGCTTTTGCTGTCGTCTACTTGGCCTACGTGGTAAGTTTCTATGATTTGAGGCTTGTCACCACTTGTGGAGTTTTTGCTTGATCATGTGTTGTTTGTCCGGCTTTGGCTGAGGCCACTGGAACCCTGCCTGAGGGAGACTTCGCGTGCGGGTTCCCATTTCATCATCATCGTGTTTTGTTGCAAAGTCAGGTTTGCATCTTGGAGAGCTTTCTGGTCCCCCTTCCTGAGTTTTGTGCCCAGTTCTGTTGATGGGAACAGCATAAATCTTGTGGATGGAATCTTCCAGTTGCTTCTAGATTTTTCTGTTCTTTTGTTTCACTTGTGCAGGGGGAGAGAGAGAGAGAAAGTCCAACATTAAATAAGCCCCGTTTTTACTGAATGTCTCTTTCTCTCTGACCATACTATGTAAAAGTTAATCGTAACTCCTCCTTCCTGACCAGAGCTTCTAGTCCTCTTTATTCTACTTTTTCTTTCTCCATAGCACTTAGCATCTTTTCCTATGCCCTCTCTGACTCCAGTTTCGGAATATAAAGCCCTCAGTGGGAAATACCTTTATCTCTTTTGTTCACAGAGGTATTCTAATTGCTTAGAACAGTATCTGACACATTTTAAGTGCCCAACAAATAGTTTGTGAATAAATCAATAAATACGCAGGATTTCCAACCAAAGCCACCAAAGGAAACCTACTTAATTTATTCAGAAAGTGGGAATCTTGGGTGGGAATAATTCCTTCTGAGACCTGAGAGAAGTATAGGTGATAGTTTGTGTGAGTGCTCGTTGAGCATTTTAATGGAAATAAAACAGAAACACTGGGAAGTGTGCACATCACGAGGATGCAGGTCCTTCGCTGGCTTGTTTATTTCAGGGGTGGTTAGGCATTGTCGCCCTGTGTGGAGTGGTCAGCGAAGAGCCCTCTGAGGCCATCATGTGACATCACCTGGGCGTCTCCTAGTCTCTGTCATTCCTGATGCTCCAGTGCCACTGTCCTTGGCCTTGGAGACCCCAAGTCCTGCTATTTCCCCACCTCCCTGGCTGTCCCTTTCTAGTCCTTTCCTACATCCTGATCAGATACTGAACGTCCTTGGGGCTGTATTTCTTGTTATATTCTGTTTTCTTTTTTGAGATGGAGTCTTGCTCTGTCACCCAGGATGGAGTGCAGTGGCACGATCTTGACTTATTGCAACCTCTGCCTTCCAGGTTCAAGCGAGTCTCCTGCCTCAGCCTCCCAAGTAACTGGGACTACAGGCACGAGCCACCGCACCTGGCTAATTTTTGTATTTTTTTAAAAAATAGAGATGGGGGTTCCCCATATTGGTCAAGGTGGTCTTGAATTCCTGACCTCAGGTGATCTGCCCACTTTGGCCTCCCAAAGTGCTGAGACTACAGGCATGAGCCACCGCTCCTGGCTGCTATATTCTCTTTCTATTCAATTTCATTCTTCCCTGTGCCTCCACTTACCATGGGGCACCCACTTGCAGAGGATGCCTGATTCCATGCTCTGGCTGCCTCTTGGTGGCCTGACACATCTCAAACTCAATATACACAACTCTGTGCTCAGACTTTCCAGCTCAAATGTGCCCCGTCTCAGACATGCTGCAACCATCTTTCTGAGGGTTGACACCTCCCCACCATGTCCCCTCATATCCAGTCTCTTAGCATGTTTCCTTGATCTTAGCTTCTAAAGTGTCTTTGAAACTGCTTACTTCCACCTCCCACATGCCCACTAGACCCAGCCCCTCCCACTTTTCACTGAGGTGACCTCAGTGGGATTTGCACTGACCTCCCCTCATCCTCTCACACACACAACAAAACATTCTCTATCCCAAAGCTAGTGTCGTTTCCGAAAAGCTCAAATCGGATTGTGTCTGTAATGTGTTCCCATTGCTTTGAGTTCTGTGTGGCAACTTTCGTGAGGAAGGTCACTACCAGCTTCCTTCCCCTTCTCTTCCTATGTTCCAGCCACCATGACCTACTGTCTAGTGGTCGTGAGCTGAGTCCCTCATGCCCAAGGCTTTTCCAGGGGCCTTTTCTCTGCTGGAACACTCCTCCTGTCTTGTGTTGCCAAGATCCACATGTTCATCAAGTGCCTCTTAAATTCGAGCTCCTCAGGGAAGCCTCCCTGACTCCCATGGGCCATTGCTCTGGCTCAGTCAGATCACCTGTGTCTTCCTTGCTGGTGCTCTCTCCTCTTGTCATTACATAGCTCCATATTTAATGTCTGTATCCTCCACTTGACTTTGCAAGGGCAGGCTCTAGGCTGGCTTGGATGTCATGCTGCTGAATCCACAGGGTGAAGTATAGGAGGTGCTCAATAAACTGACCAGATTCTGAGTAGATGTCTCACTGGGGTTAATGCTGAGGCATGGAGTTGTTCTCAATCCTTACTGTAGACTCTGAATGCCAGTGCTATTGGGTGTTGCTTCCTCTGAAACGCTCCTTGAAGCTCCGAGTCTCCTTTGGATGGTTTTACCCAACTCCACTCATGCCTCCATCCCTTGCTGCCTCTCCAAACATTGCCTTCGCTGTCACTCTTGGGCCATCAGCTGCAGTGACTGGGAATGTGTGCCACTTGGCTGTCACACTCACCTGCTTACTGTCCTTTCACTATCACAAGAGTTTATCATGGACTCTTCCCATTTCCTTGCCTTCATCTCTGCAGCACCAATAAATGATCAATTTTACCCGAACTTCAGAAAGAAGCCATTCCTTAATTTTGGCAGAAGCACGATGGAGTCGCAAGTGACCAAGGAGACTGACTTCTGATCATGTCTCTGTTGCGAAATGTCTTCATGAGCTCCCATTGTTCTTGGGGTTAAGTCCTTTAATGGATGTTACAAGGTTGGAATCACTCCGGGGAAATGACCGAAACTCCCTGAGCTTTGTTTCCTCAAGAGGAATGTGAGGTGGATTGGATTAGATTCCATCCACAACTATTTCCATCTCTTACATTTCCGGAATTTGTCCCAGAATCACAGCAGCAAACCTTGTTTGGAGAGGCCATATCTAGCTTTGCAAAATAAAAAATAGTCACTGTGCTGGTGAGATGGGCTTCAATTCTGCTCACATTTCTCTCTTCCCTCCAGATATCCAGGCTTCCTCCTCCTCCTGCCTCCCCAGGACATAAACAGTCCCCTGAGGTTTGAGGATGTTCCTTTACCCAACTCCCAGCCTCTCACCCCAACTTCCAGATTTCTTTAAAAGTCAAAGAGAAAGGAAATTTTCAGGAAGGAGATCATGTATAAGGACGTTTTTTATTAGGCTTATCTTTCAATTTCCTGTAGACTTGAGCTTCTTTCTTACTTTCGTTGGCGGGGGTTGGGGGTGGGGTCAATACCCAGTGGCTGTTTGACAATGGCACCAGGAAATGGAATTTCCATCCTGATTCTGCCTGGAACCTTGGGCAAACTGCCCAAACCCTCTGCCTCACTCTCCTCCTGGGAGTAACAGTCCCCACCCTATAGCCTCCTGGGGAGAGCAACAGAGATCTAGTACGAAAATAGAGCTCTGAGGGATATAAAGTGCTCAATGAATGTATGCAGGTATTATTTGTCAGTTTCTGCCATAAGTAGGCAAACTCTGAGTAGAAGGAGCCTATAAACAAGCCTGCTTCTCTCTTGAAGCCCAAGTTCTGCTCTGGTGTCGCCCTAGCTGTCACTGCCGGCTGCCTGCACACCGGGCTCTGTCTCAGTCAGGTTGGCCATGTGAGGAGGAGTCAGTGTCGCGCTGCTTCCTGCCAAACTGAGGCTGCCCTTCTTAGGAATAAGGAAGTGAGCCTGGCTCTAGGAAGGTTCTTTTCCTATATTTCAGGTGCAATTCTAAACAGGACACCACTGATTTCTAAAAAAACGAACCTATCAAGACATGCATTTTCATGGGCGTAATCCGGTTTGAAGTGGTCACATTTGGGGTTTTTACGTACTTGTTCCTATTACTCCGTAAACTTCTGTGAACGGGTTTCAGAACATGAATAGCCTTCGTGGCGGCAGTCTCATGACTAAAAGTTACTTTCTTAGTTGAGGAATGGCCCCGCAGGGTAGGTGATGGCATAGTCCCCACTTGCCATTCTATCTGCCACCCAGAAGGTGGTCAGTCCATAGTCACTGAAATGAACCAAGAAATGAGACTGTGGCTCTAAGGTTGAGGATGTTTATTTGCTTGTGAAGCTTCTAAACAAAGTCGTGCAAACTGTCAAGAGAACACTTGGATATCTTTACGATGGGGTGTTTGCTTTGAAAAATAAACATGAAAGAGAACCATTATGTTATAGCTCTGCTTTCCAGTGAGTACCCCATCAGGCTTCATTTCCCTCTGTGTAGCCGCGGAAAGGCATTTAACCCAAAGATTGAACCTCTCTGTGCCTCAGTTTCCTCATCTCTAAGATAATAATAGAACCTAGCTCACACAACTGTTAGGGAGGATCAAAGGAGGTAAAATGTTGTGACAAAAGTTGCAGAACACAGTGAAGTGTGTTTCATTCATCCCCAAGTCTGATCTCACATGCACAATAATGCCACAATCTATGGTCCTGTGTCCTGAAGTCCCCTTCCTCCAGGCCCTTTTGGAACAAGAACTCCATGGGGCTGTTCCCTCAGATAACAGCCTAGGTGATTGGAGCCCTTGGCTGGAGAGCACAGACCTGGAGGTCAGTTCCAGAGTGGGGCAGTCGGTTGTATTTCCCAGTCACCCTCTGCCATGCAAAGTAGGCGAGGCAGTGGCTCTGGTCAGTTCATTGGCAGGTGGCAAAGCCCTCTCCTGCCTTTGGCATTGGGTATGTGATACCGTCAGTGGACAGTAGGTGGCACAAGTTGCCCATCACTGCAGCCAGCTTTGCTCCATTGGGTGCTTTCTCAGAAGGAAAAGATCTATTTCTAATCCAGTCCTGGCTTTATGGCAATGCTTAATCACATGGAAAGGAACATGCAATAACTACTGGTATTTCTGTAAACACGCATGCTAAGAAGCAGCTGCCAGTTGGAAATGAGGATGGAGGCAATGCTCAGTGAGAGGTCTCCTGAGGACAATCTAAAAAAGGAAAACCCTGAGGGTTGTTAAATTTTAAAGCCAGTTAACCTTTGTGACTCATGGAGAGAAACATTTAGAACCCAGAAGGACAATGAGAATACATTCTGTGGATTGTAACCTGGTCCAAGGCCCACACTGCCCCTTTCACCTTCTTTCAGCTGTGACGTTTAGGAAGGAGAGCCACGATCACCTTGCACGGAGCCAGCTTGCCTACCTGACCACCCCTGGCAGGGCCAGACTACACCTTCTGGGCTGTTAGCTTATTTTCTTATTCTTTTGTCCTGGCAAGTTGCCTGCTTCTTGGGTTTGTCCTTTCTGTGGTGGAAAGTTTATTTGAATCTCATCCTACCATTTATAAAATTGGCACCGGATAAATACGAAGCTGATGAAGAGACACAACACAGCAAAACAAAAAGTGGAATGTGGTTAACAATGGGGCAGTGAGGATTTTGATACATGTGGACACTTGTCAATAAAACATTTTAATTGTAGTGAAATACACATAACATAAAATTTACCATCTTAGCCATTTCTAAGTGTGCAGTTCAGCAGTGGCAAGTACATTCACGCTGTCGGGCATCTGATCTCCAGGACGCTTCATCCTGCAAAACGGAAACTCTCTACCCATTAAACAGCTCCCTAAGTTTCTCTCCCCATAACCCCTAACAGCCACCATTCTGCTTCCTGTCTCTGTGAATTTGACTACTCTAGTGTCAAAGAAAGGAATCAACCTCTGTTAAGGTATTTGAAGAGATTTATTCTGAGCCAAATATGAATGACCGTGGCCGGTGACACAGCCCTCAGGATGTCCTGAGAACATGTGTCCAAGGTGTTCAGGGTGCAGCTTGTCTTTATACATTTTAGGGAGACATGAGACTTCAATCAAATACATTTTAAAAAGACATCGGTCTGGTCCAGAAAGGCAGGACAATTCAAAGTTGGGTCAGTGGGGCTTCCAGCTTATAGATAGATTAAAAAGTTGTCAGTCAGGCATGGTGGCTCACACCTGTAATTCCAGCACTTTGGGAGGCTGAGGTGGGCAGATCATGAGGTCAGGAGATTGAGACCATCCTGGCCAACAGGGTGAAACCCTGTTCTCTACTAAAATACAAAAAAATTACCTGGGTGTGGTGACATGTGCCTGTAGTCCCAGCTACTCGGGAGGGGAATCACTTGAACCTGGGAGGTGGAGGTTGCAGTGAGCTGAGATTGTGCCACTGCATTCCAGCCTGGCAACAGAGCAAGACTCTGTCTCAAAAAAACAGTAATTTTTTTTTTTTTCTGGTTAACAATTGGTTGAGTTTATCTAGACCTGGGAGCAATGGAAAGGAATGTCTGGGTTAAGATAAAGGATTATGGAGACCGAAGTTATTATTTTGCAGAGGAAGCCTTCAGGTAGTAGCCTTCAGAGAGAACAGATTGTAAAACGTTCCTTATGAGACTTAGAGCCTGTGTTGGTGTCAGTGCTGGAGAGATATCATGAGGCATGTCTGATCCCTGCTTTCCATCATGGCCCGAAACAGTCTTTGATTAAATTTTAAGATAGCCCTGGCTGAGGAGGAAGTCCTTTCAGATGGTTGGCAGGTGGGTGCTTAGAATTTTATTTTTGGTTTACACTAGGTACCTCATATAAGTAGAATCACAGTATTTTGTCTTTTAGTGACTGGGATATTTCACTTAGCATAATGTCCACAACGTTCATTCATGTTGTATCATGTGTCAGAATTTCTTTCCTGTTTACGCTGAATAATATTCTATTGCATGCGTGATGGCTAATTTTATATGTCAACTTGGCTAAGGGATGTCCAGAGAGCTGGTACAACATTATTTTTCGGTTTGTCTGTGAGGTGATTTCCAGCATAGATAAGCATTTGAATCAGTAGGCTGAGTGAATGGATGCTCCCCAATGAGTGGGCATCAACCAAGCTGTTGAGGGCCCAAGTAGAATAAAAAAGGCAGAGGAAGAGCGAATCCTCTCTAGAAAGAGAGAGCAGAAGCTCTTAGCTGGAGTATCCATCTTCTCCAGCCCTGGGGAATTGGAGCTCCTGGTTCTCGGGCTTTCTGACTCAGGGACTCATCACCTTAAGCCCCCTAGATTCCCAGGCCTTCAGCTGAGTGCTGGTCACACCATTGGCTCCCCTGGTTCCTAGGCCTTCAGATTCAGCCTGAATGACACCAGGGCTTCCCTAGTTCTCCAGCTTGCAGATGGCATAGGGTGGGCCCCTTTGGCTACCTTAATTGGCTGAGTCAGTGCTGGCAATACATCTCGTCTTATAAATCTGCATATGTTCTACTGGTTTTGTTTTCATGGAGAACCCTGACTACTAGAGCATGTCTGTCCCACATTTTGTTTATCTACTCATACACCAGCAGTCACCTGGGCTGCTGCCATTTGGCCACTGTGCATAATACTGCTGTGAACATGGTGTAACAATGCCTCCTCAAGACCCTGCCTCCAATTCCTTTGGGTGTATACCCAGAAGTTGAATTGCTTGATCATACAGAATTTATTTTTAATTCTTTTTTGTGAAACAGCCATCCTCTTTTCCATAGTGGTTGCCTCATTTTATCTGTCCATCAGCAGAGCACAAAGATTCCCATTTCACCACATCCTTGCCAACATTTGTTATTTTCTGGTTTTCTTTTTCTTGGTGGTAACCATCCTGATGAGTGTGAGATGGTGTGTGGACACTTTAAGTTTGCTATTTCTAAGACTTCTTCGGAAGTGGGCAAGGCTCCCTGATCTTTTCCTATGACAGTGCTGTTATTGTAAAGATGACATGTTCCCGCTGGTCATGGTGGTGTGTGCCTGGAATCCCAGCTGCTTGGGAGACTGAGGCGGAAGGATTGCTTGAGCTGAGGAGTTTGAGGCTGCAGTGTGCTATGATTGCTTGTGGAAATAGTCACTGCACTGTAGCCTGGGTGATGGAACAAGACCTTGTCTCAAAGAAACACCCATCCAAACATCTCCCCTCTGCCATCCCCTCAGAGCTCTGCCTAGAGAGCCTGCTGAGTGTGGGTGCTTCTGGGTTGTTCTCTCCACCCTAGGAACCCACTTGAGAGTGATTTTATTTGGAACAACCTTCAGTCGCAGGAATCTTCTGGGATGTCACCAGACCATCGTTTTGAAGGGGACACAACCTCATATCCTCTGGGGACAGAAGCAAGGCTGGCTGATGTAACCACACTATGTCACCCTCTTGCCCCAGAGGTTAGATGGTCCCAGGAGCTCCCCCTCACCAAGATCCTTCTCAGAGTGGGGGTAGCAGGGTGGGAAGTTCTAGGTCCCCAGCCTGGCCTTCAAATATTCCATTACATTGCTGGGGACATGGCACACCCATATTTATCCAGAGGGGACAGGGGTCTTCAGAAATGTCTTTCCACGATATTCTTTGGTTACCTCCAAAGCATTCCCTTGAAGTTGTTTAACTGCCTTATGTTGTTGTGGGCTGGCCTTTTATTCCCAGATTCACTTATTTAAAAAAAAAAAAAAAAAAAAAAAAAACTCTCAGGCATCTCCAAAGAGAGAGGTTACATGGTAGATGCAAGTGAGCAAAAGGCAGAGCTGAGAAGAGTGGGAGGAGAGGCGCAGGGCGCAGGGTGTGGCCAGCTTCTTGGTGAGTGGTCAAGTGCTTAGCGGCCAGGGAGGCGGTGGGCGGACGTGCTCAGACTTGTGTCTGAGTCTCAGACTGGTCACTAACTGGGCAAGCTCCTTACCTTTTCTGTGCCTCAGCTTCCTCATATACTAAATGAAGGTAACGAGAGCTGTCGGGAGGTTTAAACGAGAGGATGATGTGAATAGAAGTTTCTGGAATAGCGTAGGTGCTCTTTAGTGTTCATTACTGCTATGGTTTGAGCGTGTCCTCTAAAGTTCATGTGTTGGAAACCTAATTCACAGGGCAGCAGTGTGTGGATCGGGAGCTTCACGTGGTGATTAGATCATGAGGGCTCTGCTGTCGTGAATGGATTAATGGTGTTCCCTCAGGAGTGGGTTAATCATTGAGGGAGTGGTTTCCTGATGAATGGATGGGTTCAGTCCCCTTTCTCTATTGTCTCTCCTGCTCTTTTGTCCTTCCACCTTCCACATGGGATGACACAGCAAGAAGTTCCTTGCAAGATGCAGTCTCCTTGACTTTGGACTTCCCAGCCTCCAGAACTGTAAGAAACATATTTTTTTGTTAGTTTTATTTTTAAAATAAACCACCCAGTGTGTGCTATTCTGTTATAGCAACACAAAGCAGGCTAAGACACTTTCTTTCCCCACTAGCCACTTGCTCAGTACAAGTTGAGAGAAGAGTGTTGTGGAGCCCAAGTTTAGGCAGAGAGAAGGTTAGGGCAAGTGAGCAGGCAGGGCTTGTCTCTCACCCACCTGCACTTAGCCAACAGCCATCAGTGGCAGCTGCTGGGCTGGTGGACATGTTCCCTGCCATGGAGAGAAGCGGGTGGTCCAGCTGCAAGGCTCTAGTTCTGGGAACCTTTCCTCCCTGGCAAAGGGATAAGTCCCTACACAGTAACTGCCACTCTCTTGTTAACTGGAGGTTCTGACTCCAGAGGGCTTATCTTTGCAAGTGAAGTCCTCGCCCAGATTTTTTTTTCCTTTTTGTGAAATGGAGTCTTACTCTGTTGCCCAGACTGCAGTGCAGTGGCACAATCTCGGCTCACTGCAACCTCTGCCTCCTGGGTTCAAGTGATTCTCCTGCCTCAGCCTCCTGAGTAGCTGGGACTACAGGTGTGTTCCACCATGCCCAGCTAATTTTTGTATTTTTAGTAGAGATGGAGTTTCCCCATGTTGGCCAGGCTGGTCTCGAACTGACCTCAGATGATCTGCCCGCCTCACCTCTGAAAGTGCTGGGATTGCAGGCATAAGCCACCATGCCCAACCTCCTGCCCAGATTTCTATTTTATTCTTGCACTCGACCAACAGTCTGGCTGCCCGGAGGCTGGTATAGATTATCAAGAGCAGAGTTCAATTTTGTTTTTTAAAAAATCACATAATTAACTGAGTATCATAGCTTTGAGATGTTGTTGGTTTATAAAGATGAATGGGCTATTTGGGGTAATAGCTTTTTATTAAATGGAAGCTAATAACTTTGGTAGTTTGTCCAAATAGTAATCTTGGCTAACAGTTTCGCGTTTTGTGTGATAATCTTGGCTAACAATTTGTATACAGGTTGCCTTTCACTGATTTCGCAGCATTCATTCTTTACAACACACAGAACACCCACTTTACAGATAGGGAAATGGAGGCTGAGGCTAAGGGCACAGGAAAGCTCTGGTGGGGATTGCAGTTCACAGCAGCCTAGGGGGTCTCAAGGGCATATTCCTTTTAATCATGGCTTCCTATAGTACATGCATCCCTAATTCTGTCCAGTTGGCCCCTGACTAAAGCTCAGCTGTAGGGCAGGAGATTTAAAGTACAACCTCATTATATCTGCAGGTGTGGGCTGCAGGGAGGGCTTGGAGATGGAAAATCCTCTCTTGGTGCTATGTAGAGACAGGACAGCCTGCCTGCAGACCTGGCCTTGCTACCCACGGCCTATACAACCCTGCACATTTTATCCCAGAGTTTAAATCTTTTCCCTTCTCATAGCTCTTATTCTGTCAATGAACCTAGGGCAGGATATAATTGTCTATTCTTCTTATGGAGGGGCTAAGGAACAGGAAGAATTATAAGGAGCAAAAAGCAGGGCCAGGTCATTTGACAAGGAGCCCTGGGAAACGGAAAGGTTGTATATTCTTTGCTGAGCTGGAGCATCAGTGACCTTCCTCTATTTTCTTGTGAGTTTACAGGATTTATAAAGGCCCAGGACCTCCCTGTGGCTTTTAAAACCAGGTATGTGGGCAACCCTCAGCAGAGACTGAGGGCCATGGCCAGGGCGCCCTGCAGCCCTTTCAGGCTGGGCAGCTGCAGCCTTTAATTTGGGGGCTATTGTGGTATTGTTGGTATTATTCAGGGTTTGGGCTTCAAGAGAACCTGTGATGATTTCTTTGTTATTTCACAGAAATTGGTTTGAATGGTTGGCATGTAATGTGGTGGCACTGGTTCTCCTGTGTTTGCCCAATACCTTGCCAGGCGAGCCAGGCAGTGGGCGGGCATGTGGTCAGTGTGCTGACCTGCAAACACCACCATCCACACCTCATGCTCTTGCTCAAGAATTTTCCCAGGCTCCTTGCATGTGTAAATTTGCAAAAATAACAAAGCCGACCTTCAGTGTTTGTCCTTTAAATGAGAAGAAGCTTCATGGTTTGTTTTTGAGTGAAACAGCAAGGAAGAATTTTTTTTTTTTTTTTTTTTTTTGAGACCGAGTTTCACTCTTGTTACCCAGGCTGGAGTGCAATGGCGCGAACTCGGCTCACCGCAACCTCCGCCTCCTCCTGGGTTCAGGCAATTCTCCTGCCTCAGCCTCCTGAGTAGCTGGGATTACAGGCACGCGCCACCATGCCCAGCTAATTTTTTTGTATTTTTAGTAGAGATGGGGTTTTACCATGTTTACCAGGATGGTCTTGATCTTTTGACCTCGTGATCCACCCGCCTCGGCCTCCCAAAGTGCTGGGATTACAGGCTTGAGCCACCGTGCCCGGCCAAGGGAGAATTTTGATCCTGTGGAATTTGACCACTTTACAGGGATAAGGGACCTCTGCACTCATACACTCATATTTGCCATGTTCCTGTCTCTCTGCCTCTCACCTTTGAATTACTCCCGGAGGAAGAAGCTCCTGCCTCCTACTCCTCAGATCCTTTGTGTGATTTCTGGCAGTTTTTTTTTTTTTTTTTGAGATGGAGTCTCGCTCTGTCACCCAGGCTGGAGTGCAGTGGCACAATCTTGGCTCACTGCAACCTCTACCTCCCAGGTTCTAGTGATTCTCCTGGCTCAGCCTCCCGAGTAGCTGGGATTACAGGCACGCACCACCATGCCTGGCTAATTTTTGTATTTTTAGTAGTGATGGGGTTTCACCATATTGACCAGGCTGGTCTTGAACTCCTGACCTTGTGATCCACCCGCCTCGGCCTCTCAAAGTGCTGGGATTACAGGCATGGGCCACCGCGCCCGGTCAATTTTGGCAAATTTCTAAAGCTCACGTGGACCTTTCTTCCATGGTCCAGGAACCCCCAGGGTTGATCCCTGAGGCCTGTGTCGCTCTCCGGGCACCTGTGACACCCTGCTCCGTCTTTGCTTTACCTCTGAGTAATCACTGTGCACTCACCCCGTTGTCTTTGGGGGCTTGTTTCTGTGGGTGATAGAGTGCATCATCTATGAGATAAAATCTTTCATGTGTTTGCTTATTTAGGATGCACTGGTGACCAGGCTGTGCTCATTCTGGCTCGCTGAAGGTGTGTTATCATCCTGCCATGGAGCACCCAGGCCCCTGTTCCAGGTAACGACAGTTTTCCACAGGAACAAAGGTGCAGACCGAAAGTAAGGTAAACAACAGGGCTGGGGCCTACACACTGATTTTTTGAAGCAACGAGGTGGGCCCTTTTGAAAATATTGAGATATAATTTATATAAGTTGAAATTTACAGCCGGGCAAGGTGACTCATGCCTGTAATCTCAGCGCTTTGGGAGGCCAAAATGGGCAGATCACATAAGGTCAGGAGTTGGAGACCAGCCTGGCCAACATGGCAAAACCGTGTCTCTGCTAAAAACACAAAAATTCGCTGGGCTTGGTGGCATGTGCCCGTAATCCCAGCTACTGTGGAGGCTGAGGCAGGAGAATGCTGAGGTGGAGGTTGTAGTGAGCCAGGATTGCGCCACTGCACTCCAGCCTGACAAAAAGGGCAAGCGAAAATTTGTCTCAAAAAAAAAAAAAAAAAAAAAAAGATAAAATTTACCTATTTTAAGTTCACACAATGAATTTTGGTGACCGTATGCATTTGATAACCACCTGACGATGAGATACAGAAAACTCCATGACCCCCAACAGTTCCCTGGAGGCTCTTTGCAGTCGCTGCCCTCCCTTGGCCTCAGTACCCAGTCTCTAAGTCCAGGTTTGCCTTTTCTTGTCTTCCATATAAATGGAATCAAGAAGCGTGTGCTCATTTATGTCTGGCTTGTTGCATTCATCATGTTTTGGAGCCTTGTCCATGTCACTGTGTGATTCCTCTTTATTATTGAGTAGCAATGCATTGTACGGAGGTGCCACAATTTGGTTTTTTACCAGTCGGTGGATATTTGAGTTGTTTCCAGTTTTGGGCAATTAAGAATAAAGTTGCTATAAACATTCATGTACAGGTCTTTGTGGGGAGTTCTATTTTCATTTCTCTTTGGTTAATATTGAGGAGTGGGTTTGCTAGGTCGCAGGATAGACATATGTTGAAACTTTGTAAGATGGTGCAGAACTGTTTTCCAAGGTGGCTATCTCATTTTGTATTCAAAATCAACAGTTTTAGCCTAGAAGATAGAACTGGCCTTCCTTAAATCCATGGGTATCTATCTGTGCAATGGTTTTAGAGACGTTTCATTGCCTCCCACACGTAATTGAGTTGCTTGGCTTTTAGGCAAAAGATAGTACCATGTCTATGGATGAGATGACCCTAGTTTTGAACTTTGTAGAAAAGCTTCCTTGGTCTTCCTCCCGAGGAAGGCAGATACAACCACCACAATGCACGTGAGTCAGGTCTCCTACATGTCCTCTGAATCACTTTTGTGTATACGCCTCTAAAGGTAGTTTCATTTCATCCTGTGTTGAGATAATACCTGAAGGTGAGAGGAAAAAAGTATCTGTGGTTGTCAAATCGGGTGGAAAGTGATTAATCGTGGAGACATTTATGGCATGCTGAACTGTTTCCTTTCCTGACCTTTATCGCATGTGCGTTAGAGGCAGGCATGATCAAGTTTAAATCCAAGCTGACAAGTGTCTGCGTCTAAGGAAGGTTTCTGCTGAGTACTTGGCTTAGAGTCAATAGCTCTGTGTCTCACACCTGGTAAAAAACCAACTCCCAGTTTAAAGAAACAGCATGGGAGTGAAACACTTGCTGACTTGGCCTTGGGCTAGAGCTTCTTGCAAGGGTTTTAGAACTGACACACCCTTCGGATGTGCTGGGGGCATCCTGGTTTTTGGCAGCCCTGAGTCACAAACCCTAAAAGTCCTTCGCCTGCAGTTTCTGTACCTTTGGGAGTGCGTTACGGCTGTTTCTCTTAGCATCCTTTAACCTATTCCTCAAGACTCAGCTTTGTCGACTTGAGCTTGCCTATCTCATGGCAGGCATGGACTTGTGCCTGGGTGTCCCATTTTGTCCCCAGATCATGTGATTCGTGGGATTTAGCCAGTGTCACTTACTTATCATGAGGTCCAGGGTTATGTTTAGGTGAGGCTCACTCCATCTAAGCTGTGTTTAGGGGGAGGGGGGTACTCTCTTGTTTCATTTAGAAAAGTGACGAGACACTAGAAAATGCCACAGAATAAATTTATGGACTACAGCTTGTTTTCTGAAAAGTTCTGGGGATCCCGTGTTAGTACCAGAAGACCCTTTGAGGCCCCGTCCCCTCCACCCAGTGGGCACACAGACCTCTGACCTTCAGTGCCAAGTCTCTCTTGGAGTCAGCTTCTCTCCATCTTTCACTTCTTTTCTCTTCCTGTCACCCCTGCTGGCTGCAGCGACAAGGTCCCCACCAACTGCGGTGTGCACCCTGGTGGGCCTTCACCTCCCTTAAAATCCAGCTCTCAAAATCCCTGCAAGAGGGCAGCCTGCAATATCACCTAATCTGTCTTTAATCTGGTACTCCTATGATAATCCCAGAGAATTGAGTGGCCGACTGTACACACCCTGGATTACTCAATAAAGAACATGATGGGAAACAGCAGTATTTTTGTTTTAAAATAAGTAGGTTTAGAGGGAGCTGGGAAACTGCAGGCTTTGGTTACAAAATGACTGTAATTGTGGGAGACGTATTTTCTTTCAATTTTGAAATGCATTGGACAGGATATACAATTTAGAAATAATTTACAGTTAGAGAAAGGCGCTTTCATCTGAAAGGGGGCATGTCTCCTGGTTGGAAAGGGTGGTCCCAGGGGATGAGGGATCGGGCCGCAGGTGAGCTTCATCTTTTTCTCTTCTAACTTCGGTGTGGCCAAACAGAGCGGAAAATCATCATGTAGAAGAACAAAGTCCGTGTTTTTTTCTCTCACGAGAAGCAGCAGGCAAGTGCTAGTTGAGAAGGCGAAGACTCACCTGTGGCGGGCTTGCTCAACTGGCTGCAGACCAAAGGCCACACAGGGGCTTTTGTCACCAAGGGCGGCATGGTGGGTGGCCTTCTCCTTGCTCATGCAGCTCCCATCAACAAATTTCTACTGAATGCACACTCTGTGCTGGGTACTGTGCCAAGCATGTGGAATGCCAGGATCCAGAAGGACCTGTTAGAGAACCACAGGACCTGTTAGAGAACCACAACTGGTAGCTGCCAGTCAGTGGTAAAGGTGCAAAGGTTGGCCTGGCCAAGGAGGAGCTATCATGGAGGGCTCTGTGGGGCAGGGTCTTGGATGGCACAGTGGGAATGTGTCAGCAGAGTGGAGGGGCTGGGGGAGTGAGCCCAGATATGCAAGGGCACGGGCAGGCCAGGAGCCTTGGGCCTGGCCTGGATGAAGGATCCCCTGATGAGGCACTGGCAAGTGGGCTTGCTTGGAGGCAGAGGGTTGACCGGACACAGAGATCAGCTCAAAGTGCTTTGACGCAGGACATCTGGGATGGTTCTCGAGGTGAGCGCGTGAAGCGTGAAGCCTTGTTTTAGACACATGTGCCAGAGGGCACCAGCCTCCCCGAAAGCCCTCCTCCTTTCTCCTCACAGATGAGGCAAGGTGCTGTGTCTGCCTTAGCTTCCTTCTGCAGGCTTCCGTCTATCTGCCAACAGATGCCTCTATATCTGTCAGCTCTCAGAACGTCAGGCACATGTGCTACCACCTGTGTGTTGGGGGGTGTGTGTGTGAACATGTCAGCTATCCACGGCAGGCTCTCCTCTGTTCAGTGTGTCTCCAGGCTGGGACCTGGGGGCGCAAATAGTCACCGCCTACATCCGTCGTCTTCTGCGTCTCCCTTAGGCATCTCTAACTCGGCGTACCCCAGCTTGAACTCTTTATCTACATCCCTTTCCAGCTTGCTCTTCCTCCAGCCCCTCCTGACCCGATCACAGGAGAAACCATTCCATTCTCCCAGTTACTCAGGGCGACAGCCTCGAAGTCCTCATGGATGTCTCTTTCCTCTCACACCTGACACCTGACCTGTGGCCATCCTGTTGACTTTCCCCTTGAAATACATCGAGAATCAGCCCCGTGTCCCCACCCCAGCACTCACAGTCACATTACAACCAGTCTGCACCCCAGCAAGTGCTGCCCGGGGGAACTCCCTGCTTCTCCCCTTGCTCCACACGTGTCTATTCTTGGTAGCCTTTAAGAACAAGTCAGGCCATTTCACTGTCCTGCTCAAAACCATGACATCGTTTCCCATTTCCTTCAGAATGACATTCGAAGTCCTTTCCATCGTGGCTCTGCGTGACCTGTGGTGCCTCTGTATTCTCATCTCTAACTCAGTTTACTCCACCCCCTTCTCCTCCTTCACCAGACTCCAGGGCACTCCTTTACGAGCGACGCACACCCACCCCAGGGCCTTGGCACCAGCTGCCTTCCCTACCCAGAACACTCTCCATCCCACATCTTCACGGCCAGCTCTTTCACTCCCTCCAAGTCCCTTATCAGAGAAGCTTTTTCAGTCACTTCGAATAAAACAGAAACCTGCCCTTCCATCCTTCTTTACCCCTTAACGAAACCTGCTTGAGTTGTTGTTTGTTCGTTTTTTACTTGTTACCATTTGACGTGACTTTTGTGGGCATCCCCTTGCTTTTATGGAAATATGTAAGAGTAAAGAACTTGGTCTTATTTTCTGATTATTCCCAGGTCCTAGAACAGTGCTGGCATTTGGAAGCTGTTCAGTAGGTATTTGCTGAGTAAATGAAATGAATCACCCTGTAATTCATTGTGTGTTTGGAGGGACTGGCATGGGAGGGTTGGATTCTATGGTGGTAATCTCGACATGGCATAGTAAAGGTATGGAGTAGAGGAGTCCCCACAGAAATGCAAAGGCAGGCTGACTGAGGGAGAGGCCTCCAGCTCAGATGATGCAGGACAGGGATGCTTGCCTGGCAATGCTTTGGATGACTCATTATAAGCGATGTCCTCTAGACTCAGGATCTGCGCTAACCATAAGTTTTCACATGCTTCCTGGGTCCAGTCAACTCCCATGCCAGTCCTTTGTTCCATGATTCCAGGACCTGCCCCAATTCCTTAGCCCTTCTTCTGTAACTGTAACCCAAATGTTGAACTCTCTCTTTAAAACGAAGTGGGAAAAAGACAATAATGGATAAAATGTAAAGATGTAGAGAGGTACCAGTTTGTTCCTGGGTGTTCAGATTTCTTTAAACTTTGCTCTCAGTTGTACACGGCTATTTGAATGAGTAATTTAATATTCTGCTTTGTTTTAAATACGTAGACCTTTTTCATGGCACTGCATAGTAAATCTGTGCTTTGCTTGTCTGCTATCTGTGTGTTTAGCTTCATACGAGTTTTGGTCATGAAGCTACAGCTCTGGCATTCCCATGGACTTCCTGGAAGCTGCCTTGCCAGCAAGGAGCCTAAGAGGTGTCCGGAAAAAATATCCAAAACTTGGAAATAGGGAAAGTGGATGACTCTATGCCCTTTAAAGTCCAGATCAAAGCATTGCCTATTAGATCCACTCAAGGATTATTTAAATCTCACAGGGAATGTAGCTTTGCTTTACATACTGTTTACTAGTAATTGGCTGCCTGTTAACTTGCAATAGCTAAGCTGGATACAATTTTGTCCAGTACAGATACAAATGATTTCCTTCCTTCCTTCCTTCCTATTTTTCTTTCCTTCTTTCTCTTTCCGTCTTTCTTTTTCTCTTTCCTTCTTTCTCTATTTCTCTCTCCTTCCTTCCTTCCTTCCTCCCTCCCTCCTTCTCTCCTTCCTTCCTTCCTTCCTTCCTTCTCTCTCTCTCTCTCTCTTTCTTCTCTGTTTTCTTTCTTTTGACTGGGTCTCATTCTGTCACCCAGGCTGGAGTGCAGTGGCCTGTTCTTCACTCACTGTAACCTCTGCTTTCCAGGTTCAAGTGATCCTCTTGCCTCAGCCTCCCAAGTAGCTGGGACCACTGGTGTGTACCACCATGCCTAGTTAATTTTTGTATTTTTAGTAAAGATGGAGTTTTGTCATGTTGCCCAGGTTGGTCTTGAACTCCTGAACTCAAGCAGTCCATCTACCTCGACCTCCCAAAGTGCTGGGATTATAGACATGAGCCACCGCATCCAGTCAACTCTTTTATATTTAAATCAACCAAGTATGGTTGATTTCTTTCAGGTTCAAAACATTACCCAAACGTTACAGTTATATTGTGCCGTAGAACACTAACCAGTTTTGTATGTAACTTAACAAACTTTTTTCAGCATTCTTTCTGACATACAATACATCTGTGTTCCTCAAATGCTTTGAGAAGCAGCTTTTCCATCCTATGGGTTCCCTCTATAATGAGTTAAAGAATCGTGCTTGCTACATGTATGAGGGTATGAGAACCAAGATACTAATATTTTGAAAATGATGTTTTGACGGAGGAGATAAAAAGTCTCCTAAGCTAGCTATATAAACCCAAACCTACAAAATGATATCAATTACCATAGAATGTATATAAAAGACATAACCTATTCCCGCCCTTCACCCCTGATTTCTATTTTATCAGCATGCATTTCTCAGGAAAGATTGTTCAAAAGGTGCCGGACGCGGTGGCTCACGCCTGTAATCCCAGCACTTTGGGAGGCCAAGGCGGGTGGATCACGAGGTCAAGAGATCGAGACCATCCTGGTCAACATGGTGAAACCCCATCTCTACTAAAAATACAAAAAATTAGCTGGGCATGGTGGCGCATGCCTGTAATCCCAGCTACTCAGGAGGCTGAGACAGGAGAATTGCCTGAACCCAGGAGGCGGAGGTTGCGGTGAGCCGAGATCGCGCCATTGCACTCCATCCTGGGTAACAAGAGCGAAACTCTGTCTCAAAAAAAAAAAAAAAAAAAAAAGATTGTTCAAAAGGTAAGGAGAGAATGCCATTCTACCATGCTGCCATTTCAAGTTAGACCAGCCATTTATCTCTGCTTATTCACTTCCTGTTTTCGCTTACTAAATTTATTTAAAGACAGTTTATTAAAGAAAAAGTTGTCTTAGAAATGTGAATCGTAATTTGTTTTACAGATGTGGTCCAGCAACACGTCCTGGCCTGTACCTTGCCACGTCTGTAATTAAGACTGGGGTTTTGCTCTGCAGGAACCCATTCTTCAGCTTTGCCTGGGGGGGCTCTGCACTTGATCTTGCTGTTTGTCTGTGGAGCTGAGGTGCTGGTTGGGAATCCAGAGATGCCAGTTCTGGTCTCAGCAAAGCTGCTGCGAGGTGTGGGGCAGAGGCCTGGCTTACTTGGTCTACCACATGCCCTTGATTTCCCTGTGGTTGGTGCTCCTGATTCTGCTTCAGTCCTTGCTGTGCATGCAATTTACACTAAGGTTGCAAATAACTGCAGATTCCTGTGGGACTTAGTTTTTCCTTTAGGGCCAATATGAAAAACTTACCTCCTTAGTCACCTCCTACAGATTTGCGGACAACTAGGGGAAAGAAATGGATGAGATTTTAAAAAATGGGAGAATGTTATCCAAAGTTGGAAATAAGAATAGAAGATGACTCTGTGCACTTTGAATGTCATACTAGGAGAAACTGCTTTATGTAGCACTACTATTCTGGATGGAGAACTCTGCGGTTGCTTTAGTCATGGGGACCGCATCATAACTAGGGTCGTCCTTTTGTTTTTGAGATGGGTGTGAGGGGGGAAGATGGGGGTACAGCATTCTAGAAATGGCCTCATTTTGTATTTCCTCAGGTCCGAAGTTGAAATAGGTTTCTATTCTAAGAACCTTTAAACGTGTTTCGTTTCTTTCTAAAATCATTAACTGAACATTAAAAAACATCGGTAAGAAAAATGGAACCGAGAAGGGTTTGGGTTATAGTCTAGGTCAGTGAGCTTTAAGTGTCTGTGGCTCTGAAGCTCCATGGGTGGGTGATAGCAGAAGTCGGTGCTCTGAGTGAAGTTCAAAGAGGAGCTGATGGATTTTTCGGGTGGGGAAGGCCTGTGGCGGCACTCAACACAGCCGGGCCAGGCGGGTGGGGCACCGTCGCTCTCAGTTCACAGACCCACTCTGATCTTTGAATGGGTCTGTCCTGAAATAATGGGGAATCCTGGAACATGCTGCTTTGTGTAGACACCCTTTTCCTTTGCAACTTATAAAGGTATTTGCCTCCTGGGTTTCATTTAAAATGTCTTTTTTTTTTTGCCAGATGCTTTCACTAGGAGCAGCATCCAGGAAGCTATGTTTCTAATGTACCGTGTTGTGCTTCCTGGGCAAATGGGCTTGTTTACATTATTGACTCAGCTCAGCGGAAAATATTACCCTGATTGGGATGGAGATGGGGCCATTCTGAAATAACTATGAAAGTTTACCTGTTTAGGTGGGACATAGCTTCTTGTGTTAGTCACAGATGAGCTTTGAAAATTTATACATAGAGCAATAAATGCTGGTTTCTCTCCCCTTCCTCATGCCTTCCTGGGGCCTATATGTGTGTATCTCTAACACACACACATGCACACACACACGCACAGACACACATGAGGATATATTGCATATACAACTCAACGTTACAAAGAAGCCCTTTTGGCAGAAGAGCACACAGGAACTCCGGTAAATTTTGGCATTGTGATTGTCATGTGGCTACTCTACACTGAGGCCAGACCACAGTGAGGGCCTCCCTCCTGCCCCCAACCGCATCAAAGAGGGGCAGGGGGTCACAGGGGGCAAAAGAGGAGCTTTCTGTCATCACCTTGAGAGGGTGACCACAGGATCCTGGCTCCAAGGTCCGGGTGGGGGTAGCGACTGGTGCCTGCAGATTCTGGAGGGGTTGTAGTCTGCAGTCCGCTGAGAAGTAGAGCATGGTCCTGTGTGTCCATGTGGACTCCGAGGGCGCACCGTGGTTTGGAAGATCCACTGGAGGCAGAGTGTTCAGTGACGTTGCCAGCTAGTCAGATGTGTGTAAACAGCATTGTGGATGGAGAACGTTCTTTGACCTTATTCTAGCACATTTTCCCCTACCTAGCTTCTTATCCTTCCCTATCTACTCATCTATCTAGCAATAACTTAAATGAAATAATGATGATTGAGTCCCATGCGGCTCTTTTTTGGAATCTGAATTTAGTGAATAAGGCAGACTCCTGCGTTTGGATAGGGCTTTGCCTCTTGTTATTCAGAAGGAATAGCTTGTTCCCAAGTTGGTTGGTGACCCCAGCTGAGGAGGAATGAGTAGCAGATGAGTCCCAGGGAAGACCCGTAGGGGGAATGGTTGGAGGTAGCTGTGCCAGGGATGAAAAGAGTGGGGTGGTGATGAGGGGAACGCAGCCCCTCTTGCAAAGAAGTGGGTGTTTGAAATCAGTGGGTGACTGTTTTTTTTTTGGCAATGTTGACTCCTTAGGTCATACACAGTGGCCTTAGAAAGCCAGCCCTACCTCTCTTCCCTCAACTGATTGTGGATTTTGTGTGATGAGAACACAGTCTTCTTGAGAAACACTTCCAGGGTAGGCTCATTACAAAGCCTCCCCCGGTGCTTAGAGCACAGGGAGCTGCAAGGTCCCGGGCTTTCCATCCTGAAAGAGCTGTGGGTGTTGGGGGTGGCTGCCAGTTGTGAGAGCTCCGTGGGTGGGGACTTTGTCCCTCAAAGCCATGCACTTAGGCTTGCCCATTCTAGTGTCTCTGTGGCTTACACAAAGCTGAGTCTCTTCAGGAATGGGGAGCTCCAGTGGGAAGGATGTGGGGTTGGAATGCAGCATCTGCCTTTAACTCAGGCTTGAGGGGAGTCAGACAGAATCTGGTGAGAAAGAGGCCACTGAGTGATCTGACTTCTCCTCATCTGGCCTCGATCATTTTGCAAGTGAAACTCAGCCCGGCCCTTAGGGGCATCCCCCAGCATCCCAGTCACCTGCGAGAGTGTGATTCCCTCTCAGGGCTTTGGGTAAGGTAGCCAGCGATTAAAAGAAGCTGCTTACATGGCTTTCTTTATTGTGTAGTATTGAAAAAACTCTTTATCAAAACATCTTTATGATAGGCTGGACAAGCTGGCCCACACCTGTATTCCCAGCACTTTGGGAAGAGGGAGGATCACTTGAGCTCAGGAATTCAAGACCAGCCTGAGCAACATAGTGAGACCCTGTCTCTATAAAATATGAGAAAAATTAGCCAGGCGTGGCTAAAAAATCATCTTTATGACAAGTTGTTAAAGAATGTAATTGACGGAATGATATACGTAGCAGATTTTTATCTGTATGTATGCAAATATGCAAAGTCCTGGAAGGTTGTGCATGAAACCGTTGACAAAGATGGAGAGTAAAGAACTTTACTTTTTTTATTCTATAGGCTTTCCCCTCAACACGATTTCAGAAATTCTTTTTTCATTTTTTGGGACAGGGGCTTGCTCTGTTGCCCAACCTGGAGTGCAGTGGCACCATCATAACTCACTGCAGCCTTGATCTCCCAGGCTCAAGTAATTTCCCCACCTCAGCCTCCCAAGTAACTGAAACTACAGGCGGGCGGTCACCACGCCTGGCTAATATTTTACTTTTTGTGGAGACAGGGTCTCACTGTATTGTCCAGACTGGTCTCAAATCCTGGCCTCAAGTGATCCTCCCTCCTCGGTCTCCCAAAATGCTGGAATTACAGGTGTGAGCCCCTATGCCCAGCCAACAGATATCCTTGAAAACGTGATTTATCATGTAATACAAACAACAGGTACTCTCCTTACCATTTGAAATGTCTCAAAATGAAAACCTGATTCTACGCTATAACCTTCTGTTGCATCTGATGTGAAAAGAGCACGCAGTCTCCAAATGTCACGTTTTCTCTGTAGCCTTGTGGTCCTCAGCCCTGGGCTGTAACTCCTCATTCCAACCATCTCTCTTTGCTAATTCCTTCCGTCATCATGGGCTTCATTAGTGTCAATTCCTAATCAAGCTTCAGTTTTACAAACCCAGCCTTTACATTTTGGTGAAGAAATTTTGGGCGATTTCCCACAATTCGGGAGAAAGCATCTGGAACACTGCAAAGTCGAAGAACAAAGAACACCAGAGGAGTCTCATGATGCTTTTGATTTTTTTCTTAGTTCTTTTCTGATGCTTTATCATGATAAGCTTTTTTTTTTTTTTTTTTTCAACCATGCATTGCCTTATTCTCATATACTTGGATTAAAAAAAATCAAGTTACTAGATTTGTATAAGACTGTTCTGACTATGGAGATTCTCTTGAAGTAGTTTCACCACTTAACCATTCTCTGTTGATAAACTCATCACAACCAAGTTCTTCTGTCAGAGGACTGGTAGCTTCAGATGCAGTCAGAGCTGTAGTCAATGCTAAAATATCAGAATCCATCCTCCAAGGGTTTCTCTGTTGTTCGGCATCAAACGCCGCTTCCCTTGCTCTGCAGGCCTCCGCTGATCGCCGGCGGCCTTCTGCAAGTTCCTGCATTCTGCTCGGGGCGATCGGGTAATTAATTCCTAAGACGATGACAAGTGGGTGATGGAGGCAGAGATTCAGCAACACAGCCGGCCAGGGAAGTTCAGGGGCCCGACCTGGGCGTGGTCTCTGTACCCTCCTCCCCATCTGCTCTGATAACAATCAGATGGCCCCCTGATTGTCCACTGGGCCTTCCCCAGCCTCCTCAGGCTGCACCACCTGGGCTCCCACCTTCCTTGGTCTCCCTCTACTTGCCTGCCCAGCGTTAGACCACAGGATCAGCTGAGCCTCTCCTAGGAAAACTGGAATAACAGCAGCACGGCCGAGTGCTCACATGCCCTCACATGTCCTGCAGACCTTTGTCCCCATGTAGACATGTTCCCATGAGTAAGGACCTGAATTTGAATACTTAATACATTTATACAAAAAAACAATAGCGCAAGAAGAAAGAGAGCGTATGTAGCAGGCCCCAGACAGCTAAGTTCCCTTGGGCAGAACCTCTTCCCAGCCTGGTCTCTGGCATCTGGTAAGGCTACCCTGCCTTAACTCCTGCTGGAAACACTTTGCTCACAACCGCTGACAATATGATGCTCAGTTTTCACTGTGACCGTGGCGGATGTCCTGGATCTCACTGAGGAGTCCGCAGAGGGCCGTTTCCTAACGCTTCTCTCCGTCTCCTCCCCAACTCATCCATCAAACTAGGGGTGGCCACTCTGCGTATGCAGTGAGAGCACTGGATCTGCTACCAATGCAAACGCAGATACTGCACACTTTGCATGACATCTTAGGGCCCAAGAGTCTGGGTTGGGAGCTTGTGCTCCTTTAGCAATGAGTTCTCTGCCGTCCTTCATCCAAGGACATGCAACCGTAACCTGCCAGCAGCCAGAAAATGCAGGACTAATGTCCAGGGAGGAAGGCAGGATACTCCTGGGGCTTGAAGGTTTCCGGGGCTGCAGGTGGCTGCTACGGAGGACTCTAGGAGACTGCTCAGTTATGGGGAAGCCAAGAGCATAGCTGGGGGCTCTGCGTGTCCAGGCATTTCCTAAATATACTAGTCACTGCTGCGAAACTTCCCACACCTGCAGGGGACAACCAGTTGGCTTACACTGGGCAAATCGCAGCTAGGAGCAGGCTAGAGATAATGTCCGCCCCGTCCTCACCACCCCTTCCCCTCTCTTTCTTCATTCTCTCTTTCTCCTGCCTAACTGCGGTTGCATCACAGGAGTTGTAGATACTGTTGGTTTTGCACGTAACGAAGTCTGTGAGGGTCTCTGCTGACATTTTGGCAAGAGGGGCTGAGAATCCACCTTGCACGGTCCACCTCCATCCTCAGCCACATCACTGACGTTTTGGAGTGAAGAAGCCCTTTGGTGAGATGCTGGTCCATCTTGGATTTTGCTCAGTGGTGTGCCTGGGCCCTGGCCCCATTCTTGCATTCACTGCACATTAGGGTATGGCTGTCAGCTGAGACATTTCAGGACAGTGGGGCAATCCTGAATGGAGTTGGCCTGCCTGGACTCAAATTCCAGCCCTGCCATTGACCTGCTGGGTGACCATAGGCAGGTTTCTTAACCTCTTTGGCATTCAGATTCCTTAGCCAGCAGTGGGGATAATAGTGGAAGCCATGTTATGAAGTCACTGAGAATGAAGTGAGATCTTTCTTATAGAGTTTTGTTTGCATTGTTATGCCAGGCATATGAGAAGTACTTGGGAGTCACGATTTTCAATTGTGTTTGGCACCAGAGAGCGGGAGTGTGGTTCTGAGCCACTTCTCTCAGTGTCCCTCCTTCTTCCATGTCACTGTGCACATAGGTTTTCTTTAAAACTTCAAATACACAGATTAGCCAGGCATTGTGGTGCACACCTGTAGGCCTAGCTACTTGGGAGGCTGAGGCAGGAGAATCACTTGAACTCGGGCGGTGGACGTTGCAGTGAGGTGAGATCTGAGATCACGCCACTGCACTCAAGCCTGGGTGACAGAGCAAGATGCTGTCTCAAAAACAAACAAACAAACAAACTTTGAGTTGTATTTTTTGCTATTAGAGACTTGAGTCCAATGGATTAATAGACATCTTGGTGACACATAGTAATCCAGATGAACCATGGTGGTTCATTCATTCATTCATTCATTCAGCAATGACTTCTCTAACTGCACATTGCTGGCTGGGATCAGGTAGTTCAGAGTCCTGAGTGAAACAAGCCTGGGGCTCGTGCTCCTTCTGGGGAGAAGTTTGCTTGCCCTTTTCAGTCCTGGGGTTGGGGTGGGGTGAGTGGTCACTGCCCGAGGGCTGCGTTAGGACTCATTTAGTACTTATGTGGCCTGGATGGCTGCCTGCTCACCTGGGGTGTGAGCTCTTCCTTTTCCTGGAAAGTTCTCTTCAAGTGTGAGGAGTGGGATGAGGACTTTGTCCACATGTTTTCTCCTTGCACTGACTCACGTGTGGTTTGTGTTCCCGGATCTCCTCTGCTGTGTTTGGTTTTGAGGGAGTTGTGTGTGTGTGCGCCTTGCTTCTCCCCACTGGCCTTGCCCCCTTCACCACATCAGACCTTCCAAGGAAACAACATTCTGGATGTGCAGTTTTCTAGCAGTTGAGAGAAGAAATGGTAAGGGACATGCTATTTTGCATCACTTTTTTCTGGAACATTTTTAGTTCAGGAAAAACAGTCATACCACACCCAAACTAGCGTTCCCCTGCGCTCACCTTTTAGAAACACGACAGAACCTCTTGAGCTCAGCTGTTGTGGACCCACCTCCAGCCTCTGCCCATGTAAACCTTGCTTTCACCCAGCTCCCAGCCGGTCTCATCTGCGCTGTGGATTCCTCCCCAAGCCTCCAGGCCACAGGGCTTGCTTTCTTCCTGTGTGGTACTGGTCAGTGTGGGCTTTCTACCTTTTCCTTTTCATTAGCTTCTGGCACATCACCCCAACTTGACAGTGAATTCCTGAGGAGGGATTAAACCCTGACCTTTTCAAAAAGTTTTTGCAAAATCAAATCATAATCACTGCAAATTAAAATAATGCAAACAAAAGTGTAAGGAAGCAAGTCAGTATCAGTTACAGTCCAGCCCCCCCCCCCCCGGAGACGTCCACTGGCCATGCCGGCTGCAGCGTGCCTCCTGCTAGCTCTCTCTACACCTGTGTCAGGTGCTGCTTGCGGAGGCTGTTGCAAGAGTGGGATGGTACTAGGCGCCGCTGCTGCGGGACTGACCAGCATTACACCGCTTTGTCATTTCTTGCCCTTGCTTTGTCATCTGTTTCCTTCCCAACCATGGGGACACATTTTTAGCATATTACGTAAGAAAAAGGTACTCTAGCAAGCCTTGACTGATGGCCTTTACTGATTATTCCACACATGTTTCTTTCTCTTTCTGTGTATTATTATACTTTAAGTTCTGGGGTACATGTGCAGATTTTGCAGGATTGTTGCATAGGTACACACAGACCATGGTGGTTTGCTGCCTCCGTCCTCCGGTCTCCTACATTAGATATTTCTCCCAATGTTATCCCTCCCCAATCTCCCCACCCCACACTATCCCTCCTCCAGCGCTCCACCCCCCAACAGAGCCCACACACATTTCTTAAGAGACAGAATGACACATGGTCAAGAACACAGCCCAGTAGGCAAACTGCCAGGGTTTGAAGCCTGCCTCTATCTGGCTGACCCTGGGCAAGTAACATAAATTCTCCATGCCTCAGTTTCCCTATCTCTAAAATGAAGATTAGAATAGGACCTACCTCATACATTTGTACTGATACTTGATTGTGTTCTAAACAGCTCCTGGCCTGCAGCAAGTGTTTGGTGAGAGTTATATTAACCATCTATTAAAATACAAAGTCCTGAGAACATGAGGGGTGAAGGCTACAGCAGCTCTCATGAGTTATGCCGTGCACACAGCAAACGATACCGTAAGAGCCGCTGGAGGGCAGTCAGCTTGGGACCTCTATCCATGGCAGCATTGAGGAAGGGCGCTTAAGCCAGCCTGGAAGGGGCAGGAGAGTATCTTCCTGCAGGGGTGCCCTGGCCTTCCTCACCTCCCTGCCCATACAGAGTAACATTTGCACCACTCACGCTGCGGAGTGCTGGTGGGATGAGGCTGCTTGTGGCTGAAGCGGACCTGCCCAGCTCTGCGTGCTCTGGGCACCCTAGTCTTCCCTGCACACCCTCCGTGGCAGGGGTGAAGGACTCTGATGATGTATGTCACACCTGAGCAGCTTGGGTGGTAAGACAGGGTTTCTTGACCCTGTCTCTTCTTTTCTGTTGCTGTGTCCTTGACTTCAGTCCAGCAATCCTATGGGCCCTGTGTCCCCTCCTCCTGTGCTCTTCACCTCAGGGGCTGGTGATCTCCAGCTTGATTGAGGACCATTGCAGAAGCAACAAGGAGCATGGAAGTTTATTTCCTTCCAACAAGAAAAGATCATGACTCTTTGTTTTCTGGTCTGGATAATAGAGATAAGAGATCAGGGAGAGGGGAGGTTACATAAACTTTAATTATACCCAAGCAAGTTTTTAAAAATCATTCACACTAACCAGCTCTCTTCTGAGGGTACTAAACAAATCCCTCTCATCTGAGGTTTGCCCTTGGCCTTCAGATGCAGCAGGAGGACATTCACTCACATCCCCAGTGCAGGGGCTGCCTGAGTCCTGCTGTGAGCCAGGGACGTGAGTGATGTAGGGTTTTGGGAGATGGGAGGGAGCAAGGATTCTGCAGGGAATTCCCAAGTCCACTGTTTTGGTTAGATTCTCTTGTTCTTTCAGTTCCCCGATAGATTGCACCATCACATAAATCAATGCTGAAGTGAGTTGTGGTGTGAGTAGTTCCAAGCAATTCATGATCAATATGTACATTTAGCACTGGGACAAATGGCTCAGTTTCTATTACAAAACTGACCTTCAATCATGTTCAGTTTGGGGTAATATGGAAAGACAGTCTCACTGAGGAGAGCATGATTGGGGTGTTGGTGTAACTGCCCAGGGGATTCTCCTTGCCCCCTGCCCAGATGCAGCCAATTTATCAAGACAGAGGAATTGCAGTAGAGAAAGAGTTGAATTCACACAGAGTCAGCTGAACAGGAGACTGGAGTTTTATTACTCAAGTCAGTCTCCCTGAAAATTTAGAGGCTAGAGTTATTCAAGGATAGTTTGATAGGCAGGGTCTAGGGGAAAGGGTGTTGCTGATTGGTTGGGAATGCAATCGTAGAGGTGTGGAAGATGGTTCTTGTGCTCTGAATTCACTTCTGGGTGGGGACTACAGGAGCAGTTGAGTCAAGAGTCATGGGTCTGAGTGGGGCCAGTTGGTCATCAGAAATGCAAAAGCCTGAAAGGACATCCCAAAAGACCAATCTTAGGCTCTACAAGAGGGATGTTACCTGCAGGACTTGGTAATCATTTATGTCTACACCTTAGCAGAATTCAGTCTCCTCTCAGCCACCTAACGTTGTGGTTTTTCATTAGTTTTACAAAGGTGGTTTAGTTTTGGGGAAGGGCTATCATCATTTAAACTATAAACTAAATTTCTCCCGAAGTTAGTTTGGCCCAAGTCCAGGAATGACCAAGGATAGTCTTGGAGGTTAAAAGCAAGATGGGTGTGGTTAAATCAGATCTTTTTCCTGTCATAATTTTCTCATTGTTATAATTTTTGCAAAGGCAGTTTCATTGGGAGGTTACCTGGAGGTGGCAGGACACCTGTGCACGGGTGAGTCTGCAGGGGAGTAGGTGCTGGTCTGGGACTGCTCCTGACCTTGAATGGACAGGTCATGTGACCTCAGGCAAATCCCTGAACCTCTTTTCTTTTTTCTTTAAAACTAAGAGCAAGGCCGGGCGCGGTGGCTCAAGCCTGTAATCCCAGCACTTTGGGAGGCCGAGGCGGGTGGATTACGAGGTCAAGAGATCGAGACCATCCTGGTCAACATGGTGAAACCCCGTCTCTACTAAAAATACAAAAAATCAGCTGGGCATGGTGGCACGTGCCTGTAATCCCAGCTACTCAGGAGGCTGAGGCAGGAGAATTGCCTGAACCTGGGAGGCGGAGGTTGCGGTGAGCCGAGATCGCGCCATTGCACTCCAGCCTGGGTAACAAGAGCGAAACTCCGTCTCAAAAAAAACAAAAACAAAAACAAAAACAAAAAACAAAAACAAACTAAGAGCAGTAAATTGTGTTCCAGACGCTAGTGGGTATCTCACTGAGAAGGTTCCATGGGCAAGCGTGTCTGGAAAAAGCTGGTCTTCCTTGTCCTCTCAATTACAAGTTCATTGGCACATTAAAGGCTCTGCAGACTCCTGCAGGAAGAAAACTGTATGGTGTTCAGCAAGCACGTTGCCCTTGTTTTCTGACCACAAACCCTCCTTTTTTGTAGTGATGATGGTGATGGGGGCATACATTTTGGGAAACATTGGTCTAGGGGTTCTTACTGCTCTCAAACCTTGTGATGTAAATGAACCTTTTTGCCAGCTAAGTGCATGTTGTTGACCTTGGCCTTAGCAGCCTCTGCTGACACCTGCTTTAGGAGGGAAAGCCTTGGGCAGCAGAGTCACAGAGCTCGGCCCTACCACCAGCTGCCAAAGTGTGGTATCCAGAAGAGCCACTGTTTAAAACCAAACCTCACTGTAAAGCAACTGTATTCTGGCAAGTTCCCCGTGGGTGAGGAACACGGGGCAGTGTGTGTGCACTCTTCCTTGTGTGGAAGCTGCCATGTCCAGCAGCTGCCAGGGGTCTGGCCCTCCCCGGGGCCACTGTCATTAGCCCAGCTGACTCCCAGCCCCTTCCCTTCCTCTGTGCCTCGTGCCCCCAGTTCTCCTTTTAGAGAAGCCAGGCTCGGCTGGGCAAGTGGCCAGCCATGGGAGGGACCAGGATAGCTCCTGTTCTTCCCTCCCTTCCTCAGCTTGGAGCAGGAAGCATCCACCTCTTAACTGAGTCACCCATGACTGTATCGGAGGCTTATTCCTTTCTGTGGCCTGAAAAGAGCTTTTTAAAACATGAAAATAACTTGTATTCACATAGCCTTTTCACTCTTCGATGTCTTCACTCATGATCGGGTCTAGTTGTCTTCAAGCCCCACATCTGGAAAGGCAGTGGGCAGAGACATATTTTATAGGCCCTGCAGCCCACAGCGCAGAAGAGGCCAAGGGAGTCCTTCACGTTGTCCTGGCGGGGCAGGAGTTCTGAGCAGCCTCCCTGAGCTGTGATGGCCTGGCTCACTCCACAGATAGAAGCTTCCAGGACGGCTGGAATGCTGCCCCTTCCTGTGGATTTTGGTTAATTCCTGGGCTGACCACAGACAGTAGTGTCCCCTACTCCAGAAGCTCAGGAGTGAGGGACATAGAACGCCCTTCCTGGGAACTTCTGTATCAGCAACAGGGGCTTTCGTGCACTGCTTTGCCAGGATATTTGGGGCATGCGTGAGTCTAAGGCCCTGCACTGGGGAAGCAGTTTCCTTATCTAAACATATGAAGGGCAAGTGGAAGAAGCCAGGTGGGAGAGCTCTAGAGGCATGCAGATGACTGTGTAGAGTCAAGAGCACCCATGTAAGGGATGTGTTGGCAGCGCTGCTGGGCTTCTTACTAGGGAGGATACTCCTTGCTGCCTCCATCAGGGACATGCTGCCCAGTTCCAGGCCTCCTCTCTGCTGGAGCCATGGGGCTTCAGAAGCCTCAGCCAGTGCTCCAGGTAGCCAGAGCTGCCTTGTGAGATGAAAGCTGTTGCTTTCCTCAAGCTCCACAATGGGCGGATGAACCATCAGTAACTTTATGTATCCTGTGGCTTATACCTGACACATTTCTTTGTTTTAAATCTCTCAGCGTAAACAGAGTAATTGTATATAACCCTTTCCTGCAACCCATTACAGAGTTTAAAAAAAAATCTCAAAAGACACAACAAACAGCTGGCTGTCCTGTCAGGTGTGCTGAGACATTTTGTTTTGAATTTCCAGAATTATTGCAATCCTTTGCTGTTCGCCCTTGGCTCCTGCCCTATTTTGCTCTCGGGAACAGGAACCAGAGGCTGGCACTGGGCACCAAACTCAACACTGCAAGGGCAAAGCCAGACCAGGACAAGAGCCCTTGACTTTTTTTTTTCTTAGATGGAGTCTTGTTCTGTCACCCAGGCTGGAGAATAATGGCACAATATCGGCTCACTGCAACCTCTGCCTCCCAGGTTCAAGCGATTTTCCTGTCTCAGCCTCCCAAGTAGCTGGGATTACAGGTGCCCACCACCATGCCCAGCTAAATTTTTGTATTTTTAGTAGAGGTGGGGTTTCACTATGTTGGTCAGGCTGGTCTTGAACACCTGACCTTGTGATCTGCCCAGCTGAGCCTCCCCAAGTGCTGGGATTATAAGCATGAGTCACTGCGCACTCAGCCAAGAGCTCTTGATTTTTACAGCTGTGTTTAACTGAAATTCCACATAGAACATTTTCTAATCAACCCAAACTTTGAACCACTAACTAGAACATTCTTTTTCTTATAATTTTTGGTAGAAATTTCTTTTCAGTAGCTTTTTAAAATTACAAAGTCAACATACAGAAAATAATAAAGAGGCAAAAAGAAGATAAAAATGAACCATAATCTCGCCATCCAGAGATATCCGCTTTTGACAGTTTGTTATATTTCTTCCCAGTTCTCTGTATATACATATATATGTGTAATTTTATTATTGTTTTGGAATTCGTTGTGTATAAATTTCATACTATATCTTTCCACTTTGCATCATATAACTATGTTTCTGCATCATTAGATAGTCTTGAAAAACACCATCTTGAAGTTACTACAATAGATTCCATCTTATAGCAGTGACATAATTATTTAACTGTTCCCATATTGTGGGACAGATGCACTGTTGCCAGCTTTTCACAACTATATATAAGCTTCAGTGAACATCTTTGCAAAGAAATCCAAGTTTCTGACTCCTTCCTTCCCATAGTTTGCCAGAAGGGTTATTGCCAAGTGGAGGGATATAAACTCTTTTATTATGAAGGCCCCGAACCCAGATTGCCAAATTGCTTTCCAGAATGGTTCTTCCAAAGACAGATGCCTGAGGCTGCCCGCAACTGCCAGTAACCTCAGGTGGGGGCTGTGGAGGTGAGAGGAGGTCATTTATTCATTGCACATTCTTCCTGTGATTTCTGAGATGAAGAGAGAGGTTGAGATTTGACTTGTTGCTTGCAGAGTGGTAGGCCAAAAAGGAGGAAGGGAATGAATGAATGTTGAGAATGCACCTGTGTCAGATCTGGTGGGAACAATAAGGACTCAATGCCTATCACCCAAGCTACGGTGAGCAGTAGCATCCAGCAGGTGTGCGGACTCCTGACTTCTTGACGTTTCTTCGGGCTCCTCTCTGTACGCAGTTAACAGTCAGCACATCCCGGGCACGCTCAGGCCCAGGCTGGACTCAAAATGGTCACTTTACACATAATTCTAAGTACACAGACTCTGGGAAGGCAGTCCTTAAGGTGTCTCGAGAGGAAGTGTTGGCTTTCTGCAGTAATGTTTCTCTCTTCTTCAGGTTCAGAGGCTTCTTTTCTTGCTAACTGCTGGGTTCAGAGCCTCCTGGGTGAAGCAGATTCTGAGCGCCAGAGAGGCAGAACATAATGATCCTCAAATTTAGGTTTATTTCGTTTAAATAACCATAAAAAAGATTTGTAGAAAGGTCTTAGCTAAAAGTACGGTGCCTGGAGCCAGCCATACACTCAGCCAATGTTTGCGATGCTGAAATGAAATGAAGTGATGAATATCGCCCCAGGAGGTATCCAAAGAGCACCCTCTGGGGATTAAAACTCCCGCCAGACGTCCACTGCCACCTCGCCCCAAGGCAGCCAAGTGCCCAGGACCACTGTGGGGCAGAGGGTCAAGCATTAGATCCTCCAGGCACCTTCTACCCCAGGCTGGCATGTGCCCAGTGCCAGGTGCCAGGAGGAATGTGAGAAACTGTCCTGCTGCAAGTGTGTGGTGACACCACAGTCATGGGCCGTCGTGGCTGCTGTCCATGGGATTGAATCTGGGCTCCAGTGGCTCTGCAAACATTTCATCTCACTCATCATCACATCCTTCCTTTATAAAGATGGGCCAACAGGCTGTCCATCTCTTAAGTGGTTGGGATCACTGAGGGAAAGGTCAGATATCAGAAGTGTACTGAAAAGCTTAGGAGGGCCAGTTGCAGTGGCTCATGCCTGTAATCCCAGCACTTTAGGAGGCTGAGGCGGGCGGATCACTTCAGGCCAGGTATTCAAGATCAGCCAGGCCAACATAGCAAAACCCAGTCTCTACTGAAAATAAAAAAAATTAGCCAGGTGTGGTGGCACGTGCCTGTAATCCCAGCTATTAGCGAGGCTGAGGCAGGAGAATCACTTGAACCCAGGAGGTGGAGGTTGTAGTGAGCCAAGATGGAGCCACTGCACTCCAGCCTAGGTGACAGAGCAAGACTCTGTCTCCAAAAAAAGAAAAAAAGAAAAAAGAAAAAAGAAAAGCTTAGGAGGTGCTAAATGAATGTTACCCTCCATGTGCCTCATCCTACAGATCGAACAATCCAGGAGCAGAGGCAGTGACCTAGAATCACCAGGGGTGATTCTCATAGGAGATTTTTGGTATGAACAGGGGCCTCTGGGGGAGATACTTTCCTTTTAATGGAGGGAGGTCTTGTGTCTTCAGGTGATCCTGATCCCACGGGCAGGATGTGCAGTGGCTCCTACACACAGGCTTGGCAATCCTGTCCCTTCTCACCCTGGTGCCCTAGCAGTCCCTTCATATTTCTGTCCTTCACCTCTCTGAATTCCTAGCTGCTGCCTTGGCAGTGAGGCCTGAACACTGTGCCCATTGGTGGGTGTTTAG
Source organism: Saimiri boliviensis (assembly GCF_048565385.1). Lineage (NCBI taxonomy): Eukaryota > Metazoa > Chordata > Mammalia > Primates > Cebidae > Saimiri > Saimiri boliviensis. The sequence continues at coordinate 48,621,393 of NC_133449.1, read as the reverse complement.
AGGGCAGAGATGTTCCCTGGACTCACAGGAAGTTCAGCTGGGTGCAGGGCACAGCACTGCAGGTGGATGGAGGCTCAGGAGGCACAAGGGTATTGTGGGCAGATAAGGTGGGGCCGTCCCCTCTCCTTCCCTTGCTTAGAGAGAGACTGGTGGGGTCAGAGGGTCCCAGTCCCCGGCAGGGCAGCCTAGTGGTTACGGTTTGGGACCAGGCAACTCATAGCCCACTGCTGCCTGTTCATGGCTCAGCCTATAGAAGGCAACCTTGGCTTGCAGCCCAGACCCAGTTCCTTCCAGGCGTGACCACAAGACCTGAGCTATGTGACACAGAGTGTAACAACTTGCACGCTGGCCACCTCTTCCAGAATGGCTATGGGACCTGGCAGGTCCCTGCGCCTCCTTAGACAGCTAGGCTTGTGACAGTAAGTGATCAAAGAGGGACAGGGCCTGGTGTGGGCTGAGCTGGAGCTCCATAGCACTGGTTTCTAGAATAGTGCAGATGCTGGGCCTATCCTGGAGGTTACACTTTAAAAAAAAAAAAAAAAAAAAGAACAAAATAATCTTTCTTAGGGTGTAACACTTCACAGTTATTCCTAGTGCACAGGGGAGCAACCATTCGCGATGTTTTCTGGAGCTTCTTAAAGAAAATCTCACCTTCTCTCGGGTGTGGCTCTTGGCTGCTGGGAACAGACACAGTTTATCTTGCAGAGAAAACTGTTTTGCAAGAGGTTTCCTACCATTATGGTGTGAGGGAGGGTCCCTGCCAGCTTTTCTTAGTCACTTGGGCTCAGAGGGAAGGTGGTTTTGGTATTTTTCTTTTTTCTAAAGGCAAGAGCCATCTGGGGGCAGGGCACACATGGGTAATTACCCTGACTTAGGGAGACAGCAGGACTGCTGATCAGCAGTTCTCAGGACCGCTGCAGGTGGCTGATGCTTTTGGTGGAATGTCACAAAGTACCCAGGCTGGGGGTGAGTCAGAAATCCTTAGGTCACTTGTGGTTTTCTTTCATGGTTTTGCTGTGACTATTAACTTGTTTTTACTTAACAAGAAAAACAGGTGTTTGGGTGTCTGTCTGAAACAGTGTTGCCTTGCTGTTAGCAGCTCACTGTAGTCGGGAGGCGGCCCCGGACTGGCGACACTTGAGTACCTAACTGGAATAAGGAGCAAACCCTGGAGGAAGCTGGAAGTTAGTCCCGTGAGAGGGATGGGGCATCTCTGAGCACTAATACGGAGCCTGGTTTTGGTGGCTTTAAATCGAACTTGGAGTCAATCAATCAATTCATTAATTTGAATTGCTTACTTGCTCTGCCAGCCCCCAGCACCCTCCTGGACACCTCTGGAGATGAAATTCCACCTTGGAAGTGAGCGTGCGTGCTTAGATCAGGAGCGCTTTTTTTTTTTTTTTTTTTTTTTTTTTGAGACAGTTTCTTTCTCGGTTACCCAGGCTGAAGTTCAGTGGCGTGAACGCAGCAGCTCACCGCAGCCTTGACTTCCTGGGCTCAAGTGATCCTCCCATCTCAGCCTCCTAAGTAGCTGAGACTACAGGAATGTGCTGGCTAATTTTTCAATGTTTTGCGAGATGGGGTCACACTATGTTGCCTAGGCTGATCTCTGACTCCTTGGCTCAAGTGATCCTCCTGCCTTGGCCTCTCAAAGTGCTCGGATTACAGGCATGAGCCACCATGCCCAGCTTGCTCTTTTTTTTTTTTTTTTAAACTAGGAGTTGAAAGTGACTCAGTTGTCCTCCTTTTACTCTATGCTTATTGTACTAGAGCAGGCGTCCCCAAACTACGGCCCGCGGGCCGCATGCGGCCCCCTGAGGCCGTTTATCCGGCCCCCTGCTGCACTTCAGGAAGCGGCACCTCTTTCATTGGTGGTCAGTGAGAGGAGCACAGTATATGGTGGCCTTCCAACAGTCTGAGGGACAGTGAACTGGCCCCCTGTGTAAAAGGTTTGGGGACACCTGTCTAGCATCACGGCTCATGTCTGTGACCTGTAGAAACAGAGGTCCCCAGAATTGGGGCTGTATTCTGTAGCCTGGAGTGCAGGTGATTGGAATGGCAAATAGCGATTGCTCAGAGCATAGCCTTCCCTATCCCTGCCACCAAACCAGACCCCAAGGCTGTGGGGATCCCTGGAAATCATGGGGTGCTTGTGCTCTGTCGTCTATGGCTGGGAGCTCCAAAGATTTGCTGCTTTGCTCTGCCACTGAGGCTGGCAGGGAAGAACCAGGGCAGCCAGTGGCTCAGACACTCGGGGTTATTGTTGCTGAAGTCATTTCCGAGGGAGGTGACCAGAACCTCACTGTAACCAATTGCTCTCTAGGAGGCACCAGCCGCAAAGGTGGGAGAGTGCAGTTGCTGCAGGTAGACCTTGCTCTCTACCTTGCTTTGTCCCCAGTACTGTGGACGTGCCCAGATCCCAGCAGGCAGTTCATCTGTTGGATGAATCTGTTTTTTTTCTTTTTGAAGAAGAGGCGGTCCAGGATGGGAAGTTTGTCAGCACATCACCCGTCACTTTAGGGGCCATTTTTGCTTCCTATTCCCTATGTATATCAGACGGGGGGGCTTGTGAGCCCTTGCCGGGGTCTCCCTGAAGTGTGATTGCCTGTGTGAAGGGAAGTTGAAGCTGGCGGCTCATGGGACCCCTAACAGTGGCTGCACGTGAGTCCTGCACCATCTGGGCAAAGCCAGCTGTCATAAATGACCAAGCAAGTTGGCTTGTGGCTAACATGATGTCCTCACCACCATGTCCTTGCCAGAAGGGTGAAACTTCATCAGGATAGGCCCCGCACCAGTCGCAAACTGCCCTTCAGGCAAATGAGAGATTCCTTCCATCTCTGCAATTCGCACACTTGGGGAGTGACTGTGCTTTGCAGAGGCCCACGGTGAAGAAACATATGTGGCTTATTGCCTGGCTGGGGAAGCCCAGGGCTCAGGGCTCCTGACACAGAGAAGGTGCTGGAGCCCACAGGCTTCTGAGGGCCTGGGCGAGGATGGCTGGTGGATGTCTGCCCTGCTGGCCCTGCTCACCGCTCACCAAGGCAGAGTTGGTTCTGCTTAGCCTCTGAATGCCTAGGAAGAGTTTGTTGTGTGGGCAGGGACAAGGAGAATCCAGGGTTAGAGGGGGACAAGGGTCCTAAAATCCACATAGGCCGCTCCTAAGGTTTCTTGATTTGAGTAGCATGAATTAAGTGCCTACTGTTTACAGGGAACTGTGGCAGGTTGGCAGGGATGTATCTGTGGCTGGAAGTGGATGAGATGAGGCATCGAGACAGGAGCTGTTGTCAAGCTTCTGGAGCCTGAAGGTTCTTAGGGAAGTGGAGATGGGGGTGACAGGGGCATTCAGGAACTGCCAACAGGAGAGAGGCATTTGCTCCTTTTCCCCTCCCTCCGTTCCCTCACTTTCTCACTTTCTCTCTTTTCTTTCTTGTCTCACACTGTGGTCCAGGCTAGAGTGCCATAGCGTGATCATAGCTCACTGCAGCCTCGGTCTCCCGGGTTCAAGTGATCCTCCTACCTCAGTCTCCCAAGTAGCTGGGATGACAGATGCACAGCACCACACCCAGCGAATTTTTGTATATATATATTTTTTTTAATAGAGAAGGGGTCTTGCCATGTTGCCCAGGCTGTTCTCAAATTCCTGGGCTCAAGCAATTCACCCACCTCAGCCTCCCAAAGTGTTGGGGATACAGGTGTGAGCCACTGCACCCAGCCAGCTCTTTGACGTTTAAATTCCAGTCCTTGGTTTTTCTTTATCCATCTGGCAGCGGTTTCAGGAATACAGTCACCCCAGCATGTCTGCCGCTTACCTGCCCAGTCCATCTTCCCATCTATCACACTTGGGCACAAGGGTGGCCCGTTGGTGCCCAGAAGAGAGACCAGGAGGAGTCTGGTGCCCACCCCCCTCTGTCTACCAGCTTCCGTGGAAACCAAGGCCGCGCTTTCCTGCCTGTGCTCCACTGTCCCCTCACTTCCTGGGATGGCCACTGAGTCCCCTTTTCTCTCCCTCGACATCGAATGACCCTGACCTTTCCTTCCTCCACAGTCTGCACTTCACTGGAACATGCTCTCATTCTGTGCAAAGATGCGTGTGGTCGGGGAGGGCGAGCCCCGCCTGGCCTGTCCTGCCAGTCTGCCTTCGGGAGAGAGCAAGAAGTCCCTGGGCTCAGGCTCAGTGCCTCTCCCCGCAGCCACTGGGAGTCCCCCAGCTGGACACGGGGGGAGGGGTTCGTCATTCCGGGCCCTCTCTGCCTTTGCACTCACGCTCTCAGGAGAGAGGGAGCTGGGAAAACCGATCTAACACAGGCGCCTGGGAGGCCAGGTGGACCCACCGCACCTTTGAGCTGGTGTTGGGGGGGCATTTTCTTTTCTTGCTCTCGGTTGCTGTGGAGGGGATTTCCTCTCCCCTGCCGCCGGGGGGCAGTGTTGGGCTGAGCACTTTGTTTTTCTCCACCCAGTTTTCTGACTTGCCCCAGGGAGGAGCTGCGTCTGGTCTGATCGGAGACACCGGAGAGGGCCTGACCCTGGTCGACCCAGCTTAGCGCCCGTGGCCGCCACGTTGCCGGCATGAACTCTCGCCCTCTCTGCGCCTCTCTGTCGCTCTCGCTCGCCACGGGTCTCACCACCCGGAAGAAGTGCCAGGACCCTTCTCTTTTCTTTCTGAGGGAGAAGCACATCTGTGGTCGAACCGGTCTCTTTTAACAGCCCGTTTCTTGCCTGCCGGGTGCTGGACCTTTGGGCCGGGGCATCACCTTCCAAACGGGACTTGGCGGACCCAATTCTCCCCTCTGGCAGTTCCAAACCCGAGACTTGAGGGTGATGGCAGGAGCCTCCACTTTGCCCTGTGGGACCAACCAAGTTCTCTGGTCCAGCTTTTCCACGGAACGGTGAGCTTTACAAGTTTGCAGGGGATCTAGTCCTTACGTTCATCAAGGGTCTCTCCCATAGGCATTGTAGGATTTCAGGGAAATGTCAGTTTTCTTGAGCGCTGACTAATCACAAACACTCTTACAAGTGTCTCCACTCATTCATGAGTGTTATCCATGTCCTCCTTGCAGTCACGTTTTACGAGTTGCACTGATCTCATTGGCCAGTCTCTGCTCCGGGGTGTCCAGGACCTCAGCTGGTGAGCTGCAAAGTGTCAGGTGAGGTGCAAAGGCTGAGTGAGGCCCCAGAGTCCTCCAAGGCTCCCTTGCATTTGTGGCGCTTGATGCCGGCTATCCCGCTGGGATTTTGGTTGGAGCAGTCTGCCGGCACACACCCACGTGTGGCCTGGGCTTTCTCTCTGCACTGTAGCCTCAGGGTGGGAGTGGGTGTCAGATTTCTTACTTGGGGCTTAAGATTGCAACTACCAAGGTGGAAACTGCATCTCCTTTTCTGACCCAACCTTGGAAGTCTTGTGAGACACTGGCTACATTCGTTGGGTTGCAAGCAAGTCCCAAACCTTTCCAGATTCGGGAGGTAGGGAATTACATTCTAGCTCTTGGTGGAAGAAGATGAGTTTCTAGAAGAGTATGTGGGATGGGAGGTGTTCTGAGGTTACCTTTGGAAACACAATCTACCGTAGACCCATCAGGGAGAAGGAAACTATAATGCTTCCTCTTTCATCTGACCAGGTTTATTAGTGGACACATGGTCGAGAAGAGCAAAAACTGGGCCAGGTGTGGTGGTTCCTACCTGTAATCCCAGGACTTTGGGAGGCTAAGGTGTGCAGATCACTTGAGGTCAGGAGTTCAAGACCAGCCTGACCAACTTGGTGAAACCCCCTCTCTACTAAAAATACAAAAATCAGCTAGGCATTGTGGCGGCCACCTGTAATCTCAGCTATTCGGGAGTCTGAGGTGGGAGAATGGCTTGAATCTGGAAGACAGAGGTTGCAGTGAGCTAAGATTGCATCACTGCACTCCAGCCTGGGCAACACAGTGAGACTCCAACTTAAAAACATATGAATAAATCAAAAAAGCAAAACGTGTTAGGAAACCCCCCATGAACAACCAGTAGGAAACGGTTGCAGATTTCTCATGCATTTGACCAGGAAACACCCGCATGGAGGGCAGGGGGCAGAGGCACCTGTGGTTGGCCAGCTCCAGCGGCTTTTCTGTACTCTTGAATCTGAGTTCTTGAATTATGCAGTGAAATAGCTGTTTCCTTGCCATTTTGGGTCAAAAATAGTAGCACAAAGTGGGGATGATAACTTTCCATAAAAGTGCTTTGTGCAGTGCCTGGGACCTAGTACATGCTCAATAAACAAGAATGTTATTATTTTTGTCTGGTTTTCTCATAATCACTAATGCATGCCTGGGAAGGAATAGTGTATTCTTTCTCCCTCTCTCTCTCTTTTTTTATTTTTTGTGACAGAGTCTCACTCTGTTGTCGAGGCTGGAGTGCAGTGGTACGATTTCGGTTTACTGCAACCTCCGCCTTCCAGGTTCAAGTGATTCTCCTGTCTAATCCTCCGGAATAGCTGGGACTACAGGTGGTCACTACCATGCCTCGCTTACTTTTTTGTATTTTTAGTAGAAATGGGGTTTCACCATGTTGATCAGGCTAGTCTCGAACTCCTGACCTCAGGTGATCCACCTGCCTCGGCCTCCCAAAGTGCTGGGATTACAGGTGTGAGTCACCACACCCGGCCTCTCTTCTTTAGTCCAGAAGATGGAATGTGTGAAGAAGGTCTCCACCCGGCCACTGCCCCGAGGGTTTATAAGAGTCCACCTCACCCTTACCAGCCCAAGTTCCTAAGAGCTGAGGAACTTCATGGTAATAATTTTAACATTACAGTATCTGTTCAAATAGGTAGAAAATTGCCTTATATTAAAGTCTTTAGATTGTTATGTGTTTTGGGCATTCTAGTGCCTATTGAATGAATCTTGTGTGGTGAACATAATTATTCCAAAACATCTGTGATCCGAGGATTCTTTAATATTGTCCCCTTGAACTTGGACTCTATCACTGTTCAGGTGGAAAAGAAAGCAAATTTCTTCTTCTTTAAACAAGTGGCTTCAGGGTCACAGTAACTTTTGTTGTAGGGCTGAGTGTGTGTGTGTGTGTGTGTGTGTGTGTGTGTGTTTGTGTGTGTGTGTGTGTGTGTGTATCTATCATGTTTTGATATTTAGATGCCTAGACTCAGAGCAGTAGCTTTTCTGGGGACATACTGAGTGACGGAATACCAGCAAATGGCCACACGTGGGTGTGTGTTCTCCATGTATGGACCAAAGACCCTGAGCACACGGAGGTTCTGCCAGCTTGCACACCAGCATTCGGCAAGCAGATGGTCCTGGCAATGTCTGGAGCCGTTGAAAAGCATGTTTTCCAAGAATATTTAATGACAGAGAGAAATATGATCTAACGTGAAGTGAATTGCATCAAGACTCTGAACTGTGTATCCAAGATGGTCTGATGAGTCGGCTATAATAACCACAGGCAGGAAATGGAACCAACCAAACCCTGCTGACTCATTCCCAGGGAGGGGGAGAAGGGGAGGAAGTGCCTATAGAAGGTATGAGCCCCCCGGGGAGGTCAGTTAACACCTGACTGACAGGGTCAGAGGAGGAGGAGCCAGCCGGGCAAGAAAGGGGCGAGGCTGCTGGGAAAAGGACAGGGCAGCACCCCTGCAAAGGCCATCACGGGGACAATTTCCCAGGAGCTAACCCTGGTCCAGTCAACCCCAAACTGTCCACTCCTTTCACTAAAGGGTGTTGGCTGCCGAGCTCGTTGGGCAGTTCCTGCTCCCTTAGGGTAACGTCAACATGGTTTTTAAATTTTAAGTTTAGAGTACCATTCGAAAGGTAACTTGCATGTGGTCTAGTCCCATAACTAGAGGGTCTGCTTAAATGAGCTATGTGGCTTCAAAAATAAATTGCAAATGTATCTTTCAGTTGTCAACCCTAATAGTTATCAATAACTTGCTTTGGGAAAGATCGGTCATCTCTATGTGTTTAACATGATTAGAATCTATTAATATAGATCGATGTGGCCTTTGCAAAGAATGGCGTTTACTTATTTGCAGCTGTCTGTTAGACAGAGATGAAAAGGATGGAAAGGGGCTTAAGAAGGTGAGGAAATGGAAAAGAACACCTGGTTCTGAAGTCCCCGCTTTGCATGTGCCATATTTCTGGCCCCGCTGCCCCGTGACCTCTCCCAGGATCACCTCAGGAAAGACAGAGGAGCTCAGACTTCCCTTCAGGGCCTGATCCCCTGGGGGCTTGGCTGCCGCAGGAGTTTCTTGGCATTCAGGCAGGGACATCCTAATTCTTGCACCTCGGAGGCCCTGTCTCACTTCCTCCAACAGTTACTGACAGGCATCACGCCATTAATTTGTATGTGTCTAAGTTCCTTCCAAGGCAAAAGTTGTGCACATCCTTGTTAAGAGGAAGAGGGGAAAAAAAAAGCTAGTATTTTTTCAGGAGGTATACATGCTTATTGTTGAAAATGTGTATATTGACTCTTTGTATCTTCCTGTTTCTTTAAATTTTTATTTTGAAATAATTATAGATTCGTGTGAAGTTGTAGACATAGCACAGAGAGGTCCTGAGTACCACCCTCCACTCAGTTTTCCCTATTGGTTATATCTTATATAATTATAGTACAACACCACAGCCAGGAACCTGGCATTGGTGTATTGTGTGTGTATAGTTTTATGACATCTCATTACATATGGAGAGCCCCAAAACCACTACCATGAGCAGGACACAGAACTGTTTCATCGCCACAAATGGACCCTGTGCTTCCCCTCCGCAGTCACACCTCCCTGCCCCCACCATCCCCAACCCCCAGCAACCACTAATCTGTTTGCCATGCCTATATTTTTCTTATTTTAGAAATGTTATGTAAATGGAATCACACAGTATATGACCTTTTGAGGCTGGATGTTTATTTTTATTTATTTATTTAAGACAGAGTCTGGTTCTGTTGCCCAGGCTGGAGTGCAGTGGTGTGATCTCAGCTCACTGCAACCTCTGCTTCCTGGGTTCAAGTGATTTTTGTGCCTCAGTCTCCCAAGTAGCCGGGATTAGAGGCATGTGCCACCACTCTTGGCTAATTTTTGTATAATATTTTTAGTAGAGATGGGGTTTCACCATGTTGGCCAGTCTCAAAGACCACCAGGGTGCCTGGTCTCAAACTCCTGGGCTCAAGAGATCTGCCTGCCTTGGCCTCCTAAACTGCTTGGATTACAGGTGTGAGCCACCATCCCCAGCTGGTGTTTATTTAAATTTTATTTTATTTTTTTTCCACTCAGCAGGATTTCCTAGAGATCCAAGTTGTGGCATCTATCAATAGTCCATTTTTACGTTGCTCAGTGGTACTACATGGTGGTTATAGATTTTCCATGCCAACTTGGCTAGGTCACAATTCCCAGATATTTGGTCATGCATTATTTTGGATGTTTCTGTGAAAGTATTCTTAAGATGAGATTAACATTTACATCAGTTGGCTTTGAGTAAAGCAGATCATTCTGTATAATGTGGGTGGGCCTCATCCAGTCATTTGAAGGCCTTAATAGAACAAAGACTGATGTTACAGAAGGAAGAGGGAATTCTGCCAGCTGACCTCTTTTAGACTTGAGCTGTGACCTCAACTCATTCCAGCCTGGCAGCCTACCCTGTAGATTTTGGGCTTACCAGCCTCCATAATCATGTGAGCCAATTCCTAAAATAAACCTCTCTCTCTCTCTCTCCACACACACACACACACACACCCACCCACCCACCCACCCACACACCCACACACCCTAGAAAACCCTGACTAATGCATCCATGGTATGGATATACTACAGTTTGTTCAACTGTTCACTCATTGAAAGATACTTCGGTTGTTTCCAGTTTTTGGCTATTACAAATAAAGTGACAATGAATGTTTGTGTAAAGGTTTTTGTGCAGACATAAATCTTTATTTCTCTGGGATAAATACCCAGAATTGCCATTACTGGGTTATAAGGTAAGGGTATGTTTAGCTTTTTAAGAAACTGCCAAACGATTCCCCGGAGTGGCTATACATTTTTGCATTCCTACCAGCAATGTGGAGAGACCCAGTTCTCCACATCTTTACCAGCATTTGCTATTGTTGCCACTTTTATTTTGAAGGTTCTAATAGGTGCATCATGATATCACATCATCATTGGTTTTAATGTGCATTTCCCTAACGGCTTGTGAGTTAGTTCATTTGCATTGCTATAAAGGACTACCTGAGGCTGGGTAATTTATAAAGAAAAGAGGTTTATTTTGGCTCACGGTTCTGTAGGCTGTACAGGAAGTATGGTGCTACCTTTTCATCTGGTGAGGCTTCAGGAAGCTTTTAGCCATGGCAGAAAGTGAAAAGGGAGCTAGTGTCACTTGACAAGAGAGGAAGCAAGAGAGATGCCAGGCTCTTTTAAACAACCAGCTTTCGTGTCAACTCACAGAGAAATAACTCACCCATCACCCAGCCATTTATGAGGGATCTGCCACATAACCCAAACACCTCCCACCAGGCCCCACCTCCATCAGGAATTGCCTTTCAACATGAGGTTTTGAGGGGCCAAATATCTAAACTATATCAGCTTGTAATGTGGAACATGTTTTCATGTGCTTATTTGACATTTGTAAATAGTCCTGCAGTAAAATTTCTCTTCAACTCCTTGCCTGTTTGCTAATTGAATTTTTCCCCTATTTTTCAAGCATTCAAGAATCTATTTTAGATATAAGTTCTTTGCTACAAATATGGTTTGCAAATTATATCTCCAAGTGTGTAATAGGAAGAACTTTTACATGTTCCCCAAGGTTCTTAACCCCTATTCAATCAAACACGAATCTAAATACTGCTGTGAGGGCTTTTCAGATGCAGTTAAGGTTCCTAAGCAGCTGACTTCAAAATAGGAAGATTTGCCTGGATTATCTGAATGAGGAAAACAGGAGAAATGAGGCAGAAGAGGAGGTCAGAGTGATTCCAAGTGTGAGAAGGACTCAACCCACCACTGATGACTTCAAGACGGAGGAAGTGGGGCAGGAGCCAAGGAATGCAGGAAGAGCCTAGAAGCTCAGAATAACCCTGGGCTGCCAGCCAGTAGGAAAATGGGAACCTCAATCCTATAACTGCATGGAACTAAACTCTGCCAACAACCAGAATGAGCCTGAGAGCTCAGTAATCACCAGAGCCCCCAGAAAGGCATACACCCTTCCTGCTAGGGGAGATTCGGAACAAAGAAACCAGTTGAGCCCACCAGATTTCTGACCTACAGCAATGTGAGATAATAAATGGGTGTTTCAAGTTGCCAAATTTGTGGTAATTTGTTATGGAAGCAATAGAGAACTAATACATAGACTGTGGTTTGTCTTTTCATCTTCTTACCAAGGTCTTTCACAGAGCAATAGCTTTAATTTTGATAAAGTCTGATTTGTCAGTTATTTTCCTTTATGGATTATGGTTTGGTGCCAAGTTTAAGGACTCTTTACCAAGTCCTGTGATCTGAAGATTTCCCCTAGGTATTCTTCTAAAGGGTTCATAATTTATATTTTATTTCTTTTATTTTTATTTTTTTTGAGACAGTCTCGCTCTGTCACCCAGGCTGGAGCACAGTGGTGCAATCTCAGCTCGCTGCAACCTCCACCTCTCAGGTTCAAGCCATTCTCCTGTCTTAGCCTCCTGAATAGAGTAGTTAGGTCTACAGGTGTATACCACCACACCTGGCTGATTTTTGTGTTTTTAGTAGAGATGGGGTTTTGCCATGTTGGCCAGGCTGGTCTTGAACTCCTGACCTCAGGGGATCCATCTGCCTCAGCCTCCCAAAGTGCTGGAATAACACGCATAAACCACTAAGTCTGGCTCATAGTTTACATTTTATATTCAAATATAGGATCACTTTTTGAGTTAACTTTTGTGTAAGAAGCGAGGTATAAGTCAAAATTTTTTCCCTCCCTCCCTCCCTCCCTTCCTTCCTTCCTTCTGCCATTGAATATCCACTTACTCTGGAATCATTTGTTGAAAAGACTACTCTTTTTCCATAGAATTGCTTTTGAATCGTTGTCAAAAATCAGTTAGGTTTCTCTTTTGTTTCGTTGGTCTGTGCATTAATTTTCCTGCCAGTACCACACTGTCTTCATTACTGAATTTTATAATAAGTTTTAAAATTGGGCCGAGGGACTCTTCCATTTTATTTTTTGGAATTGTTTTAGCTATTTTAGTTCATTTTATTTTCCATATAAATCTTAGAGTAAGCTTATTTATATTTAAAAATATATTTCTAGGATTTTAATAGAAATTATTTAAACCTATACATTGGGGCAGGGAGGATGGAGAGGGATAACACTGGGAGAAATGCCTGATGTAGGCAACGGGCCGGGGGGTGGGGGAGGGCGGTGGGATCAGACAGCAAACCACCATGGCATATACGTACCTATGCAATAATTCTGCAGGATGCAGGACGCGTGTGTGTACCCCAGAGCCCAAATGCAATAATAATTTAAAAAAACTATACATCTATCTGGGGAGAATTGACAACTTTACTATGTTGTATGTTACAATTCATGAACATGGTATATCTATTTGTTTAGTTCTTTGATTTTTTTAATCACCATTTTTTGGATCTAGGAGTTTTAATTTTTTGGTAGATGTAATAGAGTTTTCCATGGACATCATCATGCCATTTGCAAAGAGCAACACTTTACTTTTTTCCTTTCTGATCTGTACACATTTTCCTCTTAGTTACTTTTTTTGCCTTACGGTGCTACTAAAACTTCCAGTACTAAGTTGGTAATAGCAGTGAGAACAAACATCCTTACCTTGCTCTTGATCTTAGGTGGAAAACATTCCCTTTCATCAAGTTTGGTGTTAGCCATAATTTTTTTAGATGTTGTTCATCAAGTTGAGAATATTCTCATCTGTTTCTAGTTTTCTGAGAGTTTTTGCGATGAATGGGTATTGAATTCTGTCAAATGTTTTCTCCACATCAGTTGACATGATCATGTGATTTATGTTCTTTCACCTGTTGATGGTGGACTACACTGATTGACTTTCAAGTATTGCACCAACCTTGCATCCCTCAAATAAACCCCACTTAGTCATGTGGTATTACTCTTTTTATATATCACTAAATTTTATTTATTGATATTTTGTTAAGAATTTTATCATCTATATTTCTGAAAGATATTGGTTTTTAAGTTTTTTTGGTACTGTCTTTGTTTGGTTTTATATCAGATGATACTAGATTCATAAAATAAATTGAGAAGTATTCTTTTATTTTCTGGAAGAAATTGCATAAAATTGGTGTTTTAAACATATTTATTAGAATTTCCTTCTGTGAAACCACCTGGGTCTGGAGATTTTTTTTTTTTAGAGAGTTTTAAAATTATGAGTTAAATTTATGTATTAGTTTCAGGGCTATTGATAGTCTCTATTTCATCTTGATGAGTTGCGGAGGTTGGTACTTCTCAAGGAATTGGGTTATTTCACTGAAGCTGTTAAATTTATGCATGCGGTGTTGTTTGTAGTATTTCTTATTATCTATGCAGTGTTTACAATAGCTATGGTTTTCTTTGATTTCATTTGTGATGTTGGTAATTTGTGTTTTCCCTTTCTTTTTTCTTGTTGGGCTTGCTAGAGGTTTGTCAATTTCATTAATCTTTTCAAAGAACCAGTTTTTTGTTTCACTGATTTTCTCTATTGATTTTTCTGTTTTCAGTTTTATTGATTTTTGCTTTGTTCTTATTTCTGGTGTTCTTCCCCTACCCTCCCGCAGGAGAGGCTTGAACTGGGTCTTAGGAGATGTGAGTGGGCAGAGGAAGCTGTCTCCAACTTTAGGGGGTTGCTAATGGAAGTGGTGGCAAACAGCTTCAGTAGCCGAGAGGGGGCGCTAAAGCAGGTGTTGTTGATTCACTCTCTTTCTGACTCCAGGATGCACTGTAGAATGAGCTGAAGGAGGTGAGGAGGCAGCCCCCACCAGCACTTCTAACCTCTCTTTAAGGGGACTCTGGCTCTGGCACAGCTCTGGGTGCTTGAAGGGTGTTCTCTAGTTTAACCCTCATAGCCCTGTCAGGAAGAAATGGATGAGGAAGCTGAGATTCCCTGAGCCTCTGTGTGGGGAGGTGTCCCTCCCTCCCTGCAGATCCTGAGAATTCTGAACTCTTCACTTGCACTTAAGGAAAGCGACCTTGGGAGAATTCTTTCTGAAAACGTTTGCACTGGGCATCCTAGTCTCCTACCTGGGTCCAAGAGGACTTTCTTGGCCGTGGAGGTGAGGTGGACTGGGTAGTGTCCAGTCTACCCTCCTACCCTGAAATGGCCTGAGATGTGTCTGTGTTTTAGTTACCCCAGGTTGTCATGGAACAGCCAGGGGCGAGCAGAGTGAGTGGAGCCTGGTGGGACAGCAGGGCCTCCATTTAACAGGAGATCCCAGGCTGCTCTCCACATATAAATATAAAAGGGGAATGTTTCCCAGACCGTTTGGAGTTTAAATAGCTCTTATAAAATGGCATTTTGATGAGCTGAACATAAATGAATTGGAAACATTCAGATAACATTTCCCCAGGGTGTATAAACCGAGGACAAAAGTGCTTGGCAAAGAGTTTGAGGGGCTGGGCCAAGAGTTTGAAAAATGATTTGAGATGTTGTGATGAACCCAAACTACCACCAGCTTCTCCTGGCTCGTTGCTTCAGAGAGCCTGGGAGAGGGGGCCTCAGGCAGGAGAGGAGAGGTGCTTTCTTTCCCTGGGAATGGAGAGAGCCACTTTGAAACCATGCTCACCTACATGGAGCTTCCCACCTGGGCTGTGTTTGCTGCTAGCCTCCATCCATCCATCTGTCCATCTGTCTATTCATCCATCCATCCATCCATCCATCCATCCAACTATTCACTGTCCATCCATCTATCCATCTACCATTCATCCATCCCATCATCTGTCTGTCCATTCAACCATCCATTCATCCATCCAGCACTTGCTCAACATCTACTGTGTGGATGGCTCTGGGAAGACAGAAGGTAACAAGACTTAGCCCCTTCTCTTGCAGAGCTCAGTGTCATGGCAGGAGAATCGTATAAATGAAGCCTTGAGAGCAGGCAAGTGCTTCAGAATCTCAGGGAGAAGTCACATACCTGTGAAACTATGAGGGTGACAAGCTTGCTAAAGCTTCCAATGTTACCCCAGCAGGGTGTTAAGATACCTCTAAGTTGCACCAGGGACCTCCAAGATGAGACGTTATTTGGGATAGAAAGTAAAGGAAGGGGTTCACCTTGCCCCCTGAGCTCACAGCTGCACCAACCTATTGTAAGACACTGGAATTTAGACATCACAGCATTGGGATGGTCATCGTTGGTAAGGGAGGGACCTCTGTTAACATTGACCCCGGGACACTCACCGCTTTACCCCATGCAGCTCCTAACCTAATTCGTAACCCAATCCTATAGGGAAGATACTGCTGTTCTCTCACAGGAAATGGAGGCTAAGGATAAGGACTCAGTTCAGGGCCACCTGGCTGGCAAGGGAATAACTGAGACGTGAATCTGGGCCCATTGACTCCTGTACTGGGCAATGGGACTTCTCCCCAGCACATGAGAGCAGAACTAGGGGCAGACTGGTTGCTGCAAAATCCAGGCTCTGTCATTGGACTATGGGTGTAGTGTTTGACCTTAGCCAGGTAGGGAAGTTGCTGAGAATGGCAAGGTTGTAAGCATCAAGGATGTGCAGGCTGGGGAGGTCTCTTTTTGAGCCTAGGTCCTTCTTGGTGCAGGAGACAGAATCTTGGAATAGATTTGGAGACCGTATGACCTGATTACTGATTACACAAATCATCCTGTCCCAGTAGGGAACTTTTATATCACGGACTTTTTTTCTCTTAGATGTTATTATGCTCTGTGTCAGTGGCATGCGTTTCAGTGTTGGAGAACCTAGGATAAATATTTCAACTTTCTTTTCCTCGCTTAGGTCTCTAAGTCACTACTCCAAGAAGTCCCTTGACAATGTGTCCTGCTGGGGAGAGGATTCTCTGAATGATGTCTGCACACCGACTTGCTTCTAAATGCAGAATCACCGTCACTGACAAACGCATACTGAAGCTGGGGTATTTCAGTGCATACTGAAATACCCGGAAAGCAATGCTTTTTGTAATTAGATTGTCCAGCATAGTGAACGGTTCTTAGAAAAGTTCCAAACAAATCAATACAGGCTTCTCTTGATGGGTGCAGTGGTTGCATTCCTGGGAAATTCAGTGCATTTTAAACTGTGTTAAAAAAAAAAAAAAAAGCCAGACCAGACAGAGTGGCTCACTCCTGTAATCCCAACACTTTGGGAGGCCAAGGCAGGCAGATCTCCTGAGGCAGGAGATTGAGACCAGCCTGGCTAACATGGAGAAATCCCGTTTCTACTAAAAATACAAAAATTAGCCATGCGTGGTGGCAGGTGCCTGTAGTCCCAGCTACTTGGGAGGCTGAGCAGGAGAATTGCTTGAACCTGGGAGGCGGAGGTTGCAGTGAGTCAAGATCATGCCACTGCACTCCAGCCTGGGTGACAGAGAGGGACTCCCTCTCAAAACACACGTGCACGTGAGTGCGCACACACACACACACACACACACACACACACAAACACACAATGTTTACATACAAAATGGAGTTAGGTTCCAGGCTCAGGTAATTAATAGATTTTTATCTATGTGGATGTCACTGAGGATGTTGGAAAATCATTTGGGATGTGAGGTGATTCTTTGTGGTGAGGGATTGTTCTGGAGTTCTTACGGCATCTGCCAAATGATGTCAGTGTCCCTTCCCCATCATGGTGACAACAGAAAAGTCCCTACTAATTTTTGAAGTTTCCCTGAGGGGACCTCCTCCCACCCCTACCCTGAGAAAACCTACTCACATGAATGAAACATTCTATAGAGCATCATAAAGCAGATTTCACCTGCCGTGGTCTCCATTTGCTGAAGAGGTGCTTCTCTCTCTCCCACTGAGAACACATGAACATTGTAGAAGTCCAGAAACTCATTGTTCAACACCCGCCTATGAGCGAGAATATACGGTGTTTGATTTTCTGCTCTTGTGTCAGTTTGCTGAGAATGATGCATGTTCATCACATGTACCCCAAAACCTAAAATGCAATAAAAAAAGAAAAAAAAAAAGAGATAAGAATTATTACAAAGGAGCTTAAATAAAACCATTTCATATGCTTTGCAAAAAAAAAAAAAAAAAAAGAAGTCCAGAAACTTCTGAGGGTCGTCCAAAATTAGCCCTTTGAAACAACATGTTATAGTGGTTTTTCTAGACAAGTAATTTGTTCCCCTATATTGCATGAAACGACCAAAACAACCACCATAAAAATACTCTTTATAAAAATCGGTTCATTAGAAGGCCCTCTGGTCTGAACCGTAGCAAAGGTACTAGGATCATCACTTGCATAAACATTGCTAGCCCACTGGCCACTGGGTCAGCTCTGCACTTGCCTCACCTGTCACCAGCTTCAGGTCTGCAACACAGCACATGGGAACGATTTTAGAGAGCTATCGCCTGAGTTAAGAGAATCCTCAAGCTTGGCTAGATGTGTTAGTTTAGGCCACAGAAAAACCATAGACTGGGTAATTTATAGGTAATAGAAGTTTATTTCTCACAGTTCTGGAGACTGGGAAGTCCAAAATCAAGATGCCGGCAGGTTCAGTGTATGGTGAAAGCATTTTCCTCATAGATGGCAGTATCTTGGTGTTCTTACAACGTAGAGGGACAGAAGCGGGGTGGCAGCTGTCTGAGGCCTCTTTTAGAAGGGCGTAATCTCATCCGTGAGAGTAAAGTGGTCATGGCCTAATCACCTCCCAAGGACCCTACTTCTTAATACCATCACCTTGGGGGTTAGGTTCCAACATATGAATTTTGAAGGGAAACATGAATTTAAACTATAACACTAGATATAGTATAGACTTAATCCATTATCAAGGCTTGGCCTGGGCAGGGATAAATGTGAGTTGTATGGAGATGGGGGTGACATGCTGTTTAGTCTTCAGAGCATTTTCCAGAGAAAAGTGACTTATTTCTTGTCCTTGGGCACGTGGTTGACACCAGTATTCCTCAAACTTGAAAGTGCACATGCATGCATGTTTATAGTGGCACAATTTGCAACTGCAAAAACATGGAACCAACGCAAGTGCCCATCAACCAAGGAGTGGATAAACTGTGATACACACACACACACACACACACACACACACACACACACACACAATGGAATACTACTTAGCCATAAAAAGGAATGAATTAATGGTATTATTTGTGGCAACCTGGATGAGACTGGAGATTATTGTTCTAGGCAAAGTAACTCAGGAGTGGAAAATGAAACATCGTATGTTCTCACTCGTAAGTGAGGGCTAAGCTGTGGGAATGGAAAGGCATAAGAATGACACAGTGGACTTTAGGGACTCAGGGGGAAAGGGTGGGAAGGAGGTGAAGGATAAAAGACTACAAATTGGGTGCAGTGTACACTGTGTGGGTAATGGGTGTACTAAAATCTCAGAAACCACCACTAATGAAGTTACTCATGTAACCAAACACCATCTGTTCCCCAATAACCTATGGAAATAAAAAATAACCCCCCCCAGAAAACCCTTGAGAGGGCCCATGAATTATCAGGAATCTTATGGACAGGCAGATTCTGGAACAGCAGGTCTGGGATGGGGCCTCAGATCTCTGGAGGTGCCCTGCTGTTCTGATGAGAGCAATAACTGATAAGATACTTTAATACCAGGCCCTGTGCAAACAGGTTTCAGAGTAGGCTAGATCTTATTTGGTCTCTGAAATTTTGCCAATTTGGCCATAGAATAGATTGTCAGCTCCAAAATAAGTTTCATTTTCTAGCATATTGAAGTAATTAGAAGAAAGGGAGCCTTTCCTGCTTTTTTGGAGTCAAGAAGACAAAGAGGCCTGTGAACCAAGGCTAAACCACTGTGGTAGGTGGAATTCTAAGATGGCGTCCAAGATGCCGGCTCCCCTGGCTTACACACGGCTTCTCCCAGCTGTTCAATCAAACATGAATTGAGGTGCTGCTGTGAAGGGATCTTGCAGATGTAGTTAAGGTCCCAAATAAGTTGACTGTAAGAAAAAGAGACCACCCTGGGTGAGCCTGACTTAATTGGGCGAGCCCTTAGAAGGGCCTGGGCTCTTGTTGGTGTGAGAGATTTGGAGTATACGAGGGGTGAATGCGAGGGAGAGTCTCAATTGCTGGGGTGGGAAGAAATGGCGGGGAATGTGGATGGGCCAACAAGGAGAGTTCGGTTTCCTTGTGGTCCTGTGGAGACTTCCATCCTACAATTCATTCATTCAACAACTTAAATGAGCTTGGCAGAATCTTCCCTTGAACCTCTAGAAAACAACGCTGCTCATCTGATGCTTGGAGTTCAGTCTTGTGAGACCCTGAAGGGAGAATTCAGGCATACCACACCCAGACTTCTGACCTAGTGAACTGTACGGAACAAAAAGGTGTTGTGCGAAGCTGTTAAGTCTGTGGTAATTTGATATGCACCAACATAAAATGAATACAGTCACAAGAGGGGAGCTTTACAGCCTTAGCAGCACATGTGGAGCTGCAGACCCATCCATGTGGGTTAGCAGGGTTCATCTTTTATATTGACATGATGGGTCAGAATTGTTACAGATAGGGCACTTGGAATCCGAAAGACAGGTTTAGTATCTAAAATTTGGTTTCTTCCATTTTTCTTCTAGGAAAAAAGGCTGTATGTTAAGGGAAGAAGTATTATTTCCTTAAAGTAGTTGTGCCTGTAAAGACAATGGTCGTATTTTCAGTTTGATGTTTTTGTTTTCCTGGCCAGCTTACTAGGAAAGATATGGTTTGAAAATATTTGGTTCAACACTTATCAAGGGAGGTGAGGGTGGGGAGTGGGGTAGGAGCTCTGAAGTGGGGTGTGAATAGGGTCATATGTTGCATGTTTACTTTCCTTTTGGTTACATGTTATTTTGGTTGCTAAAGATGTCAGTTGCTTAGCTAAGAGGTGTATGATATTCAGCTTTATTGCCTAGACCTGTTGGGGGTAGCCCTTCTCATAAGAGCTCTGAAGAAAGACTCCTCAGGGGCATATTCCATTCCTTTGTGCTCTCTAACTCCAGCCACTAGGGAGCTCCCACCTGGATAAGATCAGACTTTATTTTATTTATTTATTTATTTTTTGAGATGGAGTCTCGTTCTGTCACCCAGGCTGGAATGCAATGGTGTGATCTTGGCTCACTGACAGCTCTGCCTCTTGGGTTCAAGTGATTTTCATGCCTCAGCCTCCCAAGTAGCTGGGACTACAGGCGTGCATCACCATGCTCAGCTAATTTTTGTATTTTTAGTAGAGACAACGTTTCATCATGTTGGCCAGGCTGGTCTCGAACCCCTGAACTCGAGTGATCCACCTACCTTGACCTCCCAATGTGCTGGGATTACAGGTGTGAGCCACCACACTCGGCTGAGATCGGACTTTAAAGACTCTGAAGAGATCTTAGTGATGGGATTTTCCATGGATGGTCTTGTAAGCCCGACAGGCTTAACCTCAGTTTCAAATAGCCCATCATCATTCATTATTATTATTGTGCCATAATTATTATGATGACTTTAGTATTTTAACAGGGGCACAGATCTCTGACTTCTGGGAGAATTCATG
Source organism: Saimiri boliviensis (assembly GCF_048565385.1). Lineage (NCBI taxonomy): Eukaryota > Metazoa > Chordata > Mammalia > Primates > Cebidae > Saimiri > Saimiri boliviensis. Next base: position 48,600,786 of record NC_133449.1, on the reverse strand, counting down.
TCTTATTCTTCAATCTCGAGTTGAAGCTTTTCAACAGAACTGGCTTAATTTGGAGGCACAGTTCACCTTAAGTCGTTTGTAGCTTCATCTTTCCTCACTCTGGCCTATTAGATGGATTAATGCCTGGACCTAACTTTAGAGTGGATTTAAGGGGGCAATTTAAGGGACCCAAGTCAAGTTCTTGACTTGTGTGTTCTTGAGGGATCTAGACTTTAACACATTGGTAGATTAGAGGGTACTTGGGGAAGGGGTGAGCGACATGCTTAAGCTGGGCGTGTCCCCATTGGAGGTGTAGCACGCCCGGTCTGTGGAGGTGTGCAAGGAGCATTGCCAAGTGAGAGACCAGAGAGCAGCGGCTGTGTGGAGGTGATTGCTAAGGCCCGTATCAGAGAAGGGAACCTGGAGGCAGAGGTGAGGATGGGTGTGATGTGGGAGGTGTGGGGGAAAGAGCAGGTGAGCTTGATTGTAAGCCAGCCTGGACACATGAGCAGATGGAGAAACAGGAAGGAAGGCTCACAGAGAGGGGTGGTTGGAGGAGGCATGAAAAGGGCTCTAAACTTGATGTACTGGACATGCTTGAAGACAATTGGTTGGGGAGACTTACAGTCTGTTGGAAAAATGTCCAGTGCTAAGGAGAGAGGCGGAGATAGACTGGGAAGAGCCACTGACAGCTATGCTTTCTTCTATACTCATTTTTATTAACTTTGCCCTCTGACCATCCTTACTGTATGAGGATTTGTAACCAAGCAGCCCTAGGAAGGAAACTGGGTGGCTTGTAACAACAGACATTTATTCTTGCACAGTTCTGGAGCCAAGAAGTCTGAAATCCAAGTGTTGGCAGAGCTGTGCTCCCTCTGAAGGCTGCAAAGGAGGGTCCTTCCTGTCTGTTTTAGCTGCTGCTGGCAATTCCTGGTGTCCCTGGGCTTGTAGCTGCAACACCGTGATCCCTCTGCCTCGGTCTTCACATAGTTGTCTTCCCTGTGTGTCGCTCCACTTCTTAAAAAGACACGAGTCATATTGCATTTAGGGCTCACCGTATTCCAGTGTGATCTCATCTGAACAAATTATGTCTGTAAAGACTCTCTTTCCAAATAAGAACACATTCTGAGGTTCCAGATAGACATGAAGTGTTGGAGGAACACTTGCGAACCCAGCACACCTTTCTTACAATGTACATTTCAAATTCCAGATTTGCAAAATGTGGTTACTAATTTCAGAACCACAATTGTAAGAAACATGATAGTATTGAAATTTGCATGGGTAGCATCAGGCTATCTTGAAGTTGGGACTGTCCGTTCATGTAATGTAAGTTTGATGCAGGCTGGCTCTGGTATTTATATTTTTCTTTATGTAAGATCCAACACAGAACTCAATGCCTTTCTAGCCACCCGCCATGAAACGTCACTGAGAGTTTTACAGGCAGAATGTAAAGGAGGTTTCCCTCATGTCACCACAGCCACCAGCTGACACATCCTCGCTGGACTCTGGAGGGCTCTCTTTCCAGCGCCTCCCCAGCCCAGCCCAGCCCAGCCAGCCCATTCTCAGTGGCTCCTCTCATCCTCCAGGACTTCCTTCCCTCAAGCCAGAGAGGCTCTTTCTCCTCTCCCGTTGCATGGAATTGTGACAGATGCAGCTGCCTCAGCAAGGTGCATCCCCAGTCTCTCTTCCCTCTAGATGGAGCCCCTTGACCAGTTCCCACCAGTGAGATGGGGGTGGACATGATGTGGGTCACTTCACTTAACTGATTGTCTACTGGCCAGAGGCCACCATGAGTTGGAAGGATCCTGGATCCCTGAACCACTGTGTGGAAGGCTGCCTGCTAAACACTCACCTTGGACTGCCCATGAGCAAGAAAGAACTTTCATCCTGAGAAGTCTGAGCATGGAGGTTTATCAGTCACAGCACTTGTGACCCTGCTCAGACCACCCACAACACAGCTGGGAAGTCTCCATCCTTAACTGCCAGGTGCAGTTCAGCCCTGTCCCTCCTCCTGTTCCCACCTCACATCCTAGTCCTGTCGCGGGGCTCACTGGAACCCATTGCTGCCCAGGGTGCAGGGGCCTCTTCATAGATGGTAGTAGGGATTATACACAACTCAGAATTGTTGGGGTGGGGCCAGGTGTGGGGCTCACACCTATAATCCCAACACTTTGGAAGGTCAAGGCAGGAGAGTCACTTGAGAACAGGAGTGCAAGACCAGTCTGGTCAACATAGTGAGACCCCCGTCTCTACAAAAATAAAAAAAAAATTGCTAGACATGGTAGCAGGTGCCTTGGGTCCCAGCTCCTTGGGAGGCTGAGGTGGGAGGATTGCTTGAGCCCAGGAGTTTGAGGCTGCAGTGAACTATGATCATGCCATGCACTCCAGTCTGGGTGACAGAGCGAGACCCTGTCTCTAAAAAAAAAAAAAAGAAAATGAAAAAGAATCCTTCTGGTGCAGGTTAAACTCAAGCAAATACAATACTTGCTGCAGTATCTTTTTCGGGGGAAAATTTAATTTTTTCATCTGCTTATGTAAAAAATTCAGTTCTTGGTGCAAGACTAGGACAGGATTGGTGTGACCAATGCATTCCACACCACTGCCATCTCATCTGATACAGGATACGTCCCAGTGGTTACTGTCACCAAGAAGCCTCTTGTTGGCATTGAGTTGTCACAAATCACATGGCAGCAATCATTTCAACAGATATCTATGATTTTTAAAATGATGATGCAAGTCTGTGGCTTTTGAGTTTTGTGTCTTTTTCACTTAAGGTCTTCCTGAGTGTGACTGCTGTCCTTTTTACCTGAGTCACGCTTTAACTTATTTTATAAGGCATCAGTTACTTTGGCAGTTTCATTTCACTAATTCATTTGTTCAACAAATATTTACTGAGCAGATATCTTATACCAGGACCTGTTAGAGGTCTGGGGACCCAGGAGTAAATAAAACAGACAAGCCGGGCGCGGTGGCTCAAGCCTGTAATCCCAGCACTATGGGAGGCCGAGATGGGTGGATCACAAGGTCAAGAGATCGAGACCATCCTGGTCAACATGGTGAAACCCCGTCTCTACTGAAAATACAAAAAATTAGCTGGGCATGGTGGCGCGTGCCTGTAATCCCAGCTGCTCAGGAGGCTGAGGCAGGAGAATTGCCTGAACCCAGGAGGCGGAGGTTGCGGTGAGCCGAGATCGCGCCATTGCACTCCAGCCTGGGTAATGAGAGCGAAACTCAGTCTCAAAATAAATAAATAAATAAATAAATAAATAAATAAATAAATAAAACAGACAAAGCTCACTACTCTCATGAGCAGACAGTTAACTTTAAGCCCAAAGTTTGGTTTTTGTTCTGCAATCAGTTTTATGCAATTTTTTCTTATCTTAGTATTAACATTCTGCAGCTGCATTTGGAGCTGTGACATGGGGGTTGCTTTGGAGCTTGGCAGACACAGGCTGGAATGGTCCCTCTGCTCCCACCCTGGGTTTTCCCGGGGGTGTCGTGGGGCTGCTGCTGCTGCCTGCTGGCTGAGCTACTGTAAGGAATCAAGGTGTCCGTGTAGGCTCGGTGCCTGATCCTCGGGAACCAGTTGGTGAATTACTCATTTTGTGTGAATAATGCATGGCTGTTTTGCATTTTATAAATATCAAATGTAGTGCACATGAATCACATTGTTTTGCTTTATCAAATACCTAGCAAATCACTCCATTTCCCAAGGCAACCTTGCCCTGGTCCTTCCAGCCCTGATGTTGCTTTCTCCTTCTATTCCTCCTCTACTTACTCTCCTGACTCAGCTTCATTAGATCAAAGGAAAACACAAGCTTCCTCAGGGCACTTGAAAATGAGCCGTGACTGCTTAGGAGAAGAGAAGCAGAGGAGCAGATTCAGGGAGGGGGTGGGGCAGGCAGGGCAGTTCTGGCAGTTAAGCCCCCACCCAGGAGAGTCTTCTGCTTGTCTCCATTTCAGCACAGAACTATGATCATGATTTTTCTTCAGGCCCATCCTGATTGTTTACCAAGCTGCGGTGTGGACGGGCTGGCGTTTTACATTTGCATCTGCTGATTTAAAACAGGAAAAGGTGTTATCTTTTTAAAGCAATCAGAATGTGGATCATCTAGCTGCGATTACTAGGCACAGCTGAAAACACTTCTTCCCACGTGATTTGGGCTCTGTCACGGGGTGCCCCCATGGAACGCTGTGGAACGCTTTCTGTAACCTTGAACTGGCTTGGTTTAATTTACTGCACATAACAATATCTTCCCCAAGTGCAGTTTTGCAGGCCCTTAGGTCTATGCAGTTAAGGAGGATTCCAATCCCTATTCTATGCCAAACTGTTGTGACTGAAAAACAGGTGAAACCTGATCAACACAATTCACTTTGAACTGATGGGTTTTTTTTAAAAAAAATAGGTTTACATTTTCTAAAGATAAAAGTAATATAAGCTGACATTTGACAAAAATGAAAATCAGAAAGTACCAACAAGGAGGTATGTATATATAAATATAATCCTACTCAGGATTTGCATTCTTGCTGGTTTTATTTTGGGCTTCCTTAATCTGCTTGTCATTTTTTACCTTCTCCCTCTATCACTTTAAATCAGTGATTCTCTGGGGTTTCACCATGTTGGCCAGGCTGGTCTCAAACTCCTGATGTCAAGTGGTCCACCCCACTCGGCCTCCCAAAGTGCTGGGATTACAGGCATGAGCCACTGCCTCTGGCCCAGAAAATGGATTTTTTTTTTGGGTACGTTTTTGCTTTTGGGTTTTTTTAATTGCTAAAAAAAGCTTTATTTTTAATTTTTAGTTTTTTAAATTTAGCTCTCTGATTCTGTAGTTGGGCCTTCAGCATGTTCCCAGTGATTTTCTGCTCAATAAGGAAAGCACACTTGGTCAGGTCATAGACACATTCAGAACTCATGGGACAACCATAGGCCTTGCTGACGTGTTTTTAAAAAATTTTTAAATTGTTAATTCTAGACAATCTCCTAAGAACTTTGGTCTCACAGCACGAATGCCTCTGTATGCCTGGGCACAGGCCCCATGCAGATATAGGTGTCTTCCCAGCCTTCTTGGTATAAAGGCAAGAAATTCTATTATTAGGAGTTCAGGTAGGTCCAGTTTTGTTTGAGGCTGCATTGTAGGAAAGCCTGTGTCAAATGAGTGCCTTTAGACACCATTCCTGGAAGAGCACAATGGAGAATTTTTAAGTTTCACTGTCATATAAAATATACTAGTTGCAAAAATAATGAGTCAGTTGCTTAATTTATAAAGTAAAAATCACCCTAAAACCTACTCTTGTCATAAGCATGGTTTATAATTTGCTGACTGTCCTTCCAGATTTTTTTCTATTTGCACACAAACATGCAAATATTTGAGCATTCCATTTACCACAACAGGGGCCCCCATATGCATATTTTTCTGTGACTAGTTTAAAAAAAAATTCCATGGACGTCTCTTCTTGTCAATGTGCTCACATCTAAGTCTTATTTTTTTAATTTTTTGAGATGGAGTCTTACTCCATCACTCAGGCTAGAGCACAGTGGTGCCATTTTGGCTCACTGCAACCTCTGCCTCCCAGGATCAAGTGATTCGCCTCCCTCAGCTTCTGGAGTAGCTGAGCCTACAGTGGTGCACCACCACACTCTGCTAATGTTTTGCATTTTTCGGTAGAGATGGGGTTTCACCATATTGGCCAAGCTGGTCTTGAACTCCTGACCTCAAGTAATCCACTTGCCCTTGGCCTCCCAAAATGCTGGAATTACAGGCGTGAGCTACTGTGCCCCGCCCAAGTAATTTTATTTAATGGCTAGGTAGCATTTGATGGCCCAGGGACAGCAGGATTTATTTAAACATCTTTTTATCGAAGGGCATTTAAGTTGTTTTTTCCAATTTTTTGTTTTAAAAAACATACCCATGTATCCATTCTGCATGTCTGTATCTTTGTACCCTTGAGGAAGTGTGTCTTTAGCATAGATTCCCAGGAGTGAGATGGCAGGATAGAAAGATATTCCGGTTTTGATAAACACTGCCAAACTGTCCTCCTCCAAAAAGTTATGCGAACTTATGGCTCTGCCAGCAGTGCACCAGAGCCAAGCTTGACTTCTAGGAGAAGAGCACAATTGTCTGACCTTGGCTAGAAATAGCACGGATGTGTAGAATACAGGATGCAAATGGGGAAAGAGAGGGATTGCTGGATAAATCTGCCTCTAGATGTGTTCTATTTAGCTGGTAGTGTTTAAATATTGGAAAAAAATAGTTATTAATATTTCAAAGCAGGAGATTTAAAATCTGGATCTCCTGCCTCTCTTGGAAATTTGCAAGTGGGCAGGAGGTAAGTGGTGGCTGTCCCTTGTACATGGGGCAGGGGTCTCAGGGACTGCTGGGCCTTTCTATTTATCGCTTGAACCACCAGCCCCTGCCTGCGTCTGGGTCTGTGACCTCCAGCAGAGCATACCTAGAATGTTTGCAGGGCTGGGGTGGAATGGCATAATTAGCTTAGACATGGTAACAGTAGGTTTCTATTTTTATCTTGATCTTTTTTATCTTGCAGCTTTTAAACTGTTGCAAAATGAAATAGAACCACCAGATTTTTCATAATTTACAGATTCCTTTCATGTGTGTCTGAGTTGTTTTTATGTTTCTCACTTTTACAAAAGTTTTTTTTTTTTCCCTTCTGGGAAGTTGTGGCTATCTCACTCCACAAAGGCCTCCCACAAAGGACAGGTCTGCAGGAGAGAAGAGGGTCGCCATCCATGTACTAAGTCTGCTTCCTGCGCCTCCTCACCCAGGACCATGCTGATTCCTGAAGGCAGAAGAGCCAGTTGGTCAGAGGAGGTGAGGAGAGCCTGATGCCAGACAGTTTCCTGGGTAAACTGAGGCTCACTGCCATTTTTTTTTTTTTTTTTTTTTTTTTTTTAAGGACTTGCCTTCCAGGTCAGAAGCCTTCTAGTAGCCCTGAACTGAGAGTGGAAGCAGCTGGGTCCCTCCTTTCTTGCCCTTTCACCCCTCCCTCCAGCCTGCATTGCAACCCCTTGAGGGACAGCTTGGTGAGAGGACGGTGAAGGTTTGACGTCACCAACCCAGTGAGCATCTGACCGTTACCATGGGAAGGTCAGGCCAGGGCCAGCTCTTTTCATATTGACGTTGGTTTCCTTCCTCTTGGGTCTCTTTCACTGATCATCCCACTCTTGTTATTTGGGGCTCTCCTTAAGTTTTAATTGACTTAAGCTCAGATACCTTGCTCTGTATTTGCTCTCTCTCCCATTTTTTTTTTTTTTTTTTTTTTTTTTTTTTTTTTTTTGAGATGGAGTCTCACTCCGTTGCCCAGGCTGGAGAGCAATGGCACGATCTCAGCTCACTGCAACATCCGCCTCCCAGGTTCAAGTGATTCTCCTGCCTCAGCCTCCTGAGTAGCTGGGATTACAGGCATGTGCCACCATGCCTGGCTAATTTTTATATTTTTAGTAGAAATGAGGTTTCACCATGATCCTCCTGCCTCTGCCTTCCAAAGTGCTGGGATTACAGGTGTAAGCCCCTGCATCTGGCCTGTATTCTTATTTAAATAAGAGACACTCATGTGCCTGCACCCTTCACTTCTCTATGGCATGTCTAGGTCTTGGAACATTTTGAAACATGATAGTTATTTTATAAATTAAAAAAGGAAGAAGAAATAGCTGCTACATATTAAACTCTGCTTAGCATATGAGTACGTGGAGAAGAGAATGGTACCTTCAAGCCCAGGTAGAGTAATTCTCATCCTGCAGCTGACCCAGGGACCGGCACCGAAGATCAGCAAGGTGAACCATTCTGGCAGGTGGCCCCTTCTCTCTGTCCATAGCAGGCCTGAGAGTCACACTGTGGAGGAGAGTGGTGACCTGCCTGCCCTCCTCATCGCCAATATCACCACCGCTTCTCTCTCTAGCCAGGTTTCTTCCCATGCCCTGCCTTGTGGAGATCTTCCAATGCATCCTAAATGTCTTCCCCAAGAAGACGATGTTGGCTGTCAGCTGCCAAGAGGTGGGAGCTGGGAACTAGGGGTGGGGTTAGATTCTATGCATAAGGCCACAGCTGCATTGTGCAGGTGGCTGGGACCTCCAGTTTAAGGAGAAGTTTATTTATAGGTGACTGTGTCAAGTGCAGACTCATCTATAAATGTGAAACACTCATTCCATGCCCAGGCCCATGCCTGGTTTAGTGCAATCGAAATGAAAAACAAATTTAAAAAATTAATTAAAAAATTTCAGCTTTACTTAAAATGATTTGCATGCACGGGTTTTTAAAACAGAGGGACTCTGGGCATGCTGTCCCAGTTACCTATTGGGTTAAGTTGTACTAACGCATAGGTGTGTACCTTTTGGGGTGTGACAAGGATGGTTAGAGAAGCTGCCCCCATAGCGCTAGCCACGTTTGCTCCTGTTAAATTAGATCTCTTTGAAAAGTGTTTCTTTCTCAGTACAGGGCCTGGCCTGCAATGTGCGCCCAGGCCACAGTGTCTGCGTCATCATATACTATTATTGATGCCCCACCGGCAGGCCCGCCTCTCTGAAGCTGTGTTGCTGAGAAGGAAATGTCAGCATTGAGGCTGCACTCAAGCCAGAGCACATTTCCTGGTTGCTCCGTGTTCAGAAGTATCAGTGTCCTTGAGGTCACAGAGCACTTCCTGAGGGACATCTCAAGGGCCTTCCGTGCTGGAGCTGGATGTGTCCGGCAGGCCTTGCCACAGACTCATGTGGGCTGTCCTTCCCAGGGAGGACCTGTGGTCCAAGCCCCCTCCTCTGGCCACAGCCTCTGAGCTGGAGAAATGTGTTGATGCAGCGGGAGGCGCTTTTGTGGGGCTTGTGGTGGTTTTTCAGTGGATTGATCTGTTGACCACAACTCTGGAGACACCTTAGATCACCTCTGCTACCACAAGAGGGTGTTTTAAAACTACCTTGCAAGTTCTCATAACTAAATACACTTAAATCTCCATTTGCTCTAAAACCAAGGCAGCATGTCACACGCAGAGTGGGCACAGTGCAGTGGAAGGGCTGGCCTCACGGAGGGTGACCAGCGGCCGTGCAGCCGGGACGTTCACCCTCGGGGTTCGTTCTCCATGTTTTTGGCTCCCCGACTCAACCCTGCCATGGTTTATGGTGAGTGTTTAGTGCCCACCTTCACCTCTAGACATTCGGGTGGGACTTCTCTGTCATGTTCACTTCTGGGTCCCCAGCCAGTGCCTGCCAGCTACTAGGTGCCCAAAACAAAGTTGTGAACAGAATAAATGGATGGGCGCTATTTTATATTTAATGGTTTAGAAATGCTTGTGTATGGAGTTTAAATTAAACAAAAAAATCAAAATTGATTTAGAGAAATTGAACTTGATTCGGTAACAAAAAAAACAAAAACAAAAAAACCAAACCTTCCTTATACCCCTCAGCAAAAGCACACACACCCTGAAAAAGGGCAGGAGAGCCAAGATGTTCACTGTGCTGGTTTACTGATGGTCAGACTAGGGAAGCCTTTTTCCATGGTTTTTGATAATAATTTTTATGTTTTCCAAACTGTCATCAATATGTATGTATTGCCTTTATTGTATGGCAAATAAATGCAAAGTAAACAGCAAAATTAAATATTACACTTTTTCTTTTCTGTATGGAGTAAAGAATCACAAAAATCCAGTAAGTTGGGTGGGAGAGCAGGGCCCTCAATGGCAGGAGCACCTGTCCCAGGTCATCTGTTATGTGACTTAGTGGCTGGAGGTGACTTAGGGTATGAATACATGTATTTTTTTTGTTTATGACCATGCTCTGTAATCAAGTGTGCAGCTTGGAGCAGGCCAGTAAGAAGCTCAGGAATGTCAAAAGTGGGCACAGGGACTCCAGCAGTGCTACCTGGCCATGTGCTTGCTCTATTCCACTCATGCAAGTTTGGTTCTTTGTTGTCACAATGGTTAGTTTTACGTGTGAATTTGCCTGGGTCACAGGGCACTCTTGGATGTGTCTGTGGAGTGTTTCAGAATGGGGTTAATATTTGAATCAGTGACTCTGTCAGGGAGACCTCCCTCCCCAGTGTGGGTGGTACTATTCAATCCACTGAGAGACTGAACAGAACATAGGGCAGAGGAAGGAGGAACTTGCCCTTTTCCTGCCTCACTGCTTTAGCTGGGGCATCTCAGCTCATTTTCTCTGCCCCTTGCCCTGGGATGTATTTCATTATCTCTCTGGGTTCTCAGGCCTTGGGACTCAGTCTGAATTACACTACTGGCTTCTCTGGGTCTCCAGCTTGTTAATGGAAGATCACGGAGTTTCTCAGCTTCCGTAACGTGTGAGCCAATACCTCAGAATAAATCACACACACACACACATGCACATGCAAACACGTATTTGCATACATTCACTGTTTCTTTGTGTACCCTCAGATTTGCAGTGGAGCTTAATGATACACTTGATGTCTTAGCCACAATCCATCTGGAGTGAAAAACCTAAGGCAGGCAGAAATCAAACAGATGTAGGGAAGGTGAGCCCTGAAGCTGGGGCTTAGCCCAGGAGGGTTCTTGGTTTCACCCAGGAAAGAATTCATGTGTGAGCTGGAGGTGTTAGACAGCAACTTTTATTGCAGCGGCTGTGCACAGCAGCAGCAGACGGACTGCTCCTTGCAGAGCTGGGCTACCCAGAGGCAGTGTGCTCAGAGCAGCAGCTCAGGGTCCATTCAGCAGTCCTATTTATATCCACTTTTAATTTGCAAATTAAGGGATTATACAAAAATGTCTACAAAAAGGGTGGTAAATTCTGGGTCCTTGCCTTGGAAAGGGGTGGTCACTTCCGGCTGTTGCCATGGCAATGGTAACTGACATGGCAGTGGTGGGCGTGTCTTATGGAGAGGAGCTTTAGCCTCTTCCCTGTCTCAGCCAGTCTTTAATCTGATCTGGAGTCCAAGCCCTACCTTCAGAGTTGAGTCCCACTGCCTACCTCAGAACTGGACAATGAAGGTTCAAAAATCTGAGGAGAAACAACCCCTGCCAGGCATATTTCATGAATGCCATCAACAGGACCACATCGGCTACTACAGCTAAAATCTTAGGGCTAAAGTCCTCAGAGCTTCGTGTGCTTTCAAAAGGGCTGTTCCATGTAGTTCCTTGGTTCCTCAGGCTGACAATCTAGAGCTGACAGTGGTGGGAGCTGGGCTGCTGGTGCCCCCTGGGGCTGGAGCTGTGATTTCTGTAGCGCCTTGGCCTCTGCCTTTCTGAGCCTCAGTGGAATGCAAGTTGCAGAGCCTACCCTGCAAGACTGTTAAGAATCAGCAAGGCACTCCACACTCCATGGTTTTCTAACTTCCTTTTCCTTCCTAAATAGGGCTGGTACCCACCTCCCTGGTTTTTTGTTTTGTTTTGTTTTGTTTTCGAGATGGAGACTTGCTCTGTCACCAGGCTGGAGTGCAGTGGCGCAATCTTGATTCATTGCAACCTCCACCTCCTAGGTTCAAGTGATTCTCCTGCCTCAGCCTCCCAAGTAGCTGGCACTACAGGCTCACACCACCACTCCCGGCTATTTTTTTTTTTTTTTTTTAGAAGAGAGAGGTTTCGCCATGTTGGCATGGATGGTCTCTTGACTTTGTGATCTGCCTGCCTCAGCCTCCCAAAGTGCTGGTATTATGGACCTGAGCCACCACACCCAGCTCACCTCCCTGATTTTAAGAGGTTTCCTTGTTCCCTCTCCTCTGCTCTCTTTTCCTGACATTTTGAAGTACTTTTATACCTTTTCAGCCAAAGTTTTCTTATCACCTCCGAATTTTGTCCTTTTGGGCTTAGGGATATTGTAACACAATTTCCTCAATCAGCTGTTTCTTTTAAGACATAAACACTGCAAATTAAATTACATTTATTTAATACCTACCGTGTGGCTTTGCGTGTAATATATATATCAGTGAGAAAGAGAAAAGAATTAGAAGCTGATGCTGGTATGGTTTGGCTCTCTGTCCCTGCCCAAATCTCACCTTGTAGCTCCCATAATTCCCACATGTTGTGGGAGGGACCTGGTGGTCGATGATTGAATCATGGGGCAGGTCTTTCCTGAGCTATTCTTGTGAGAGTGAATGGGTCTCACGAGATCTGATGGTTTTAAAAACAGGAGTTTCCCTGCACAGTTTCTCCCTTTGCCTGGTGCCATTCATGTAAGACGTGCCTTGCTCTTCCTTGCCTTCTGCCATGATTGTGAGGCTTCCTCAGCCATATGGAACTGTGAGTTCAATTAAATCTTTTTCTTTTGTAAATACCCAGTCTTGGGTATGTCTTTATCAGCAATGTGAAAATGGACTAATACAGATGCTTTTCAAAAAAGTTTACTTTTTAAATTTTCTTTATCATAGTGCCTGAAATTAATAACATTTTAATAAACCTTTGTCTCAATTGAATCTTGTCTATACCTAATATTCTTACCATTATAACTACCAACACTACCACCATCACCACCACCAACATCAGCTCCACCATCATTGCCACTGCTACCGCTAATGCTGCTGTCACCATCACTTCTGCCACTAATATCACCAGTACTGCCAGCACGACCACTAACACCACTGTTACCACCACCATGACTACTAATATCACCATTACTGCCATCACTACCAATGACACCGCCATCACCACTACCATGAATACTAACACCACCATCATGGCCACTGCTACCAGTAATACGACCATCACCATCACCGTTACAATTTTACCACTATCAGTGGTCATCACCACTACTATTACTATCATCACCACTATCACCTATATCAATATTACCATCACCACCATCACCACCACCAACACCATCAGCATAACATTACTGCCACTACTGCCACCATCAAGATCACTGCCATCACCATCACTACCACCATCAACACTATCACCACCATCACCACCACTACCACTAACACCACTGTCACCACTGTCACCCTCACCCCAGTCCCAACATCACCATCACCATCATCATCTCTACTACAGTCACTCGCCACCACCATAATGATCATCACCACCTCTGCTGCCATCACAACCGCTACCATCACCTCATCACACTCTCCATCACCACCACCAGCAGCAGCATCACCGCCCTCATCCCACATGTGGTCAACACTCAGAGAAACATTTTCAGATTACACTTGTGAAACTCTCTTCAGTCTGAAGCACGCCTTATGATTTGTTTCTCATAAAGTTCCACCTGAAGAAAGAGGTCCAGACCTTAAAGGCTGCCTTAAATCCCTGCCCACCCATGACACCTTCTCACACTCATGCATATTTTCTGGGAGTGTTCGTGAAGATGTAAATGTGCTGTCAGAGGAGGGTGCACAGTGAAGAGGGAGGCACCGTAGATTTGTGTCATTAGAGAGCAGGGTCAGCTTGGGTACCATGGGGAGAGGCCGGGCTCCATACTCCTGGGCTGGCTTCATGCAAGGAAGCTGGAAGGAAGTGAAAGGGGGAGAGAAACTTGAAGGCAGTAGAGTCAAACATTTCCAAGGCATATTAAGGATGAGATGGGTTAATCTAAGTTTAGGAAGAGCAGTGGAGGAGGCTGCAAGATTTTTTCAGGGCTCAGTGTGAGGGCAGGCATTCCCCCAAAGCCTGCAATCACCTCCCAGGTCGCTCCATCTGATGCCAGGGCCAGGAGGACTCTCCTGGGAGGCTTCTCTCTCCACATTTATTTCTGGCCCATCTCATCTTTGCAGGCAATGGTGTGAGTTCTGTCTTTTTTGGATCAGAAGTGTTGGAGAGCCTTATTGGATAATTCTGTCCCTTTAGATTTTACTCTCTGGGGAAAAAGACATATTAATACTTTCACTAGATATATAGTACATCATGCTTTGATAAATCCAGCACAGAAACAGGCCTGAGATGTACAAACAGGTCTAGTACTTAGGACACTTTCCTCATTTATTTACTCAACAATGATTTCTTTGCCCAGCTGTGTCAGATGTGGAAACACTGTGAGACTGGAGTGGCTTTTCCAACATTTCAGAACCTAGTTGAAGTTAGCTTCCTTTTTCTGCTCTGATAGGAAACTAGATGGAGTAGGGGTAGGAGTGGGGGACCAGAGGCAGGAGAGGGGTGTATTATGAGAGAACCAGCCTCCAAGGTATACTTCTGGGGTGCAAGCTGGCATGCCTCCCAGTGGGCAGGCAGTGGTGGGCACAGAGGGCCAGCTGTGAGGCAGAGGGGAGTGGGGGTGTGGGGAATGTAGAACACACGCCCATCTCAATAGAGCAAAGCACTCAGGTCCAGCCAGGTTTTGCCATGAGAAAAGGAGGGTCCATTGTTGCCAGATTTTCTGATCTTTCTTTTTTTTTCAAGAGAAGCTGGAATCTGAATTTTTTTAAATGCAAAAATGCATCATTTTTAAATGCCAAAAACTCCTTACATTAAAAAAAAAAATATATATATATATATAAAATACCATGAGGTCAAATCAAACAGATTTGGGAATAGTATCTAGTCTATAGCCAGTTTGCTTTCTCTGTTCTATCCAGCAAAGGATTGTCAGTCTCCAAGTGAACATACCGAAAAAAATATATTGGCATATCTATGACTAAAGAAGACTGATTTCACAAAGAACCATTTTTCCTCCATTGGCATATTTTTAAGCATCTGTTGGGAAAGAGGCCTGGTTTGAGATGGTTCTGGTGGGCTGGGACATTCAAGGCCCCTTTCCTGGGCCAGGAAGCAGTTTGCGGCCAGATCACTGGTCATGGGATGAGGCGAACTAGATTTTTACCATGATCAATGCTGATCAATCATTCCTTCTGCAGACACCCATTTCTTACCTGTGAAATGAGATAAATGAATTGGGTTGGGAATTTCAAAATGAGTATGTGTGTATATTTTTAAAATATTCTCACTCAAAACTACTGAAAGCTCAAAAAAAAAAATGCAGTGAAAGAAGCAGATGAGTGAAGATCTTCCTCAGTTCAGGGGAAGGGAGGGCCTGCAGCTTCATCCCTCTGCCTCCCCAGGCCCTGGAAGACTGTGCCAACCTCTGGCCTGTCTTTTCCAGATCCTTTATGCTGAGTCTATTTTTCTTCACGCTCATCTCAGAGCCAAACTTTAGGGGACATAAATTTGGTCAGATGCCTTTAAGGAGGAGAACTTGGCCAGAGCAGATTCTCACTTTAAAAAAGTATAGTGGAAAATCCAGACCTCAAGGCATTTTATGCGCCAAAACATAAAGCGTATTTTTTTGGTGAGTTGGAACTCTCACTTCTACTAAGAAAAGAAATACAGCCTAAAGGAATCTTCAGAAATAGGAGATACTGTCTTGAAGTAAGCATGGGTCCAGGTACTGCCTGGCTACCGTTAGTTAGTGAAAGATCACAATTTCAGTCCTTAGGACATTGATGGAAAAATCGAGACAGATTACGTCCAGCCTGGAGCACAGGACCCTGGGGAGGGGTGGTTGTGAGCTGTCTTGTTCCTCCTGCTGTGAGTTTGGCCTTCACAATAGCAGCGACCACCAACAATGATGTGTAGTGTGGGGACTAAACTTTGGAAGAATGGAAAGAGCCAGCAGAGGGAGACAGCATTTGGAATGACTTAATGCCATGTTCTCAGGCTGCATTCTCACAGGGGTGCCATCTCTCATGCAGTGAACATGCAGGTTTGTGGAACTAAAATCCAAGCAAAGAGCCTCTGAACAGTTGTAATGGAGATAATACAGCTATCTTAAGCTGCAGATATATTATCTCATTGAGTCTTCCTAAAGACCCTTTGAACAAATAATGTGACAAATGTCACAGATGAGGACCCTAGGATCACGGAGCAGCAGAAGTGGCGGAGATTGGAGCCCCTCCCTCTGTCTGTTTTCCAGGCCATGCTTAACCCTACCGATGTTCAGAAGAAGCCAATTCTTGCCTGTCCCACTGATGTGTAGGATTTGTGAAGGGCCCTGGGCATCCTTGTCCTTAGTGCTGCCTACAGAACCCTTGCTTCCTGAGGATGAAGGTAGACTTAAAGAATAACTGAATTGGCCTCCACGGTGGCTTCCCTGCCCTTGCTGCTGGTTCTAGGAGAGTCTGTGGTTTGCTCTGTTCCTGGCTGAGCTTCATGGAGGTTCCTGGTTTGGCCTCTTGGTTTCACCTTCTCTGGCAGGTTCTGGGTTGACTCAGAAGTTGAGTGTCAGGCTGTGAGCAATGGTCTAACTGCCTGGGTGCTATTCTACGGGAGAAAAATGCAAAACAGAGTCCACTTTTCGGGTCCTCTGGGACCTGGCACCTCTTGGAGCGGCAGGAGGTAGCACCTGAGTGACATGGGCTCTTTAGGTGCCAGAGCCGGGAGGAAAGAGAGCCAGGCACTGGTGGGGAGAGGGCCTGGGTCCTACTGCGGACTCCTGCTACCCAGTCTGACTGGGATGTGAGGAAAGGAAGCAGCTCTGGACAGGGCAAGAAGGTGCTTCCTGGGGCAAGAGGAACCCAAGAAAGGAAGCCAGAGGGCAGGAAGGCTGGTGCTCGGGGCCTCAGCAGAGCCTGGAGTTGGGGGATGGGTGCACACCACAAGTCCCATCCAGCAGCTTGTGTCTGCAGCTCAAAGCTGGTCCCACTTTAAGCCTCAGATGTTGCTCTCAGGCCAAAAATACATAATGGTTTTTGCAAATGAAATAAAGCGAGGCTTAGGCATTATTATCTTTGAAAAGAGATGTTTTTCTCCGCCTCTTCATCCCTTCTTCAGTCACCCTCCCAAATTACAGTGAAAATCATCTCAGTCCAGGGCTTTGTACAGAGGTCGCATGCATTGGCAGGAAGTGCAGTGTGAATCACATCTACTGACAAAAATCTGAGTCTCTGGCCCTGTGATTTTTTTTTTTTTTTTTTTGGAAGAATGCATGTCACAAACAGAACTCTAGAGAGGACTGCAGGAGTTCTGAGTTGAGATGGGCCTTGGAGATCACCACCTCAATTCCCTTATTTTCTAGAAGAGCCCCAAAGACTGGTGTGGTGGGGACAATGGCTGAGGTCACTTAGCCAGCTACTGGCGCAGACCAGGCAAGGGCCTGGAGTGAGGGCTACGACTGGAGTCGTGGCTGTGCTATTGACTCGCTGTGTCATCTTGGGAAAACCCTCTGACCTCTCTAAAACTTGGCTCTTTCAAGTACAAAATGGGAACAATGATGTCATCTACTGTAGCATTTCGGTGAGAATTAAGTGAGTAGAAGCAAGTTCAACCTGTCTGATTCTTCTGTCCTCAGTGGTTTCCATGCCTTATTCATTTAAACCATGAGGTCCTTGTATTTATAGGTTTATGATTCAACTAAGCAAATATTTATTTCACCCGTACTATGCATCCAGTAATTAGGCCAAACATATGGCAGACTGAAGGCCTTAGCTCTGCACTCTGGAAACCTGCAGCCTCCACGTGGAGGGAGTCGTTGAAGGGAATGGCAGGGGTGTGGCACTGAGTGTTGAGGGTTGAAGAGTGACTGCACCTCAGGGCACAGGAGATGCCAGGGAAGGAAGCTGGGAAGGAATCACCCTCAAGGCCGGAGACCCAGGAGAAGGGAGCAGGCATGAAAGCAGGAGAGAGATTTGAGATGAAGGAAGTGCCAGGGGACTGAGGGTTGAGTAAAGGCACGGGTTTTCTGTCCACTGACCTTGACTGCCTCAACTTCATGAGGGAGAATATTAGTAGGAAGGGGATGGGGGAGGAAGAAGCTGAAAGAGACAGGGCACGTGTGCTCTCATGCCATAGGGTCAAGATCAATTGGATTATCCTAGGGGAACAAGGCCCAGTGTGGCTGGGCTGGAAGCTTGCACCCTAGAAAGGGACCCAGTGGTAAGAAGCCCCAGGCAGGGAGCCCACAGAGGTGGCCTTGTCACTCAGGGGTGAGAAGCCTGACTCTGCCACTCCCTCCCTATATGGCCCTAAGTGATCACTTGGGCTTCTTTGAGTCCAGTTTCCTCCTCTGTGAAGTGGGCCACTAATAGCACTGGTCTCATAACGTGCTGAAAGGGTCAAATGGGACAATACATGGAACTGACTTCTGCCCATGCAGAAGAAATGTTGAATACATGCTTGCCATTCGTTTTGAGGCTTTGGTCTTCTCGTATTTAAAAAGGGAGATGGCAATAGCTTTTCTGCTCTGGAAAACAAATGAGACAGGGTACTGTGTGTGAAAGTAATTTGGAAACAGAAATGTGTAATGTAGTATTATTGTTGGAGGAGCCTTCAGTTCGCTTTCGTTGAGGAGGCTGAGGGAACATTAGGGACATGGGGAATTTTATGTGTTGAGTTAGGAGAACAAGCTAGAGAATCACATGCTGGGTCAAAAGGAAAAATGGTCTTAAATAAAACTCTGTGTTTTCCCAGAGGATTTGTGGAAAGAACATAAAATCCCCCATTATTGGTCTCTGTTTTAATGAAAGAAAGGGAAACTTTATTTAAAGGGCCTGTTGACCATATCAACAATGTGTGGGTAACATCAGTGACTGTAGGAGGGAATCATCTAGGGCAAACTTACCTTTCAAAATGGTTCTAGTGCAGTGGTTCATGCCTGTAATCCCAGTGCTTTGGGAGGCTGAGGTGGGAAGATCACTTGAACCCAAGAGTTCAAGGTTGCAATGAGCTATGATCGTGCCAATGCAGTCCAGCCTGAGGGACAGAGCAAGACTCTGTCTCTAGAAAAAAATAAATAAATAAAGGAGAGTAGGCCCTTTGAGTCCCAAATCAATTGCCTAATAAGGTGGTCTCTTAAAGGTTGTCTACCTTATAAGGTGGGCTATTAAACCTTTGTGAAATGGTTATGCTAGCACTGTCAGGCAAACATTCCTCAATGGGGATTCCCATGTGTTCTGCCCCATATGTTATGGATGACGAGTCTTTCATAATTGTGTTTCAAAATATTTTCATTTGAGCATGAGGCTTTATGCTGGCCATGTGAACACTTTTTTAGGGGAAGGAGAGAGGAACTCCATTTTGAGTTTCTCATCATGTATTTTCAACCTGCTGTAGCCTAGATTATTTGCCCCTCAGTAATAAAATTACGAGGTTTCGACCTCTCCTGGTGCCTTATTAACAACCTGGTACCACGTGGAACACAACCAGGAAGCCTCTGAGCTGGAGAAGACATGCGGTTGTTGTTATTGCATGGAAAGACAGGCATGTGATCAGGAAGAAGCTGGTGAGGAGGAAAGGCAAGGCTTCTTCCAGGGCCTGGGTGGGGTGAAGGGCAGGTCCATTCAGCACGGATTTTCTGGCACCAACTGGGTGTCCCATGCCTCTATTCAATTCTGATGTTAACTCCCCAGAGTTGGCTCAGATCCCACAGGTTAAGCAGCTCAGCTCGGCAAGACAGCCCTCACTTCAGGCACCAGTCCTAAGTCCCAGGTCTCCGGGCTACTCACACTTCTGTCTGACTTGGCTACAAATTTCAGGGTTCCCATGACCTCCCTTCTGGTTGGATGATTTGCTAGAATGACTCACAGAGCTCAGGAATGTGGTACAGGTAACAATTAAATTTTATTATAACAGATACAAATGAGCAGTCAGATGAAGAGATGCAGGGCAGCAAGGTCTGGGGCAGGGGTGGGGCTGGGGATGGTGGCAGGTGCAGAAGCTTCTGTCCCGCTGGAGTCAGGGTGCTGCACCCTCCCAGAGTGTCAGTATGTTCACCAGCCAGGAAGCCCCCAAGGCTCCCTGTTGCAGTGTTTGTCCGGGGTTTCATTAAGTAGGCATGTGTAATGAAACCATTGGCATGTGATTGAACGCAATTTTCAGCTCCCTCTGCTCTCTGGAGATCAGGGTGTGGGGCTGAAATCCCCAACTCTCTAATCACATCCTTAGCCTTTCTGGCATGGCCAGCCTTTTTCTTGAAACCATGTGAGGGCCACGTCCTTTGTGCAAACCTAGGTAGGAGTTACATAAGGGGCTTCTTCTGAATAACAAAGGACACTGGAATCACTCAGGAAATGTGAAGGGTTTGTGAAGCTCTGTGACAGAAACCAGGGGCAAAGACCAACAGGTATTTTTATAAGACCACAGCACAAGTTTGTTCTTCTCAGAGTCCTGGGTTCAGATCCTGGCTCCTCCTTGCTGGGTGAGGCTCTGCCCTCTTAGAACCTGTGTGTAAAGTGAGGGCCTGACAGGACCTGCCTCTTAGGGTTGTTGTCCAAATTCAGTGGATAAGGCTGAGAGAGGCTTGATGGGAGATCAAGAAATGGCAGGATTCAGGGTGGCAGTGGTTCTGCGGTGAGGGGTGCGAACAGCACAAACATCACACCGTGGACACATCCCCCAGACAGTCCTTAACACTTTCAACATGTAAGGCTAAAGACAGGTAACTTGGTCAACATTTGGAATTTGCTTTGTTTTTGAATCAGAGTCTTGCTCTGTTGCCCAGACTGGCATGCAGTGGCATGATCTTGACTCACTGCAGCCTCCGCTTCCCAGGCTCAAGGGATTCTCCTGTCTCATCTTCCCTAGTAGCTGGGATTACAGATGCATGCCACCATACTCAGCTAATGTTCTAATTTTAGGAGAGGCCAGGCTGGTCGTGAACTCCTGACTTCAGGTGATCCACCCACTTTGGCCTCCCAAGATGCTGGGATTACAGGGGTGAGCCACTGCACCCAGCCTTGGAATTTACTGTTTTCAGAAAAGGTCTTGCTTGAAAATCCAAATAGTTTGAATATTGATGAGGATGATAGTTGCTGACACTAAGCTGGAGTCCTAATTAGCTGTGGAGGAAACATGGGCATTTTAGGGACCACTCAGTTAAAGGTTTTGGTTCTGAGAGGAAAGTCCTCTCCAAATACCTCATGTCCATGACTGTGAGTGATATATCCTGGTGTGAACAGCCCATGGATTTGACCTGATGGCCTTTCTTTTTTTTTTATTTTTTGAGATAGGGTCTTGCTCTGGTGCCCAGGCTGGAGTGCAGTGGTGTAGTCATGGCTTGCTGCAGCTTCTACTTCCTGGGCTCAGATTATTCTCCCACTCCAATTTCCCTAGTAGCTGGGACTACAGACATGCACCACCATGACCGGCTAATTTTTGTATTTTTTTGTAGAGATGGCATTTTACCATGTTGCCCAGGATGGTCTCGAACTCCTGAACTTGAGCCATGGCTTTTCTTTAGCCATCACCTTGATTTTAATTGTTTTTATTATACTCATTGTTTCTCAGGAAGAGAAATAAACTATGAAAACACTTTACTATATTTCAATCTGAGAAGTTTGGTTGGTAATTGTGATCAGAAGTATCTCTTGGATATAAAGTACATGCCAAGTTGAACTGGGTTTCCTCCCACTTCATCCTCACCTGGGCAGTCTCACTGCCGAGATCCTCAGTATGAGATCTCCAGCTGTTGAAAGTGAAGCAGAGTGACAGGCCTTAGGTAGCCTGGTCACAGCGGGAGCATGGCGGGTGAGGAGGTACGACTTCCAATCCCAGCTGTGCCTAGACATGTCTGGGCACCCTTGGAAAACTTATTTCCAATTCCCGGGCCTTGGCTTCCTCATCATAAAGTGAAAAGATTCAACCAGATGCCACATATCTGTATCTTTTTCCCCAGCTATCGCTGTCCGTAGCATGGACAGTCCTGTCCCGGTCAGCACCTCTGGAGCTGTTACTGAGTGTGGACTGCATGCCGGGCCCTGAACTAACACTTTCCATGCTCTGTCTCGCTGCTCCCAGGAAGTAGGACCTGTCTCATCCTTATTTGTCAGATGGGGAAATGGAGGCTCGGAGGTTGGGTGACTTTTTTAAGGGTCTCAGCTGGTCACTTGAGCGCTAGGTTAGAATTCAGTTGTGCTTGAGTTCACTGAATAAAAGCATTAAGGGGCACTGGCTTTATTAACAATGAGCCCCAGTGGAAATGTCAGAGTGGAGATGGAGTAAGATATCTGGAAAGCTTAAGGAGAGAGAGAGAGAGAGAGAGAGAGAGAGAGAGAGAGAGAGAGAGAGAGAGAGAGAGATATACCTCTAGTTTTTTAGGTAAGAGACACATACCCTTCTCTGCCCTTGCCCTGGCTCAGGGATGACCATGGCTGTCATGGCTGCTTTCTGGCCAGCAGAAAGGGATAACCCTGTGGTCACCCAGGAGCGGTGGTGGGTGATGGCACTCCATGAGGAAACCTTTGCCCTCTGGCTGGTAATAAAATAAAGAAAGCTTCAAGTAAGGTGACACAGAACAGAAGAAAGAATCGCAGCAAGGTTATCCTGAGAAAAGCAAAGCAGGTCTGTCTGTTGGCCGTGGGAGGATGGAGTCCCAGCTCTCGCTAACCTGCCTGGCTCGTCTGGCGTTATCGTGAAGGCAGGAGGAAGGATTTTGAGCAGGAGGGAAATTGAAACCATTTGGTCTTGGGGCTGAGATTGTTTTACGTATTTGGCAAAGACATTTTCAGTCATTACTTGAATTAACCCTTGCTGGAAGCACAAAGAACAAATCACGCATGTCGTCCTTTGCTGTGGAAAGAGGAGGCATGCAGGGAGCAGGCACACTCCCTCTGCACGCTGACCCCAGCAGGGGAGTGGAGAGCCCACTGAAGGCCCGGGGCCTCACAGAGCTCTGTCAAGGACACCCAGACATCTTCTTGCCTTTCAACAGACAACACTACTGTGTCCCTGCTGCTGGAACGTGGGCTCCATGTGTAATGGTTGCAAAGACGCTGCTCTCCCTTTTGCCTCTCTGAGTGACTTGCTGTCCTCTCTTGTGTTTCCCCAAAACAGAACCCCCTTTCAGCCCCCACACCATAATCTACCTCCTTACCAACAATAAAAACAAACTGAACCGGGAATGGTTGTCCTTTGAGGCTCTGTAGGAAGGTTTGGGTCAGCACTGCCTACTCCATGCGGAAGTCTGAGTGCCTTTGTGGAGGTGGCAGGCCCAGGGTGTCCAAGCTGTGGCAGGGCTGAGAACATCAAGCCCATTGTGAGGGCACTAGTAATGCCAGCAGCACACACTGTGGCAACGTATAGTGACTAAAAAGCAAACAGTGGAAATAATACGTTCCCAGAACAAGACTCTTGGGAGAGTGATTTATTCATAGCATTGTCAATAAGCATCAATAGAAGAAAGAGAAACTTTTGGGTAGAGGTTTTTTTTTTTTTTTTTTTTTTTTTTTTTTTTTTTAAAGACATTTGATCTGTAAACCTCTTCACCAACTGAAGACCCTCTGGGAGTGAGGGGCTTGCAAAACTTGGATTTTCTTTTTTCTTTTCTCTCTTTTGGAACAAAGCCTTAACAATTTTTATGATTTGTAACATATATTGATCAGATGTGGGAAAAAATCTCAAAACCGTTCCCTCGGGTTGACTGTCTTGCTTATCTTTCCTTTCTGAGAAATGAAACTTATGCATGCCAAACGTTGGGGCAAAATAATTGAGTGACATTTCAGAGAAAAACCCAATGACAAATGAAAAATCCAAGGCTGACAGCCAGTGTCTGCAGAGGAGGAAACAGAGCAGATACTGATCATGAAGTAGCATCTGTGGCCAGTGGGCTGCTATGGAAATCAAGTAGAGTGGTCTCAGGCCGGTCACCGAGGGTGCTGCAGCTGGATTAGCAGAGAGCACATCTGTGTGTGTGCTGAGCATTATTTTCTTTTTTATTAAGCTGAAGAATTAGCTGCACCTTTATTGACAGAGAAACACTGAAACATCATTGTTGAACAGAGATAAATACCAGAGCTCTGGTTTCTTTCTTTGAAGGTGGCAGGGGTGGTGGGTGAGAGGGAGCTGAGGGTGGGCTGTGCCGGCTTGTTAATAGGGAGAAGCATCCCCAGACAGGGGCCTTCCTCCCACAGCACAGCTGCATGATGCTGTTTCTCGGCTACGCACTAAAATGTATGTCTGGTGCTCTGCAGGAGTCATGGAGCTAAGCTTGGTGAACGCCTTTATTGAAACCTCACAACAGCTGTAAATAGCTCTAACTATCTCAGGGCTACAGGTGAGAAAAATGAGGTTTAGAAATGCTGAGCAGCCTCTTTGAGTCCTCCCAGCTGTGATCAGTGAAGGTGGGATGAGGCTCAGGTGGGCTCTCTACTCCCCTTCACAGAGCTCCCCCATCCACAACCTCTCTGTTTTTAAGGCAGGGTCTTCAAAGCCAAACTGAGCGCAGGCAGCCAAGCAGCGGCTCAGCCCCCAGGCTATGACTCCACAGTTGTCTCAAGAACTTGATGTGTGCCTGGGTCACCGATACCAGAACAGGGATGTGGGCAGAAGGCCCAAGGGTGAGAATGCAACTTTCCTTCCTTTTCTTTTTTAGGATTCAGTGGCGTTGGGGGGAGGGGTTGGCTAGAGTTTTTCCAGTGTGGGAGGAAGGTGTTGGGCTCTAAACTAGATTGCAAGCATGGAAACTCTGTAGGAGTATGTATATCAGAATGAAATATCATGATTAATAGAACTATTAGAAACCGGAACAATTATTTTGTTCTTGTCTTGCATTTTTTGGACAACATTTTCCATTTACACAAAACTTTGTATTGCAATGGATGAGACTTGAAATTTTGTAGAATTGATCTGGAAAGAAGTATGCAGAGCTGTAGTCCCTTCCCTGGAAGGTGATCCTTGAGGCCACAAAATCCTTCCCCTTAGGCACAGCACCAACTGGCCCTCACACCTAGCAGCCTTGTTATCCATTTGTTATTTCTTTTTAGTCCCAGTGGTATTGAGGACTTTAGCCTTAGCATTAAAGGAATGATTCTTTTTGTGGTCTTGGTTTTTGAAGGAGTTGACTCCATCGGTTGCGAACTGAGAGGGGATTGTGAATGACTTGAGAGGGGTATGAATAGATTGTGTGCTAGAAAATAATGGGCTTGCTAACCATGACCCAGCTGATCTGTAACACATTCCAAATTGTGCATTCACTTTGCCAAGATTGGAAGCTGGTATTTACAAATCTTCATAAATGATAAAGATGTGGTTCAAAAGAAGCAGCTATGCTATACCTCAATGTAGATCTTCCCAGGGTGGACTGGTTCAGGGTCCAGTAAGTTAGGATGGGATCACTGGACCAGCTTAAATCTGTGCTCCCACATTCCAGCCCTGAGACCCAGCAAGGAATACTCATGGGAACTCCCATCTGTCAGCCTGCATCTGGAACTCTCCAGATAGTGAGGAGGGAGGGCAGAGGGAAGGGTCTGGGCAGTACCAGCTCAGGAGACAGCTCTCCTGCAATGCTGATGTGCTGCCTCTGAAGGCAAATGCCATGTGGATTCCAGGGGTTGTGGCATCATTGGGAGGCTACCATCCTACAGGCACTGCTTAGAGTAATGGCTAGAAACCCAATACAGATGGTTTTCTTGACTGACAAGTGTACCCTTGAGACATTGTCACTAAAGGGAAAACCTTTTTGCTAGGGCTCATTCTCATTCAGTTTTATAGAATAAACAGCAGGACTTGAGGCTGGGATTGAATCAAACTTTCCAAACAATGTGTGGACCTCTTGAAAAGAACATCATTTATAGTTGGAATTTTGTGTTTGTGGTCATTTCTGTGAGAATTCGAGGTTAGTCTTTTTATTAGTAATGTGGTATCTCTGGGGTAGAGTCAAACAGCATCCCACATTCTCCTCTGGAAGGTACAGTTTACCTGCTAGGTGGATGGATTATGTGCACTGGATTTGAATTCCCTAAGAATATGTCTCCAGAAATGAACCCAGTCTTGCAGAAGCTGTCTTTGGTAATATGCAGAGGCAATGTGGGTCTGTGTTTGTATGAGGTGGTGTCTTGCAGAGGTGGAGAGCATGGGCCAAATGCCAGCTCCACTACTAATCGGCAGTGGGAGCTTGTCAAGGTGCCTACAGTTTTGTACCTTAATATCCTCATCTGTAAAATGGAATGATGATGCTAAACTATGTTTCACAGGCTTGTTGTGAGGATTAAACAGTTAATACATATCAAGGGCATAGACCACCGCCTGACACATGGCATGCACTCAACTGTGCTAGTGAGCAGTGCTGCTGAAGGAGCCATGAGTTCTGACACACAGGAGAATTGTGTGCTGGACTTCGAGTGTTGCACACTTGCCTTCTGAAATCTGCCTAATATCTTTTCTCTGGTCATCTTCAGTCCGGTCAGTTCTGTGCATGCACATTTCTTCCTTTTGTGTTATCAGGCAGGAATTGAAGATGGTTCAAAACTATGAGAGGAGGCATGTGTGATAAAGTTTTCCATGTGGACAAAGTCAGCCCTTCTAAATGTCTCTCTCATACTCAGAGTAGCAGCTGCTCCATTTCAGCAAGACCAAGCACTTGGTTCCTGGAAAAAGTGATAAGAGAGGAATCCGGTCTTGCTTTTTGACTTTGCTTACAGGTTCTGCTCAGACTCACTCTCACCTGGACTGCTTTTTATGCACACTTCTGGCAGTTTCTGGATGACCTCTCTTGCCTTCCCTTCCAAATGCTTTCTTTGGTAAAGCTTTTGACATACACAGTAAACAGTGCATACACCATGATGAATTATTACAGAATTAACATACTTGTGTATATCCCACCTAAATACATATTAAACATTGCAAGCACTCAATATGCTCCCTCATGCCTCCTCATAAGCATGACCTCCTTCAGCATTAGCCAGTATCCTGACTTTTCTCACAACAGATTAATTTTTGGCTGTTTTAAAACTATGTGTAAATGTAACTGTACAGTTTCATTCTTTTGAGCTTGGCTTCTTTTGCTTAATACTCTGCTTGTGAGATTTCTCCACATTGTTGATAGCGGTAGCTCTTTCTTTTCCGTTGTTGTATAAGGCTCCATTGTGTAGATTTTATTCATGCATTCTATTCATTCATTCACTCTTTTCTGATGGACATTTGGGTTATGTTCAGTTTTTGACTACCATGAGCAATGCTACTATGAATATGCCTTTTGGTGACTGTGTGTAGACATTTCTGTTGAGTCTGTGCCTAGGAATAGAACTGATAAGTCATAAGGTATGCAACTGTTCAGCCTTAGTAAATGCTGTCTAATAATTGTCAAAAGTGCTTGAACTAATATCCCACTAGCAGTACATGAGTATTCATTTGCTGAGCATCCTCACCAACACTTGGTATTTTTAGTTTATTTTCTGGAGTGTGTGTGTAGTGGTATCTCATTGTGGCTTCAGTTGTATTTCTAGGATGATTAATAATGTCCTGTACCTTTTCATTTGTAGCTGTTTGGATATCCCCTTTTTTGAAGGGTCTGTTTACATTATTTGCCCAATTTTTAAATTGGGTTATCAGTCCTTGTCTGATTTAGAGATGTTCTTTATATATCCTGCATATGAGTCCCTTGTTAGATACCTATGCTACAGTTATCTTGTCCTACTAGATTATTTGCTTAGCTTGCTTTCTCAATAGTGTCTTTTTTCTCAATACTCTTAATTTTAATGAAGTGAAATTTAGCAATTTTTTCACTTACTTACTGGTGATTTTATGTCCTATTTGAGAAATCTTTGCCTAGTTCAAGGCTATAAAATTATTTTCCTATGTAACATTAGAGAAACTTTGTTGATTTTCCTTTCACATTTAGATTTACAGTACTACTGACACTGGTTTTTGTATATGGTGTGAGGTAGGCATCTAGGTTTATTTTTTTTCCCCTGCAGATAGCCAGTTGAACCAAAAACATTTATTGAAGAAACAAGGTCCTTTTACCCTTTGTTTAGGATATTGCTATAGAACCGTTGCTGTAAATCAAGTGGACTTACATCTGAAAGTCTCTTTCTACTCCTTGTTCTGTACAATGTGTCTATTTGTCGACTCATTATGAAAAACCACACTGTCTTAACGACTGTAGTTTATCTGTGGTATAAATCCTCCAACCTTGTTCCCCTGCAAGATTACCTTGGCTGTTCTTGGAGCTGTGTGGTTCTATATATTTCAGAATCAGCTTGTCACATTACACACACATACAGATACATAACACACTGAGATTTTGATTAGAATGGCATTGCAGCTATAGATGATTAGGAGAATTAATACTTTTATAATACATAATCACAAAATCTTCTGATCCACAAATATAGTTCATCCTTCCATTTATTAGGTTGGTGCAAAAGTAATTGCAGTGTTAAATATTTATGCCTCATTTAATTTTTCTCAGTTATGTTTTATGGCTCTCTGTAAAATTTTATATGTTTATAATTAAAAAAATTTAACAGCTCTATTGAGATATAATTTATATACCATACAATTCACCTGTTTAAAATGTATAACTCAATGGTTTTGATATATTGCATTATTAATTTTTTTAAAAATTGTGGTAAGATATGTATAACATAAAAGTTACCATTTGAAAGATTTTAAAGCAAAAATAACATTCTCAATGTTGTACAACCATCATCACTTCTATTTCCAGAACTTTTTCATGATTCCTAACAGAACTTCTGTAACCATTGGGTAATAACTTTCCATTTTTCCTCCCCCAAACCCATAAATAACCTCTAATTTATCTTCTGTCTCTATTTTTTTTTTTTTTTTTTTTTTTGAGACGGAGTTTCACTCTTGTTGCCCAGGTTGGAGTGCAATGGAGCAATCTTGGCTCACCACAACCTCCGCCTCCTGGATTCAAGCAATTCTCCTGCCTCAGCCTCCAGAGTAGCTGGGATTACAGGCATGCACCACCACACCTGGCTAACTTTGTATTTTTAGTAGAGACAAGGTTTCTCCATGTTGGTCAGGCTGGTCTTGAACTCAGATGACCCGCCCACCTAGGCCTCTCAAAGTGCTAAGATTAACAGGTGTGAGTGACCGTACCCTGCCTTGTTTCTGTTTTTTAAACTTAGTATCATGTCTTCAAGTTTCACCCATGTTGTAGCATGTATTAAAACTTTATTCCTGGCTGGGTGCAGTGGCTCACGCCTTTAATCCCAGCACATTGGGAGGACAAGGCAGGTGGATCACGAAGTCAGGAATTTAAGACCAGCCTGGCTAACATGGTAAAACCCAGTCTCTACTAAAAATACAGAAATAGGCTGGGTATGGTGGTGTGCACCTGTAGTCCCAGCTATGCTGGAGGCTGAGTCAGGAAAATCACTTGAACCCAGGAGACAGAGGTTGCAGTGAGCCAAAATCACGCCATGGCACTCCATCCTGGGTGACAGAGCAAGACTGTCTCAAAACAAACAAAAACAAAAAACATAAACATAAACAAAACAAACAAAAAAACCCCTTTATTCTTTTTTTGTGGCTGAATAATATTCCATTGTATGTATACAACGTATTTTATTCACTCATTTTTCTGGTGATGAGCAATTAAGTTGTTTCTAGTTTTTGGCTATTGTGAATAACGCTGCAGTGAACATTACCATAAAAATATCTGTTCAAGTTTCTGTTTTTAATTCCTTTTGATTTATACCTAGGATTGAATTGCTGATCATATGGTAATTTATTGTTTAGCTTTTTGAGAAATTGCCAAACTGCTTTCATAGTAGCTGGAGCACCTTACATTCCTCCAGAAATGTGTGAGGGTTCCAACTCCCCACAGCTTCACCAATGATCATCTTCCTTAGCATTGATTTTTGTTTTTAAATAAAAGCCATCTTAAAGGCTGTAAGGTGGTATCTCATTGTGGTTTTGATTTGCATCTCTCTAATGATGTTGAGCACTTTTTTAAATGTGCTTATGGGCATTTGTATATCTTCTTTGGAAATTTCTATTCAAATCTTTTTTTCACCTTAAAATTGTGTTACTTGTCTTTATAGCTATATAAGTGTTCTCTATATATTCTAAAAAGTAGACTTATTAGATATATATTTTTTCTTATTATGTGCATTGTTTTTCATTTTCTTGATACTATACTTTGACACACAAAAGTTTTTAATTTTGATAAATTCTGATTAATCTTTTTTTCTTCAGTTGCTTATGTTTTCAGTGTTGTAATCAATAAGCCATTGCTCATTCCAATATTATGAAGACTTACACCTATGTTTTTGTCTAGTTTTATAGTTTATTTCTTATATTTAAGTTGTTGATACATTTTGATTTGATTTTTATATATTGAGGGAGGAAAGGGTCCAGCTTTATTCTTTTTCATGTGGCTATCCTGCTAGCCCAATACTATTTGATGAAGGGAGTATTCTCTCTCTCTCTCTCTCTCTCTCTCTCTCTCTCTCTCTCTCTCTTTTAGACAGAGTCTCGCTCTGTCACCTAGGCTGGAGTGCAATGGTGCAATCTTGGCTCACTGCAACCTCTGTCTTCTGGGTTCAAGTGATTCTCCTGCCTCAGCCTCCTGAGTTGCTGGGAATACAGGCACCTGCTGTCATTCCTGAATAATTTTTATATTCTTAGTAGAGATGGGTTTCACCATGTTGGTCAGGCTGGTCTCCTGACCTCAGGTCATCCACCTGCCTTAGCCTCCCAAAGTGCAGGGATTACAAGTGTGAGCCACCATGCCCTGCCAAAGGTAGTATTTTTTAGCTATTGAATGCATGGAGTGCTTTATAAACATAGGACTAG
The DNA here is from genome assembly GCF_048565385.1 of Saimiri boliviensis. Taxonomy (NCBI): domain Eukaryota; kingdom Metazoa; phylum Chordata; class Mammalia; order Primates; family Cebidae; genus Saimiri; species Saimiri boliviensis. The sequence goes on along the minus strand of NC_133449.1, from coordinate 48,570,435 downwards.
TTTGCTAATACTGTTGTTAATGTCTGGTATTTCCTTGGAGATCTTCTGTCTGGTTGTTCTATACATTATTGAAAGTGGGTTTTTTTTTTTTTAATTCAGGTTGAAATATATATATAGATTCAGGTTGAAATATGCATAGTTAATAAACAGATTCAGGTTGAAATATACATAGTTCTACCTCATTGTAAGCTATTGTTGGATCCTGACTATTATTGTGATTTGGAAAAAAAAGAAAGTGAAGTATTGAACTTTCTATTGTTATTGAATTGTCTATTTCTCCTTTCAATTCCATCATTTCTTGCTTCATGTCTTTTATGAGTATATTGTTAGATGCATATATGCATATAATTGTTATATCTTCTTGGTTTCTAAATATCCTATCACTACAGTAACAACAATTTTTTCTTAAAGCTTATTTAAAAAATATTAGCATAGCCACTCAGCTTTCTTTTGGTTACTGTTTGCATGTCGTATCTTTTTCCATTCTTTTATTTTGAACCCATTTGTGTCTTTAACTCTAAAGCACGTATCTTGTATTCTACATATATTTGGCTCATTAAAAAAACTATTCTGCCTATCTCAGCCTAATAGGAGAGATTAACCCATTTATATTTAATCTAATTACTTATAAGATGGTATTTAGGTTTGCCATTTTTGCTATTTGTTTTCTATATGTCTTATGTATTTTTGCCCCTCAGTTTCTCTATTGCTGCATTCCCTTTTTGTTAAATAGATATTTTCTAATCTTTAATCTAATTTATAACAGTTAGATTAATACCTATTCAATTTCAATGGTGTACAAAACCTTTGCTCCTATACAGTTTCATTTCCCCTTCTTTGTGTTCTTATGGCCTCAAATTACATTTTTATACATTTTATGTCCATAAACTTAGATTTATAATTATTGCATTATGCAGTTGTTTCTCAAATCAGATAGAAAAAAGGAATTATATGCAAACATTCGATTATACTCTTTTACATTTATCTATGTATTGCCTTTGCCAGTGCTCTTTATTTCTGTGTGTGGACTCAAGCTACTTTAATTTCATTTCAGCCTATAGAACTCCATTTAATATTCCTTATACAGCAGGTGCACTGGGGACAAGCTCTGTCAGTTTTGGTTTATGTTGGGTATCTTAATTTCTATTTTTTTTAAAGGATAGTTTTTCAAGATATAGAATTCTTGGTTGCCAATTTTTTCTTTCTGTTCCTTGGATATGTAATCTCACTGCCTTCTAGCCTCCATGGTTTCTGGTGAGAAATTACCTATTAATCTTATTGGCAATTCTTTGCATATGATGAATCACTTCTCTATTGCTGCTTTTAAGATTCCTCTCTGTCTTGAGCTTTCAACTATGTCATTATCTTATGTCTTGGTTGAAATATATTTGAGTTTATCTTATTTGTAATTCTTGTACCTTCTCATATATGTAGATTAGAATTTTTCATAAAATTTGGGAGGCTTTGGTCTATTCGTTTAAATATTGTTTTTACACATTTCCCTTATATTCTACTTCTGGGACTCCCACTGCACGTTTGTTTGTATGCTTGATGGTGTCCCAGAAGTCACTGGGCCCTGTTCATTTTTCTTTACTTTTTTTTCTTTCTGTTCCTCATATTGGATTATCTTAATTGCCATACCTTCAGATTTGCAGATTCTTTTATTCTGCCTACTCATTTTGCTCTTTATTTCTTGTAATAATTTTTCTTTTTTCTTTTTTTTTCTTTCTTTTTCTTTTTTTTTTTTTAAGACAGGGTTTCACCATGTTGGTCAGGCTGGTCTTGAACTCCGGACCTCAGGTGATCTGCCCGCCTTGGCCTCCAAAGTGCTTGGATTACAGGCGTGAGCCACCATGCCCAGACTCTTGTAATAATTTTTCATTTCAGTTATTGTACTTTTCAACTCCAGTGTTTCTACTTAATTTCTTTAAATAATTAATAAAATAATCTCTTTATTGATATTAACTATTTGTTAAGGCATTGTTTTTATACTTTCCTTTAGTTCTTTAAACATAGCCATTTTGATTTTTAAGAGATGATAGCTGATTTAAAATATCTGATTGTCTGGTAATTCCAATGCCTGAGTTTCCACATGGACAGTTTCTATTAACTTCTATTTTTTTCTGTGTACTAGTTATTGTTTGTTGTGTGTTTTTGAATGTTTATTCCCCTTACCCTCCTTTTTTTGAAAATTGGACATTTCAAATGATACAGTGTGGCAACTCTGGATATAATATTTTCTTTGGGTTTGTTGTTGCTGCTTGTCTTAGTAGTTGTTTAGTGATTTTTTTAATCAACTGATTAAAGTCTGTGTCTTTGTAATATGTGGCCACTGAAGTCTCCACTTGCTTTACATGGTGGCTGGCTAACAACTTGACAAAGATTTCTTTACATGACTAATCAGTAAGTCTCTCACTCTTTGTGTTTCTGCTAAGCATGTCTCTGTGGGGGTTGAGACACTGCTTAATGGTCAGCCAGGTAGTGGACCACTATGCTTTAGCCTTTGCTTCTTGCTTGGAGAGTCTTAAGGTCAGATAAAGGTGAGATATTAGAGCCTTCTCAGGCTTTTTCCTGAGCATGTGCACAGTCCTACACGTGCACACTCTTTGTAGATATACAGGACTATGAGGGGGCTTTTCAAATCCCATATCGACATCTCATTTCTCAGCTTTTCCTTTTAAGTTTTTTGGTAGCCTATTGTTTGGCATAACTACTATTACCTCAGGTAGCTGTAATTTTAAAATGTTCAACAAAGGCCCCTGAAGAGAAGAAATTTAGAGCAACACCTTTCCAGTGTCTGCCAGGGAAACCCCAAACAGGCCAAATAATAACTTTTTTGTTGTTGTTGTTGGGATTAAGGCTTTTAAAGTACTCTAGACCCATAATCTCTCTCTGGCATTGGGAATGTGGCTGTTAATTTTAAAGGTTGCCACAAAGCTGAGAAGTAAAGGATGAGACTAGATTATGTTCAACTGCCACAAAGCTTGCTTTTCCTGATGAGATTTAGCAATTTTTCTTGATTAAATGCTCCCTGAGTTGCTGGAAGCTTTTGGTTAATTTTCAGACTTCTGGAAAAAGTTGATTTTGAGAAATTTTTACCCATTTTTTATTGCTTTTATGAAGGGGAAAGTTTTGGAATTTCTTACCCTTCCAATTTTGCAGATGTCTTCTCAGAATTTTAATTGGAATATTTATTTTATTTCTATCCTATATAATTATATCTATTCATATAATTATGTCTATATCACACTCTTTGTAGATTCCCAAGACTATGAGGGAGATTTTCTCTCTCTCTTTCTCTCTCTCTCTCTCTCTCTCTCTTTGTGTGTGTGTGTGTGTGTGTGTGTGTATAGCATATGCTATATATATGCATATATATATGTTTATATATATGTTTATATATATGCATATATATAGCAGATGCTATATATATGTGTATATATATATAAACACACACACACAGAACGAGGGAGAGAGAGAAACAGAGAGAGAGACAGAGACAGAGAGAGAGAGAGAGAGAGAGAGAGAGAGAGATGGGATCTCCCTCTATCACTCAGGCTGCAGTGGCATGATCTTGGCTTACTTTAACTCCCACCTCCCAGGTTCAAGCGATGCTCCTGCTTCAGCCTCCCAAGTAGCTGGGACTACAAGCACATGCCACCATGTCTGGCTAATTTTTATATTTTTAGTAGAGATGGGTTTTCACCTTGTTGGCCAGGCTGGTTTGAACTCCTGATCTCAGGTAATCTACCTGCCCTGACTTCCCAAAGTGCTGTGATTTCAGGCAAGAGCCACTCCCTAGAATAGATATGTTCTATTATATCTGTGTTATATTTTTATCCCTATAACAAAAGGACTGAGGGTTCATATAGAAGTGAACTTCATTACCGCTATTTCAAATTTACAATTCATCAAAAGTGTTGCAATATTTCCCTGCTTTGATCTCAATATAATTACTGCCGAAAGGATCCAAGGGAATACACGTGGAACATAAGCACATGGCTTATTTTCCTATTCATGTAATCTGTTTTACATTTGTTTTTCCCTCTCTTCTTGCCTCTTTTTGTACTAATAAAATATTTTTATTATTCAGTTTCCACTTTCCATTAACTCATTAGTTTTTTAAACCTTGCCCAATTATATCCAAATACAAATGAATATTTTTACCATTTCTCAATGTTATAACCTTAGAACACTTAAACTCTTATCCCTCTCATGCCTTTGTGCTCTTATAGTAATCATGAATTTTAATTCTATATACATTTTAGTTTCTGTAAGCCATCATCATTATTGTTTTGTACAAAACCAATATTTGTCTACATTTACCCAATATGTAATGTTTTCCCATGGGTGAGCTATTTCCTTTCAGCCTTAAAAAAAAAAAATTCCATAGTTTCTATTGGAAAGTTAACCGTAAGTCTCACTGTTGCTCCTTCGAAGATAATATGTTTTCCACCCTCTCGCTGTTTTAAATATTTTCTTATCTCTTCATTTTCTCTGATGTTATTATAGTACACTGCAGAAAGTACTGTCTATGTTCCGCATGTATTCTCTTGAATCCTTTTGGCAGAGGGTAGTTGTATTGAGATCAAAGCAGAGAAATATCAAGTGACAAAAAATTTACAACACTTTTGAAGATTTATGTATCTGAAAAAGCAGTAATTAAGTTCATTTCCTTATGAATATTAGGCCCTTTTGTTATTCAGATAAAAATACAAACACAAGCCTAATTCTCAGCATATAATTTGTACTCTGTAAATGTTCAAAAGAAATATTTCAGTAATCATTTCAATGAGTGAATAAGTGAATGAATCAGGCCAAATTAAAGATAAATGGGCCTCAGTTTTGATCTGGCACTCACTTCATTTTGTTGAACACATCGCTGAAACTCTCTTGGCGCCACCCATTTTCTTCAGGTTATTTATTCACCTGTAACAGGAGGATACTGGTGTGAAACATCTCTAGGTTCTTTTCTAGCTCTAATGGTCTGTGCAATATTTGAAACAAAGTATCTCTGTGCACTGAAGCCCACCACCTTGGTGGCTTCTCAACCTGTCCCAGGGCTTCCAGACAAAACAGACTTGGCTAATTCATCAGTTTTTCTCTGTGGGTGCCTTCCTTGTATGGGAGTAAGAAGATGATGAGGGTTTCTCTGTTCTACCCCAGATCAGACATTTCCTGTGTTTCCCCCAGCTCTGTGTCACCACCTTTGCTTTGCTTCACATCTGCATGTCCATCTTTATGCTTGCTGTCTTCTTCCTGTCCATGTGTCTACCCAGTGCCTGGTGTCACATCTGACACATGGCAGGCTCTCACTGAATCATGAAGGGGTTCTTCTACGGGAGATCCTACTTCTCATGGCACAGTCTTTTTCCCATCAGGGACACATTTTTCCCTCCTCCAGATGAAGTTTATATTTAATGATGGGAAAGAGAGTGTTTTAAAAAAGTGTGAAACCAGAACTGCTCAGAAGCTTTTCCTTTAGTGCAAGTTACTCACCTGTGGGAAGAGAAAATTAGGAGGAGGAAGGTGCTTGGCTTAGCTTCCCTCTTCTGGCTGTTCTTCCCCTTTCCCATGCTCACCACCATTCTCTGCATTCCTGGTTCTGGACACCAGGCTCCTCATACTCAGAAGGCAAATAGGTTCCTGTGCAAGAGGAAGTCTTACTCTTTGGGAGAGTGTCGTGGGCAGGTATGATTTGGGGCCTGCTTGGGCTCTTGTCAGCTCACCCAGCCTCTTATCTGGAGGCCTCAGCAGCAGCAGTTCCTCTTTTGCCTTCTTGCATTTTCCTTGGTCCAGTCCATTGAAAGCCTGTAAGACCTTGACTTCCCCACCTACTCAGCCCACCAAAGGGTAAATCCATGGCTACCATTGCTACCAAACTTTTCAAGTAGGATATCTTTTCAATAAAAGATTTTTCTGGCACCCAATCTACCTTCCTTGAACGTTTTTTATTTGGGGAAAGGACAATGTGGTTTCCAACCTCATCTCCAACTTTCCAGATGGGTGACCTTGGGTAGACTTGGTAAATCAGTGACAAAGATTGCTCATCTGTAACAATTACAGCACCAGACATATGTGAGAGCTCCCGGATGTCACCTTCAAATCTGGACTTCATTGTCCACGAACAGAGGCACGTTGGGATGGAAACCTGTCTTGGTCTCTGCTTTTCCATCTGCATATTAGGGATTTATGACACCCCTATAAGAAATACCAAATGAGAGGAGAGTTTTTAACTCAATACATGTTTTTTTTTTTTTTTTTTTTAGAAAGCGAAAAAGAATAATAAGAAAAAGAATTAAGAAGAGGAAGAAAGAGAAAGAGGAAGAGGCAGAGAGAATGGGGGTATTGCTTTGTTGCCCGGGTTAGAATGCAGTCTAAATATGGGTATGCCTATAATTGTCCTTAATAATGGAGACATGAAAGAAAATGAGGGAAGAGAGTAACAAGGAGCCAACCAACATTTCGTTTAAACTTCTAAGTTGATATGATGTGGTACTGATAAGAGTGTATATTTTGTGTAAAGTGGAGAGTTCTATAAATGTTAATTATGTTTACTTGTTCCAGATCTGAGTTCAAGTCCTGGATATCGTTGTTAATTTTCTGTCTCATTGATCTGTCTAATATTAATGTTGAAGTCTCCCACTATTATTGTGTGGGAGTCTAAGTCTCTTTATAAGTCTTGTATGTCTGGTTATTCCTGTATTGGGTGCGTATATATTTAGGACCTTTAACTCTTCTTGTTGTGGCATTGATTCCTTTATCATTATATAATGTCCTGCTTTGCTTCTTTTGATCTTTGTTGCTTTAAATACTATTTTATCAGAGGCAAAAATTGTAACTTCTGCTTTTTATTTATTTTTGCTCTCTGGTTAGTTGGTAAGTCTCTCTCCATCCTTTGTTTTGAGTCTTTGTGTATTCTTGAATGTGAGATGGGTCTGGATGCAGCATACAGTTTTAGTTTTTTGTCCAAATTGGCTGTCTGTCTTTGAATTGGGGAATTTAGTCAATTTAAATTTAGAATTAATAATGATATATGTGAGTTTAATACTGCCATTTGCCCATTAGTTGATGTAAATTCTTCATTATATTGATGTTCTTTACTTTTTGGTATTTTTTAGAAAGGCTGATACTGTTTGTTCCTTTCTATGTGTAGTGGTTCTTTCAGAAGCTCTTGTAAAGCAGGCCTGGTGGTGATGAATTCTCTGAGTGCTTGCTTGTTCACAAAAAACTTTATTTTTCCTTCACTTATGAAGCTTAGTTTGGCTGGATGTGAAATTCTGGGTTGAAAGTTCTTTTCTTTAAGGATGTTGAATATTGGTCCCCACTCTCTTCTGGCTTGTAGGGTTTCTGCTGAGAGATCTGCTGTAAGTCTGATAGGCTTCCCTTTGTGGGTAACCTGACCTTTCTCTCTGGCTGCCCTTAGTATTTTCTCCTTCGTTTCAACCCTGGTGAATCTGACGATTATGTGCCTTGGAGTTGCTCTTCTTGAGGAATATCTTTGTGGTGTTCTCTGTATTACCTGGAGTTGAATATTATCCTGCCTTACTAAGTTGGGAAAATTTTCCTGAATAATATCCTGAAGCATATTTTCCAGCTTGGATTCATTCTCTTCGTCACATTCAGGTACACCTATCAAGCGTAGATTAGGTCTTTTCACATAGTCCCATATTTCTTGGAGACTTTGCTCATTCCTTTTTATTCTTTTTTCTCTAATCTTGTCTTCTAGTTTTATTTCATTAAGCTAGTCTTCGACCTCGGATATCCTTTCTTCTGCTTGATCAATTCGGCTGTTAAAACTGGTGCACACTTCACGTAGTTCTCGTATTGTGTTTTTCAGCTCCATCAATTCACTTATTTTCCTCTCTAAATTTTGTATTCTTGTTGACATTTCGTCAAACCTTTTTTCAAAGTTCTTAGTTTCTTTAGATTGTGTTAGAACAAGTTCTTTTAATTCACAGAAGTTTCTTATTATCCACGTTTTGAAGCCTGCTTCCGTAATTGGAACACACTCGTTCTCCCTCAAGCCTTGTTTCGTTGCTGATGAGGAACTGGGATCCCCTGCTGAGGAAGAGACGTTCTGATCTTGGGTATTCTCAGCCTTTTTTGACTGTTTTCTTCCCTTCGTTGTAGATTTATCCATCTGTGGTCTTTATAATTACCGTCTTTGTAATTGGGTTTCTGAGTGGACGTCCAACTTATTGATTCTCAGCACCGAAATCTGAGCAACCCACTGTGCCGACTAAATCAGCGGCGTTAAGATTGACGGTGCTTTTCTGACTCTGCACCGAGAACCGACGCTCCGAGGCACCGGCAAAACCGCTTCGCCGGTCACCAAGAGTCGCGCTGGCGACCCATGGGGCTCCTCCGCTGGGAACCTCCTGGTGCGTGAGCAACAAGAATTCATGTGAAGGTGTGGCGTCCTCTCGTTCTTTGCGTTTTCACTGGGAGCTACAATCCCGAGCTGCTAGTAATCAGCCATCTTGGATCTCTCTCCAATACATGTTTATGGTTGTTGCTTCCACAGCCTCTCAGACATGGTAAATATTCAAGATCCATTTCCTCCTTTCTTTTCAGCTTGGAGGTGTTTGAGCAGCAAGTCAAACCCTGATTTTGCAGCAAGTCAAACCCTGATTTTTCTACTTCAGGAATCATCGGAAGAATATAAAGTGGGAATGCTGTCTCTTCTGATGCCTTAAGGTTCTCAGCTGAGACTGCAGTTGTGGGCTTCCCGGAAAACACTGTTGTACTCTTTAAGGAACTCTTTCCCAGTTAGTTATTTGCTGACCTGAATGGTCCTTCATGCATGGGCTTGCCTATATTTCACAAAATTGCAGATTTACTTCTTTTAAATGAAAGGAGAAGTTTCCTTTGGAGACCTCAGCAAAATCCTGTGAGAAGGCAGAGATCTGCCAGGGATGACACATGGGTCCTCAACCCTGGGTCGTGATTGCTCTGTCATAACTGCCCTTTGCAAATGGAGGCAGTAACATCAGATATGAAAAATGAAAAGTCATTGAGGGATTAACATTGGGCGAAACCCTCTAGTAATTCAATAGGTCACAGTCCACAAAACCATGGTTTATTATGATTGTTGTTCCATTTTAGAATTCTGAGAATTAGTGACAAAGAAATGTCAGATATTGTGCCTCCTTAGTGTGAATTCACTATTTTTATAACATTTATCATCTTGACCTTCATCACATAGTAAAAGAAACCACATCATCTATTGAGGATTCAATTTTTTCTCCCCTCTATTAATCAAAGTCTTTTATTCTAGATTTATATCTGGTTTCCTTGACTTTTAACAAAAGGATTCTTAAGATGATTAATTTTGTTGGAGCCAATGGGTTGATTTTCTATAGTAGGGAGTGGTGGGGTGTGGACTTTGGTTCTCACCCTTTCTTAAGCAGCACGTCAACCTTCCACAAGATGTTCTTTCCTGTTGGAGTAGCTGCTGAATGTGGAAACTCTCTTTTCTAGTTTATGACAAGTGTTACAAGAACCTAGAAAACCAAAAAGTTCTGAGTGATTTTATAATCAAACAACACAAGCAGACATTCCCGTGAAAAGGCACTCTGGATCAGCATGGCAGTGGAGTAGGAAAGATGACTGGGACGTTACTAAGGTGTGTGTGTGCATGTGTGTGTGTGTGTGTGTGTGTGTGTGTGTGTGCATGTGTGTGTGTGTGTGTGTGTGTGTGTGTGTGTGTGTGCAGTTCAGGGGATTAGGAATTATTCAGGGGCTCTGTACTGGGACCTGGGACCTGGGGAGGCATCATTGCATAGTGGCTAATGAACAATCTCTGGAGTCCAACCAATTTGGGATTCAATCCCTGCTTTCCATTTAGTGGCTGTGGCTGTATGACCTTGCAAAAGGGACACAGCTTCTCTATGACACTGTATCCCCATTATGGGCTGAATTATATCCTCCCAAATCCATATGTCAAAGTCCTAACCCCCAGTACCTCAGAATGTAGCTGTACTCGGAGACAAGGTCTGCAGTCATTTGCTATGACAGCCCCAGCAAATGAATACACTCCCATTCCATATAATGGAGATGATGACAATAAGAGTTACCTAACAGGACTGTAGTAAAGATTGAATATGGCCAGTCCTGTAAAGCTCTCAGCACAGCCCTGATGCTGTGCATGCATTATGACCATATGTATTACTTTCTATTGTTGCAGTAACAAATCCCAAACTCTGTGACCTAAAACAATACAGATCTACCATCTTACTGTCTGGAGGTCAGAAGTACAACATGGATCTCACTATATGAAAATCAAGGTGTTGACAGACCTGTGTTCCTTTCTGTAGACTCTTTCCTTGCTTATCTGTGTTATTTGCAGAACTCACTTCCATGTGGTCGTAGGACTGAATTCTCCATTTTCTTGCTGCCTGTAGACTGAGGGCCATTCCAAGCTTCTGGAGGCCATCACATTTCTTGGCTTGTGGCTTCCTTGTCCCTTTTCAAAGCCAACAATGATGGGTTGAGTCCTTCTCATCACATCTCTGACCAACTCTTCTGCTGTCCTATCTTTTTTAATTTTTGATTTTTTTTTTGGTAGAGGTGGGGTCTTGCTATGGGTTGCCTAGGCTGGCTTTGAACTCCTGGCATAAAGGAATTCTTCTGCGTTGGGCTCCCTTGGCCCCGGGATTACAGGCAGGAGCCACCATGCCTGAATCCTCTTTTGTTTTAAATAGCTCATGTGATTCAGTTGGGCCCACTAGATAATCCAGGATAATCACTTATCAGCTGGTTAATAACGTTAATTTCTTCTGCAATCTTAATTCCTTTTTGTCATATAACCAGCAACCTGTAATCCTGGAACCTGTAACATCTTTATACTCAGGTTCCAGAAATTATTAGGTGGACATCTTTGTAGGGTAGCTATTCTTCCTGCCATACCACCAATCATCATCCTCATTTAGGATGCATTGGTCTTGGGTTAGAGAGCCCCTTCATCTTGAGGAAAGCCTTGCGCCAAAGGTGAAGAGAAAGAGAGGGGGAGAGGCTGGCTTGAGTCCTCTTCCTTCAGCACTAGCCAAGAGGGAGTTTCTGGATGTTTAGGTGGTGAGATGTAAAGAGATGTGGGTCCTCGAGGTGGCTGAAATTATGCTAATTTGTGCTCTCAGACAGACTGGTTCTGGCAGTAAGACCCTGCATCTCAGCTCTGAGCCAGCCTGTGGAAGGAAGAGAGAATGGGTGCTTTAGCTGGCTTCTCTGTGTGAAAGTGGCTCAGTGGCAACATGCACATGTGTACATGTACACACACACAGACACACACACACACACACACACCCCGGGATCTTTCTGTGTGATACCAATATTGCACCTCTACTTTGTGTCAGGCTCAGGGCCAGGTGCTGAATGTGCATTAGCTCTCTTAGAATTACCCAAAGCTTTGTGAGGGTTTTCCCTTTATCACTGACAGAACTAAAGGTGGAGGGTGAAGGCTGCTGCTCGAGGCCTTCAGTTGGGAAGTGGTGGAGCAGGCAGAGCCTTCAGTGAACACAAGGAATAGATGGCCTTATGACACAACACGGAGGACTTAGATTAGACATGAGACTAACTTAGGGGAAACAAGGCTCTCTGCAAGGCTTTGCAATGAATTATTAGGAGCCTGTGGAACCTTCTGAATGCCTTGGGAAATAAAATGGGTTCTTAATGGCCAGAAGGTGGAAGTAACACAAGTGTCCATAGGTGGGTAAATGGATAAACAATGTGGTATGTCCATTAAATGGAATACAATCCAGCTTTTAAAAGAAAGGACATTTTGACATATACAACAACATGGGTGAACCTTGAGGATATTATGCTGAGTGAGATAAACCAGTTACAAAAAGACAAATACTCTATGCTTCCACTTATGAGAGTTATCTAGAGTTGTCAAATTCATAAGGACAGAAAGTAGAATGGTGGTTGCCAGCAGTAGGTGGGAAGAGAGGAGTAGGGAGCCAGCATTTAGTGGGTATGGAGTTTCAAATGGGATAATGAAAAGAGTTCATTATAGATGATGGTGATGGTTACATAATGATGTGAATTTACTTCATGTCACTGAGCATAAAAATAGTTCGGATGGTAAATTTTATGTTATGTGTGTTTTACCACAATTAAAACAATAAGATGGTTAAATGTGGTAATTCATGAAGGTGAGCAGTGGTTTCTAAGGCTGGCTGTCATGCCCTCAGGTGCCACGTGACTTGCTTAGTATACTGATATAGCTATCATGTTGCCCCCCATCCTGGTCCATGTCCTCTGATGTTCTCCTGATTGTTAGCTGTAATTCTGTCTCTTACGCTTAGCTCTTAATGCATCACATGGTTGAGAGCTCTCCACCAGGGCTCTGGTGGCTTGGGCCCCCAGGGATGGTGTTTTTGTGGGTAAGCCTGGGTTTGTGGTTTCTAAGACATTGCCTAGGTTTTATGTCGCATGCCTGGGAAGAAGGCCTGGGTGCTTTTTGCAAGTAAAAAGCCTTGTGTCTGATTGACATGTGGGTGAGTTTTGAAGAGTATACCTAATACTGACTGTGGAAGGTGTGATCCAAAAAGGAAAACAACGTGTAATCTTGTTTTTGATGCAGATGGAAATGTAAAAGAATTTGTGCTGCTCTCAAAGTTCCGGAAATTTTGAGGCACAACTTTTGGTAAATTAAAGAGAACCTTTAAGTCAAGATTCAGTAGCCCACTGAATTTCTTTTCCTTCATCACTATTTTGCAATTCTCCTAAAAGAGTTCAAGTCCAAGACTTTGTGATTGCCCATCCTTCTCTCTTCCCCACAGCCAGTTGGAGGTGGTATCCCTTAGTGCAGTGACTAGCAAGGTTGGACGTCCTTATAGCTACTTTATGCCTGTTTCTCTTTGTATAAGTTGCCTATCCATACCCTCCTATTTTAAAAAGAGTATTATTACTGTTTACTTATTAAATTGCTTATTAATTCTGGACACTAATTCTTTATTGGCAGTGTGTGTTGCAAATTTTTTTGTTCCAATCTGTTGTTTTCATACTGTGTTTTTGTTGTTGTACATAATTGAGATATGTATGTAATCCTTTTCTTTATAGCTGTTGCATTTCATTTCTACTCTACTCTAGATTTACCAAAATGTGATCTTACAGGTTTTTTTTTGGAATGCTTCAATAGTGTGTATTTTATGTTTGTTCTTTATTTTACCTGGAATTCATTTTTGTGTGTATGGTGTGAGGTATGATTCTAAACTTTATTTTGTCCCTCACAGATACTGGATTGAATCCCCAAATTTTGTTTTTATTTTTTAAGTTTAGAGACAGGGTGTTACTATGTCACTCAGTCTGAAGTTGAGTGGCATGATCATAGCTCTCTGCAGCCTTGAACTACTGGGCTCAAGCTATCCTCCTGCCTTGGCCTCCCAAGCATCTAGGACTACAAGTGTGCATCACTATATCTGGCTACTTCTTAATTTTTTTTTCATAGAGATGGGGTCTTGCTATGTTGTTCAGACTGGTCGCAAATTCTTGTGTTCAAGCAATCTTACTGCCTCAGCCTCCCAAAACGCTGGGATTATAGACATGTACCACTGTGCCTGGCCAAAATTTAATTTCCTACTGATCTGAGATTCCATCACTTTAATATTCAGTAGCTTACATACTCATATCTACACCCACACACACTCCTAAATTATACATTCTTGACTACTCTCTCCTATTTACAGTTATTTATCTAGTTTTCAAGAAGAGCATTTTTTTGTTTTATTGAGCAATTCTACTGCTTTATTACCTCAACTTTATTTATGCTTTTCTATGTATTAATTTTATACTTCCTAATTTTTTCTTTTTGAGTTGAATGCTCTATGCATTTATTTTTAGTTTTAGAATTATCTAATATTTGCATTAAAGACTAAGTTTTTTTCAGAATATCTCTCTGACTGCAATTTATGGGTTTTGATATGCAGTTCCCTGTGTTTGTTTTAAAATAGTTTATAATCCTGTTTGAGTTTTACTGTTTTATAAAATATTGTTTTAAAGTTCTCAAATGAATTGGATTTTTGTTTCTTCTTTGCTTTTAATTTATATTTTATGAAATCGTGTTTGGTGAAGGTGCCCTGTGTGATTTCTGCTTTGAGAAACCTGCTGAGGTTTTCTTTGAAGCTGATAGTGATCAATTTTTGTACAGGTTTTGTGTGTTTGCAATGAATGTGTATTTTCTGTTTGTTGGATACAAAGTTCTCTATTAAATAATTTGTTAGTAATATTTTAAAAGTCTTCTAGATTATTACTTTTTGGGGTCTATTCAATCTATTGATTTCTGAAAGAAGTATGTTAAAGTATCCATTGTGAGATGGACTCATCCATTTCTTGTCTATCAGTTTTAAATTAAATATTTAGGGATTAGTTGTTAGCTGCATAGAGGTAGATGATTTTTATATAGATTCTATTCTTTGTTAATTGGAAATATTTTTCTTTGTCTCATTTGATGCCTTTATCTTTTCTTTAAACTTTATTGTCTGAAATATTATTGATCCACTATCTGTTAGTGTTTGCCTGTGATGCCTTTTGTTTTGTTTTACTTGAGTCGTGTCCCTTATTCTCAGAATTTCTCCCTTTACAGAGAAATTCAATCTTAAATTTGTACCAGTCACTGATCTGTTAGAATGTATTTTTGCCATGTTACTTTATCTCTAAAATGCTACTGGTTCCTCTTTTTGATTAAAAAAGAACAAGAAAAACAAACAACTTCCTACCTTCTGTTGGATTTTCTTCTTTTTGTTGCTTTCTTTTTTATTCTAATTGTTTGAAAACAGTATATCTCAATTATACATTTTTTTCTAGCAGTTATTCCTAAAATTGTAATTTACACATTGACACTTATTTCCCAGTCAATGTCAATTTAATTTCATGTATATTCCTCATCATTTACTGTATTGTCTGAATAAGACAAGAATCTTAACTTTTATTTCCCTGCTATCACCACTTCTCATTAAAGATTATATGGAATGATCATCAAGAGTATTATCTTTTCTTGTGATTGATAACTGTTTGGATGTGAGTATGTATTGCTCTTTTCTTTTCACTTTAAAAAAATTCCCTGACAATTTCTTGGATTGTACTGCATTTTGCTGTAGGATATCCTTTAGTAATTATTTCAGAGAAGGTGTCTGAATATTAAACTTCCTATTTCCCTATTAGACAGGTGTTGCTGCATTAATGCCATCTAATAATACATGACTTTGTGACTTATAATGGCAAACATATTTTCCTTGTTTGTGCCTCTCTGGGTTAGCTGGAATTTGGTTACTTCCGGTTGTGCTTGGCTGGGTTTAGTTCCAGCTGTGAGTAGAATTTGATTCTGCTCCACATGTCTGGTTCTGGGAGCAATAGCTCCCTAGGGCATATTCTTCTCATGGCAAATCACAGGAGCTCGAGGGACCAGCAAAACCATGCAGACACACCCCAATTTTTGCTCATATTTCATTAGCCAAAGCAAGTCACCTGGCCAAGGCCAAAACTAACAGGATGGGGTTGATAGGGTCCCCTAGTCGAGGGCGAAAGTGAGTAACTGGAAGCAATAATCCAATTTACCATGCCATAGCTGGAAACAGTTTTATTTTTCCTCACACTTGAATGATAGTTTGATTATAGGATTTTGTTTTAAATTTCTTTTTCTTTTTTTAAAAAATTAATCGTACCCTCTCTTATGCCTTGAACATTTTGCTTGTCCTCTTTTTAGTAGTTTTTCCTTTAAAAAATTTAAATTTTTATTTGTAAAAGAATATATACCTATGATTGGTACCAAATTAATTATGTCTATTTAAAGATTATCTTCTGTTTCTTCCTAATTATTTTTCTGGATAATTTATTTTTCCATTTGTGTGTTTGAAGCTTTTTTTCTGATGACAGTCTTCTTTAAATACTTATGCTTTTGCTGATGGCCTTTTCAGTTTTGTACTGAAGGTTTTCTGCCTTCTATTGCCCCTTTATTCCAGTCTTGTGATGGGTGATATGGGGCAGGCAAGGCGGTGCAGTGAGTAGGATTCTGTGTGCTGTGGATTGAATGTGTCCCCCAAAATTGATGTGTTGGAAACATAATCCCCAATGGTACAGTGTTATGGCATGAGGGGTCTACCCTCATGAATGGATTAATGCTGTTAGTTGGGGAATGAGTTTACTATCTCAAGAGTGGGTCCTTATGAAGAGTGAGTTTGGCACCTCTCTCACTGTCTCTCACTTATGTGATGGCTGCCATCCTGTTATGATACAGCAAGAAGGCCCTCACCAGATGTGGCTTCTTGATCTTGGTCTTCCCAGACTCCAGGTCCTAGGTCAAACAAAGATCTAGTGTTTGTAAGGCAGCCAGTCTGTGGTATTTTGTTGTAGCAACACAAAACAGGCAAAGACACCTTGCATGTGGGCTCAGCCACCATCTGACCTCATCCCTCATGATGTCTTGTAAGCTTTGGGTCCTTTAAGCACCCTTTCTGGTTATCTGACTTAGCTAAGGATTGTTTTCCTTTATAAAGCATACTTTATTCTTGTCTCCTGAGATTTGGGACGAGAGGGAAGTCAGGTATGTGTGCTCTGGCTAGTGTCTTCTCTGATGCTTTTTTGGGAGTACGTTTTAAAAGGGAGGTGAGAGCCCAAGAACTCAGGGGAGAGAGAACAGGAAAGGGAGTCTCTTCCTATAGCACAGGCCTATCTCAGACTCTGGGAACCGGTGCTGGGTCGGGGTGCAGATAAGGTTTGCTCTTTCCTTCCTCCTCCTTTGGCCTGTCTCTGCATCCAGCTCCCCTGTGCTCGGGCAGGTTGAAGGGGGAAGATGGCTGTGGCTCTGGCCCTTCCCTGCTGGTCTTTTCTGGCTATAAGCACCCTCTGCCTGGTTGCCATCCACATAGTGAGCCTCTTGGGAGATACATGTGTACTCCTTAGAGGACTCAGTAGGCTCCCACTGCACAGTTCCCTGATGTGGGAGATCCCCTTGGCCTCAAACTTTTCTTTTTGATGTATCCTTTATTCAATTCAGATAGGGGCCTGGAATTCTCTGCCAGCTGAAAGATGTGTTCATTCACTTGCCCAACATTTGTCAAGTGCTGTTACGTGCTAGGTACTTTGCAGGGGCTTTTTATCCAATAGAAACCTCTGTGTAGAATGATAGTGCTTACAAAATAGATGATGTGGCATTGTTTCTGTGGAGGTGGGGAGATAGATGGACTGGTTGGAAAATGTTCTGCAGAGGATATGAGTTCGACTGAATCTTGAAAGATGAGTAGGCAGCATAAAGGGAGTGAAGTGGGGAAAGCGAGGCTTTGAGGTAAACAGTGGGGCCACAGCCCAGTTCCAGGCAGTGAGGCAGTAAATTTCCAAATCGCTCTGAACAGGGATGGGAGATACGTCTCCCCTTGATTTTGGATTTCAGGAAGACACAGATGGTAGGACTGAGGAGAAGGGATTGAATGGGGCAGGTTGGATTAGATGGAGACACAGCTTAGAGGCTGTTTAGAGTTCTGAGAGCTGAAAAAATTACCCATGAGAATATTTATGTTTGGGAAACTGTGCATTTGCATGCACACCCAACACACACACACACACACACACATGCTCTCTCTCTCTCTCTCTCTCTCTCACACACACACACACACACACCCACCCAGATGCAAAAGCTGCTGCTCCCGAATTATGGCTCAAACTGGTGCCAGGCTGCATTTGCCATGGAAGGATAGAGTCCACAGAAACAACAGCTCCTGGGTGCTAATTTCCTTAAAAAGCTGCTTTTCTCTGAGTCCTGGAGAGGGAGCTGAGCCTGAGAAAGGAAGTAGGGCCCCAGGGTGATGTCACTGCCCACATCAGTCAGTGCAAGGTGGGAAAGGGAAGCTTCAGCACAGCTCTACAGTCACCTGACAGCTCGGAGTATCCGGAGGGGGATGCCGAATCTCCAATAACTCTTCTCATGGTGCATCAATGGGAGACAGGAATGTGGAGAGAAAGGGTGGTTTGTCTGATCCTTACACGTGTTGCTAATGATGGTTCAGCAACTTTGGCAAAGGCCATTAGGAAATCAGGGTATGTCATTATTTTAGGAAACTGTCTTGACTCCAAGCCAGTGAGATTAGAAACATGTGACCATCTATGATGTCTGTCCCCTGAAGTCACACAGGTCTGTGTACAGCTGGGCCTAATTCCAGGACCTGTGCAATGGACTTTCAGAGTAGATGCTCAATGATGGATGGTCACTGGTGCTGAGACTCAGAATGAAAATCTGGGTCTAGGAGAGGAGTGTTCTACACTTTGGAAATGGCATTATCCAACACACATTTAATACTAATTATAATTGGATTTAATTTCCCACAAAGCTCAGCTGAAATCCCCCTTTGCCTCCGTACTATTTTCTTGTAGAAGAGCTATAATTAAGTTAGCCGTGACATTGTCAGATTTCATTTTGGAATGAAATGTCTCATGCTTGATTTTGGCACAGAAACACTTTCTTTTGGAAAGTGTTATAAAATACCCTTTCAGTTGCTTTCTTGTAATAAAAAGTAGAAAAAAACTATCTTCATTTTTGTGTATTTTTCCCAAAAAGGACTTGAATCTGTGTCTTGAGCTTATAACTGTTCAGTGTTGTTTTTTGGGGGTATAGTGGGGTTGTGGGGAGAGGGTGTTTACAGAGTAAATGCAAAAATTCTTCAGTTGTTTAGAGGCCACTTTTCTAGCAGCCTTGATTATCTGTAACACAGCCAAGAACACGAACATAGTAAAAGTAGCTACCGAACTGCCAAAATATTATCAAAACTCCAAGAACCCACGCTTTGGCTCACAATATTTATGTCTCTTAGATGCTCCTTCCCAGTCAACTTATTCTTCATTTAGATACAATAATATAATCCTGGTTATACGATTTCCTTAACCCTCAGCATATTAGAAGTAAGGATTGAAATGAGAGCCTTCCGGAAGTAGATATCCTGATGTCAGAGTGACAGCTGGAAATCTGACAGCAAGGTTAGGGAGAGAAGTACAAAAAACTGGTAGAAGAGAGACTCATTTATTGAGCTGGACCATGGGGAGGAGACAGAAGCACAGCAAAGGATGAAGGGTGCAAAGAGAAGTTTAGATTTTGACCCATTTAGTGGCTGTGCAATACATTGAGAAAACTTTTCATCTTGTGAAGTTAAATAAAGCAACTTGGAAACTTTGAGTTGAGCCAACGTTCACGTATGTGAAACTTCACCTTTCTCAAAGGCTACCACTGAGAAGCCAGTAGTCTTACAGCAGAGGCGACCTGTCACCACAGTCCTGGCAGTCATCAGAGTCCCTGAGGGTGTGCCGCTGGCTAGCTGTGGAGGCTGAGTGCAGTGCCTGGTGCAAAGTGCCATCACAAATAAATGCCAGCTCTTCTAGTTCCAGAATCAGATGCATAGACTGAGTTTCCCCTCTCCAAATATATCTAAATCCCCTGGAAATTATTCTACTGACAGTTATAAAAGGACCCTGAAAACTGAAAAGAAGGAGTACTTGGTGTGGGCCTCAGGATTTGAGGAATGACAGTGAGGTGAGTTCCTTGAGTTCTCTTTGTATCTCTCAGATTGGGTGCGGAAGGGATCTGCAACCTGGGACCAACAACAGACATAGATTAAAAACAAACAGGCCAGGCGTGGTGGCTCATGCCTATAATCCCAGCACCCTGGGAGGCTGAGGAGGGTGGATCACTTGAGGTCGGGGGTTCGAGACCAGCCTGACCAACATGAAGAAACCCCATATCTACTAAAAATACAAAATTAGCAAGGCATGGTGGTGTGCGCCTGTGATCCCAGCTACTCAGGAGGCTGAGGTGGGAGAACCACTTGAAGGTTCTCCCAGAAGGTGGAGGTTGCGTGAGCTGAGATCATGTCACTGCACTCCAGCTTGGGTAACGAGCAAGACTCCATCTCAAAAACAGACAAACAAATGAACAAACAAACAAGAGAAGCCTGCTCTCCCTGGCCAAAGGACTAGGGAAGGGAAAGCCCACCAGAAACCTAGTGGAGACCTCCAGCCTCAGCTCTGTAACCAGGTTCCCTGGGAATGGTTTGATCTGTTTGCAGGAGGACAAATGAACCCTTGAGCAGTCCAGGCCTCACTCACAAGCCCAGATCAGTGGGCGATCCCGCCTTCCAATAGTGGCAGCAGCCAGGAGGCCTACGTTGGTATGAAACTAAAAAAAAAAAATAACAAAATAAAAAAAATAAAAAATAGAACTAATGGCCGAAAACTTCCCAAGTCTGCCAAAATAAATAAATCTTCAGATTCATGAAGCTAATAAAATCCCAGATAGGATAAACTCAAAGATATTCACACCCAAGCACATCATAGACAAACTTATGAAAACTAAAGACAAAGGAAAAAAAGTCTTAAAAATAGCCAGAGAGAGGACAAGCATGGTGGCTC
This sequence comes from Saimiri boliviensis, assembly GCF_048565385.1. Taxonomy (NCBI): domain Eukaryota; kingdom Metazoa; phylum Chordata; class Mammalia; order Primates; family Cebidae; genus Saimiri; species Saimiri boliviensis. The sequence continues at coordinate 48,550,044 of NC_133449.1, read as the reverse complement.
ATGCCTGTAATCCCAGCACTTTGGGAGGCTAATGGGTGGATCACCTGAGGTCAGGAGTTTGAGGCCAGCCTGGCCAACATGGTGAAACCCCATTTCTACTAAATAATAATAGAAAATTAGCTAGGCATGGTGGCATGTGCCTGTAGTCCCAGCTACTTGGGAAGCTGAGGCAGGAGAATCGCTGGAACCTAGGAGGTGGAGGTTGCAGTGAGGCGAGGTTTTGCCACTGCACTCCAGCCTGCATGACAGAGTGAGGCTCTGCCTCAAAAAAAAAAAAAAAAAAAAAAAAGCCAGAGAGAAATGATACATTATCTATACAAGAACACCAATTTGACTGACAGTAGATTTCTCATTTGAAACATGGCAATTTGAAAAAAGTGGAACAATGTTCTTCAAGTGCTGAAAGAAAACAACTATCAGCCCCAATTCACATATCCACTGAAACTATGCTTCAGTGTAATAAACACCTTCACAGAGGAAGAAAAACTAAGATAATTTGTTGCCTATAATTCTCAAATAAAGTCTAAAGAAGCTCTCCAAACAGGAAGAAAATGATAGTAGAAAAAGGCTGGAACATTCAGAAAGGAAAAAAAAAACATAATGGGATAGGTAGAATTAAAAGTAAACAGACTCTCCTTCACCCCATGAATTTCTTTATGTTTTATGGTTGAAGCAAAAGCTGTAACACCATTTGATGTAGTGTTCAATGTCTGCAGAGGGAATACTTTTAAGAGGATTACATTTAATCAGCAGAGACAATAAAAGGATCTAAATGAAAGTAAGATTTCTATACTTCACTTGTGTTACTGATTTTCTGTATTGTCTTTCTATTTCAGTTTCATTGATTTCTGCTCTTATATTTACTATTTCTTTTTTTCTATTTGTTTCTAGTGTTATTTATTTTTTTTTTTGAGATGGAGTCTTGCTCTTGTCACCCAGGCTGGAATGCAGTGGTTTGATCACGGCAACCTCTGCCTCCCAGGTTCAAGCCATTCTCCTGTCTCAGCCTCCCAAGTAGCTGGGATTACATACAGGTAGGCACCACTGTGCCTGGCTAATTTTTGTATTTTTGGTAGAGATGGGGTTTCACCATGTTGGCCAGGCTGGTCCTGAACTCCTGACCTCAAGTGATCTGCCTTCCTTGGCCTCCTAAAGTGCTGGGATTATAGGTGTGAGCTACTGTGCCCAGGCTATTTTGAGTATATTCTGTTTTTTTATTTCCCTGGATTCCTTAGGTAGAAGTTTAGGTACAGTTGAACTTCCTTCCCTCTAATGTATGCATTTTATGCTATAAATATGCCCCTTAGCATGGCTTTAGCTGTGTCTCATGACTTTTGATATGTTGTATCTTCATTTTCATTCAGTTGAATATATTTTTTTAAAAAAAAACTCTTGAGACTTCTTTGACCTATGGATAATTTAGAAATGTGTTGTTTAGTTTCCAAGTGTTTTGAGATTTTTCTTATTGATGTCTAATTTTATTTCATTGTGGCTAGAGAACACACTGTATGATTTCAATTGTCTCAAATTTGTTGAAGTTTGTTTTATGGCTCAGGATAGGGTCTGTCTTGGTATAAGCTCCGTAGGGAATTATAAAGACTGTATAATCTGCTGTTGTTGGGTGGATGTTCTATAAATGCTGATTAGATCCTGTTGGTTGACGGTTGTTGTTCAATTCTTCTATACCTTTGCCAGTGTTCTGTCTGGTTATTCTATCAATTGTGCAGAGGAAGGTATTGAAGTCTCCAGCAGTATTTGTGGATTGGTCTATTTCACCTTCAGTTCCGTCAGTTTTTGCTTTGTCTATTTAGCAGTTCTGTTGTTGCATATCCATTTATGATAGCTAAATCATTTGGTAGATTGTTTCTTTTATTATTATACCATGTTCCTCTGGGTCTCTGATAATTTTCTTTGCTCTGAAGTCTACTTTATCTGAGATACACATTATATATATAATCTCCATTCATTTGCCTTCAACCTCCTGATACTATTATGTTTTAAATTGATTTTTATAGATATGATATAGTTGGATCATGCCCATCTCTGTAATTTTAATCTCTGCCAATCTCTGTATTTTAATTGTCATTTTGTTACCATTTACACTTAATATAATTATTGACATGACTTAAATCTGACTTTTTTCTCTGTTCTCTTTGCTTGCATTTTTCTCTTTTTTCCTTTATTTCCTGTGGATTATATAAACATTTTAAAGAATTTAGTGTTGGTTTATCTATGGCATTTTTGAATGTCCCTGTATTAGTCTGTTCTCATGCTACTAATACAGACATACCTGAGACTGGGTAATTTATAAAGGAAAGATGATTATTAGACTCACAGTTTCACATGGCTGAGGAGGCCTCACAATCATGGCAGATGGTAAATGAGGAGCAAAGTTATGTCTTATATGGCAGCAAGCAAGAGAGAACTTGTGTAGGGGAACTCCCCTTTATGAAACCATAAGATCTCATAAGACTTATTCACTACCATGAGAACAGCACTGAAAGACCTGCCTTCATAATTAAATTACCTCCCACAACATGTGGGAATTATGGACACTATCATTCAAGATGAAATTTGGGTGGGCACACAGTCAACCCCTATTAGTCCTTGTTGCATGGTATTTTAGTGGTTGCTGTAGGTATTATATTATATATGCATAATTTATCACAGTCTACAAGTGTTACTTTACCATTTTTAGTTAAGTGTAGAAATCTTCTTTACCTTTATGACTCCTTACTATCCTCATTTATAATATAATTGTTTTACATATTTCTATTATGTGGAATCATATCACAGGGTAACATAATTTTTACTTCAAATGTCAAGCATAATTTAGAAAACTTGAAGAGAAGGAAAGTGATATGATTTGGCTTTGTGTTCTCACCCAAATCTCATTTCAAATTGCAATCCCCATGTATTGAGGGAGGGACCTGGTGAGAGACAATTGGATCATGGGCCAGTTTCCTCCAAGCTGTTCTTACAGTAGGGAGTGGGTTCTTATGAGATCTGATGGTTCAAAAGTGTATGGCTTTTTTGTGCACTCTCCCTCACTCCTGTTTTGCTCTGGTAAGATGTGCTTGTTTCCCTTTTGCTTTCTGCCATGATTGTAAGTTTCCTGAGGCCTCCTCAGCCATGTGGACTGTGAGTCAATTAAACCTCTTTTAATTATAAATTATCCAGTCTCGGTACAGTATGTCTTTATAGCAGTGTGAAAACTGACTAATACAGAAAGTGTATTGTATTTATCCACATTTTTGTTTGCTGTTTTCTTCCTTCCTTTCTGATTTTCCAAGGTTTCTTCTTTTGTCATTTCTTTTGTATTGATAGAACTTCTTTTACCCTTTCTTTTATTATAGGTCTGTTTGCTACAAATTCTCTTAGTTTTCTACATTTGGGAATACCTTAATTTCCCCTTAATTTCTGATATTTTTGTTAGATATAGGATTCTGGGTGGACAGTTATTTTCTTTAAACACATGAAAAATATACCATTTCCTTCTGGACTCTGTAGTTTCCAATGAGAAATATGCTGTTATCTGAATTGGTTTTTACCTATAGGTAAGGTGTCATTTCTCTTACTATTTTAAGGTTTTTTCCTTTGTTTTAATTTTCAACTGTTTGATTTTGATAGATTTTTGCATTGCATAGATTTATTTGGTTTGACCTTGTTTTTGGTTTTCTCAGCTTGCTGAATCTTTAGATATTGCCAAATTTGGAAGTTTTTAGTCATTATTTGCTTTACTAGTTTGTCAGCCCTGTGCCCTTTCTCCTCTCCTTTAAGAACTCTGATAATATAAAAGATGTATCTTTTGTCATAGTCTCGCAAATCCCTCTTGCCCTGTTTATTATTTTTTTCAGGCTACTTTCTCTCTGTTGGTCAGGCTGAGTATTTCTGTCATTCTGTGTTCCAGCTCACTGATTTTTCCCTGTACCCCCATCCCCCATTCTGCTGCTGATCCCATCCACTGAGCCTGTTATTTTAATTATTGTATTTTTCACTTCAGAAATTTCAATTTGATTCTTTTTTTGTGTATCTTTTTTTCTTTGCTGAGAGTTTCAGTTTATTTACTGAGAGTTTCAATTTTTTATTGGTTTCTAGTGTGCTTATAATTGTCCATGAAAGCATTTTTATGACAGCTTCTTTAGAATCTTTGTCAGGTAATCTAATATCTCTGTTCTCTCAGTGTTGGTATCTACTGATACCTCCCTGGCTGAAAAAGACACAAGTGACTCATTTCTACTCCCCATGCACCCTCAACTGACACCACTGATTATGGGGTGTGGGCCTTATTACACTGGGCTGTGGTGAAATCCTGGTTCTCCACTCTCCTTTGAGACTACACTAGTGGCAGGCAGCAGTAGGAGTTAGGGGGAGGCAGCTTATAACTATGAGTTGAGGGTGAAAATCCAGACTGACCAGGTAGTCTCTAAAGTACCATGTAGTGATGGACGATTCTCATTACTGCTTGTTGGGGATAGAAGTCCTGGCTCCCTACTCAACTTCCTCTGACACCACCTAACAGGTGATTGGGGCACATTCCGGCAGCCTGATGAGGGTGCAAGTCTAGGCTCCCACTTGACTCTGGTTGGTGTGGGTTGTGGCCCAGCCACAGTTTTTCTTTGGTGTTTGGCTGGAGTAGGATGGTTATTGTCTTGCTAGGCTAATTTTTGCTGACCCTTTGGCTGTGGGGAACAGGCTTTTGTCAAGGCTATTTTTGTCTGTGCCCACTGGTATTTCCAGTTTGCTGGCTTGTTCAGCTCTAATTCTGGCATATATGAGTATATGAGGCAAAACATTAAGTTGGAACTCCTTATCATGTTGTTAGTTGTATGTTGAGGTTTCTAGCCTCCTGTCTGCCTTCTCTCTGCCTCTCGGAATCTTCTTACCTAGTTACGGATTTTACATATAACGTCCAGGATTTTTAGTTTTACTTCCCAGAAGGATTAGGGAAAAGTGCATGTCCTTCACCTCATGAGCTCAAATTCTGGCATCACATTTTTAATTATAAGAAACATGCTCATTTTTACTAGTAATAGCTTCTGGCTTGATGGGATATAATTTTGAAAACATGATCAAGATCCAAAGACGATAAAAGCCTCATCAAAGGGACTGTGTTCTATATACTGTTCACCAAGTTGCTGATTTTTACAACTGTGACTCACTTTTGTGAGCAAATCTTGTAATTGGAACCCTTACTGTAGCTTTCTTCTTAGAAATCCATGTTGAGAAATGCACTGATGTACTGGGCTTAAGTGAGATTAGCATCTGAACCTGTTGCTGAACATAGCTACTATTTCCACACAAACTGTGATTTATGTCAGGAAATGGGCTCTTGACAGTTCTTAAAGAAACACAACCAGCTAATTTATGGCAAACACATATTTGGCAGACTTGGGGTATTGGAGCAGGAAAAATTATTCCTTAAAAATAGTAGGTGCCCCCATTAAAAAGTAGGCAAAGGACATGACAGACACTTCTCAAAAGAAGACATTCATGCGACCAACAAACAGAAGACAAAAAGCTCAGTTTCACTGATCATTAGAGAAATGCAAATCAAAACCACAAAAATCACCAGCCGGAATGGCGATTATTAAAAAATTGAGAAACAACAGATGCTGGTAAGGCTGTGGAGAAAAAGGAATGCTTCTATGCTGTTGGTGAGGGTATAAGGTAGTTCAACCATTGTCTAAGACAGTGTGGCAATTCCTCAAAGATCTAGTAGCAGAAATATCATTTGATCCAGCAATATCCAGCAATCCCATTATTGGGCATATACCCAAAGGAATATAAATCATTCTATTATAAAGATACATGCATGTGTATGTTCATTGCAGCAATATTCACAATAGCAAAGATACAGAATCAACCCAAAAGCCCATCAACGGTAGAATGGATAAAGAAGATGTGGTACATGTACACCATGGAATACTGTGCAGCCATAAGAAGGGATGAGATCATGTCCTCTGCAGGGACATGGATGGAGCTGGAAGACGTTATCCTTGGCAAACTAACACAGGAACAGAAAACCCAACACTGCATGTTCTCACTTTTAAGTGGGAGCTAAACAATGAGAATACATGGCTACATGGCAGGGAACAACACACACTGAGGCCTGTCAGAAGGTGCCTGGGAAGAAGAGCATCAGGAAGAATAGCTGATGGATGGTGGGCTTAATACCTACGTGATGGGTTGATCTGTGTGGCAAACTACCATGGCACATGTTTATCTATGTAACAAACCTGGACATTGTGCACATGAACCTTGGAACTTAAAAGTTGATTAAAAAAATAGTAGGTACATAATTGTGCCTGTGAATACCACTGCACTCTAGCCTGGGTAACACAGTGAGACCTGTTTCTAAACATCAATCAATTAATCAATCAATGGTAGGTGTAACAGATGTGAGAAGGCTGGAAGGTGCTGGAAGATGAAACACAATGCTTGGTTTCTGATCCAAGCTTTCTCTCTCTGGTAGGAGAGAGAAATACAAAGAAACGATCTCAGGATGGTGGGGTAGGTGGGAAGAGATTCCTTGAGACACCATGGAGGGAGAAGCGACTTGCTGGGGAGGATAGTGAGGCACAGATAGACATTGGTATGGCCTCATGGTGAGGGGAGAAGCAGCATCTGAGCTGAGATTGTGGGGGTGATGATGGGGTGTAGGGAATAGCGTGCAGAGTCATGGAGGAAGACCCATTACTGCTGAAGGAGAGAGTGGATGTGGGCAGCATCAGAAGATAAGGCTGGAAGAATAGGGAGAGGCAGGTTGCAAAAGATCTGGATGCCATGACCTGAGGAAAACATTTTTAAAGAAAAAGTTGGTTTTGAAGGCAAAAGGCATTTTAGGCCTTGTTTTGGTACTTTTGCAATAGTTAAAAATGCAAAGGCAAGACTAGGAAGATGAAGAAATGGGGAATGGATACATGTGGAAGAAGCAAAGGTGCTAGCCTCCAAAGGCAAGGCTGAGCCTAGGAAATGGGAGGCCGGGCAGGTGGAAGGTGTTTGCACACAGGATGGGGAATGTTTTGTGGAAAAGGTGTCTTTCTGATGTCATTGGGTGACCCCGAGGCAGAGGCCCAGGCTCACTGGGGAACCATGGTCAGGCTGATTTCTCTTAGCCACAGGAATGTTTCCGCACAGCTATGCATGGATGCCATGACTGCCTATGAAGTAGTGAGCTCCCTATTCTGGAACATGTTGTCCATTGTGTTGGACATGCTGGCTGACCAACCACTGAGCTAGTGAAATTTGAGAATTTTCTACCAATCCAGTAGGTCATTGGATGAGAGAGTTTCCTGGGACCCTTTTAGACCTGAGGATTTATGATTCATATTTACTAATAGACTGGGTGGAAATCACGTTGGGATCAAAGTGTGAAGCAATTCTAACATACAGTCCACTTGGAGAGAAGTGGAAACTCTGTAATTTTCATTATTTATGTTTTCTGTGAGGATCTTTCTATAAACCTTTGTCAGAATTTTCAGCCCTTTCATGATTGGTATGATTCCTTCAGAGCTGAACTGTGAACCAGCTGTGGGCTTAGCTGGGAAAATGTGTCCTCCATGTGAATCTAGATTGGACCATGTCCCCAGGTGTGCCCCAGAGTCAAACTTGCTCCAAGTTGGGATCATTTGACCCAGGACCATTCTAAACCATTGCAGATTCAATATTTTGAGAGTTAGGAGGGAGCTCAGCCAGCCACAGGGAAAGAACAGAGCCAAGCACACATCAGGCAGGAACGGTGTGCTCTCCTTCACTGACCGTATTCTCAAATATGCATTCTTCTTCTCCTTCCCTTCTCCTACTCACCTGTGGGGCTGATTAACAATCGTAGCCAATATATTGAACATTTGTAGTATTTTAGACAAAGTGACACATATTTAATCTCCTCAACAACCCTAGAAGCAGAAGTTATTATCTCCACTAAAAGAAAGAAACTGAAGCCCGAAGTGATTAGAACTTGCCCAAGTTTGAAGAGCTGAATGGAGCCGCTGACTCCTGATCCTGAACTCTTCAAGAGTTCCGTGTATGAAGCCTCATTTAATCTCTTTTAAAGCTTCAATCAGTGATCTTTTTTTCTCATAAAAGGGAATAGAGGGCCCCCATTTTCTTCTTTACTACCAAGATGCATAGAAATATTATGAGGCTGTGTCTATGAAAAACATGCCATCATAAATGTGAAACACAGTGAATTTTCATATACTGACCATGCCCATGACACCAACACAAAGATCAAGACCCAGAACACAACCAGCTCCCCAGATGCCCTGCCATACCTGTGACCTCTATCACCATAGCGCAGCTTTGGTGTCCTTGACCTCCCCGTATGGTGTCCTCTTTTGTATGGGGCTGCTTTAGCTCAGCATCTGTAAAAGCCATCCAGTGGTGTTCTGGTCAATTGGTTCTCAGAAAACAAAAACAAAACCAATCAAAAAATCGAAAAACAAAAGAAGACCGAATTTTTAGCATTTACCAGTGTCAACACCTCCAGCATGGCTGATGCCAAGCTAACGATTATTTAACAACCAGCTTGCAAAATTCCAGACTATTTCATGATCAAGTCTTGTGAGTTGATATGGGCTGGCCCTGCCGTCTGCAGGACTCGTTCACCTGGTTATGTGTGGTTGCACATCATGCATTTTCAGTGTCCCAGGTGTACAGATATGTGGGCTCTTTTTATTGTGGCCTTTGGGCAAGTCACTGGTTTCAGAAGCAGCCTCTTTGGGGGGAATTTCATTTCTGTAGCTTTGTGATGCTGAGTGGCACAGGTGTGAACACTGGCACCAGAAACCTGCCAGGTCCTGGTCTTGTCTCTTGACTCCCATACGCAACCTCATCCATACAGATGGGAAGCCTCATACCTCCTCATAGGCTTGTGAGGTCAGTTACCATTCAGTAGGTACTTAACAAAGGTTTCCTCCCTCCCTTTCTCTCTCTTTTGCATCCCAGAGAGGGTGACTGTACCGTGGGTGAAGTTGTATGGAGATGTAGGAATCCATGTCCCTCCACTGATCTTTGGAGCATTTTGCTCTGACACCCAGAGCCTCTGCAGGATCCTCTGAAGGGAAGGAAAGGAAGGAGGGAGGAAGGAGAGAAGGATGAAAGGAGAAGACGAAGGTGGAGAGGAGAGAAGGAAGGGAAGGAAGAAAGGAGGATGGGCTTATCAGTTCTGTCCCTGTGAGTCTGGAAGAAGCGTTCTGTTGAAAGAGGGACTGCTTGAATTGGCTGCCTGTGATGGACCCAGAAGACCTACCCACACATGGAAGTGATGTTCTTTTTGCACTGGAGCCTCCTTGTTTCTGAATACAGTCACGTGTCACCTAAAAACAGGGAAACATTCTGAGAAATACATCGTTAGGTGATTTTGCCATCGCGTGAACATCACAGAGTATACTTACACAAGTTTAGATGGCATAGCACTGTCACTTGGCGATAGGAATTATTTGGCTCCTTTATAATCTGAGGGAGCCACTGTGGTGTATGTAATTTGTCATTGACCAAAATTGACCATAGATCCTCACAACCCAGGTGTCTTCTAGAGAGACATCCCATCTTTGGGAGATTGTGAATGGAAACTGGAGAAAGGCAGTCAAGAGACCAAAGAATGACAGTCTGTGAAGACATTTTTTCATGTTGAAGGGGAAGTAAAGACTTGGCTGCAGAGGGGAAGCTGGGGCCTTTGCAGGGGGGACCCAGGGCTTTTGTAGCCCAGAGTTGAGGCCTCAGCAAGGCAGAGAGTGCCCGCTGACCTTGTGTCAGCCACCAATTGGGTCGTGTACCCACCAGCACGAGCTCCTCCTGGAAGTGGGGTGGGAACATCTTCCAGAGTCGGCCCAAGGGCACTTTCTCTCTGCCACAGGCTGGAGAGTCATCTCCTGCTCTCTCAACTGTAAAAACAGGCTGATACGGCCAAGGAAAACAAAATGCCCCTCCCAGCCTGCAAGTTCAATCCGTGTCCCTTTAACAGCTGGCCGAGATGGAGAACAGCATCTCCTTCCAAACCAATAATTATTTTCTTTGGATCCCCCTCCAACACCCCAATCCCAGGACCTGGGGCTTCCCGGTGAAAGCTGCTGATTTCTGTGACCTCTTGGATGGATGCCTTGTGTCCCAAGGGCAAAGACCATGCTCAGATCCTTGGCTGGGGCCTCACTTCTTGGCCGCCTGTCTGCAGCTCATGCTGCTGCTGCATCCCCAGGGCTTTTTGGAGGATAATCTAGAAAGAGGCAGCCTGGTATGCATACAGAACAGAAAAAGTAATGATTCTGGAGCTGGCTGTATCTGATTTAAAATCCTGGCTCTACAACATGCTGGCTGGGTGACTGTGGACAGGGGCTTGTTCCCATGTGTCAGGTACCCCATAACTCCTCCGAGAGCCCTGCAGATTCAGAATATCAACCCCACTTCCCTAGGTTGGTGGAAGTGGAAGAGCTGCCCAGGCTACCCAGCCAAGGCAAGACCAAGCCAGATTTGAGCCGGTGCTGTTCTGACAGCAAAGCCACCCTGTGTTGCCCATGTGACAATCTAGTGCCACAGGCTGGGAGTGGCCTGGGAGCACTGGAGTTCCTGTAGGTCCCATAACTCTTCCTGTGGGTGGGGGTGAGGGGTGCATGGGAAACTCTTCCCGCCTGGAGAAGGTGCATATATGCACGTGCCTGAGGCATGCATTCTACTCATGGGTGGCACATTTATTTAATTATTCCTTTACAGTCAGACACAGCTATCATTTCCAGTTATTTACTATTCATCAGCAAAGCTGTGTAAAATACTCAAAATTCCAAGTCTTTTCTCCATTCCTACTTCCTGATGAGACATACCTGAAAGCCGAATCACTGTGTCTCTGTATGAAAAATTCAGGCCTTAAATAAAATACCTGTTGCTAAATTGCCATCAATAGGGCTCTGGTGGGGAGCCTATACTCCCCTGCTCAGAGACATTTTCCCTGTATCTGGAGGCTGCGAGTTAAGGTCGATGCTATGTTGTTTTGATGTTTGGTTAAGGCTAACAAAATACCCAGTGTGTGTATGTGCATGTGTGTCAGGGGAGGGGAAGGCTGAAAAATCAATTTCTACTAAAAAAGGGCAACCCCAGTGCCCTCTCCTCTGTTTTCCCAATCTATTGTTTAAATCCCCTGGTGCATAGGTGAATGCACAGAGAATGTAAGGAAATGAAAAAAAAAAAAACTGAGAGGAAAAAGAAAAAAGAAGAATCTTGCCTGGAATAGTGAGAACGTAAGAGGTTTTCTTTTTCTAGTCAAAATGTTTTTACAGTAAAAATGGGAGGGGACGGAGAGAAGGATACCCTTAACCAGACTATGAATGCAACTCTCTTAGACGTTAGACACTGGGGAACAGACAGGGCCTTTCAATTAATTTTTAAGGTAAAGAATATGGAAATACTTTTGTTCCGCCTGGAAACTGAGGTCCAAACGTGGTCCGTCCGTCCTCTGGCAAGGCAGGCTGCTGACTTTTCTCTCCAGTCGTGCACCTGGGTGCAGGTGCCTCTCAGGTGTCATGCATTGAAGTGAAGTTGCTCTGACTCAGCCTCTGAAGAGGAAAGAGGGTCTCTGATGCTGCTCCAGTGAGCACTCTGTCGGCTGAAGTACAGGTACTCAGGCTCTGGCTGACCAGGGCAAGTGTGGGGTGAGGAAGAGCAACCAGATCTGGCTGTGCAGGCCAATGAGGCCCAGCAAGGCTGCATTCCTCAAACCCCAGGATAGGGAACCATGGGCTCTCCTGGTGACCTTCACATTCTGCCTGTGCTAAGCACAGTACATGCAGAGGGCAGACATCATCTTCATTGTTCTCTGGCCTCCTCAGTCACTGGAAATGGTGATGCCAGACTTGACTGTATTTGGAGATGGGCCCTTTAAAGAGGTAATTAAAATGAAGCTGGTAGGGTGGACCCTGATCCAAACTGACAGATGCTCTTATAAAAAGAGGAAATTTGGAAACAGAAGAAACACTAGGAGTTCTTGTTCACAGAGGGAAAACCACATGAGGAGGCAGCGAGAGGGCACCGTCTGCCAGCCCAGGTGAGAGGCCTCAGCAGAAACCAATCCCACCGACACCTCGATTGTGGTCTTTGAGCCTCTAGAATTGTGAGACATAAATTTCTGTTGTTTAAGCCATCCAGTTGATGGTATTTTGTTTTGGCCATCCTAGCAAACTAATACAATCACGTTCTCTCATCTCACACACGATTTAATAAAATTAAAGTCATTCTGTATTCCAGTTTTGTATCATGCTTTATTCACTTATCTTTGCATTGTGAGCCCTTTCCTATGTCCATGGTGCCCTGTGGATCAGGAGGATAAGGTTCAAATGCCACAGCCCAGCAGTCATGCTCATCCATGGACAGTCCTTCTCCTACCCAGCCACGCTGGTGTGCTCTGTTTCCCAGACTCTCTGACTTTTCCATGCCTGCCAGCCCCTGGCATCCATTAAAAGTGATTTTCCCTGCTGTCATTCAAGGTGTGGCTCATACTGAAACCTGTCTTGCTATATATCCCACATCATGGCAGAGCATTTATAAATCCACCTGTGTCTCCAGTGTTTACCATGCTCCCTGGTAACACATATTATATCTTTACCCAGACTTAGGAGATGGTGATTATTTTAAAATGAGGATTGAGAATTTTTAGTCTGTTCTGGCATTGCTATGAAGACATACTGGAGACTGGGTACTTTATAAAGAAAAGAGATTTAGTAGGCTCATGGTTCTGCAGGATGAACAGGAAGCATGATGCTGGCATCTGCTCCACTTCTGGGGAGACCTCAGGAAACTTACAATCATGGTGGAAGGTGAAGGGAGAGCAGGCATCTTACCTGGTAGGAAAGAGCAGGAGCAAGAGTGAGTGAGGGAGGAGGTGCTATACACGGTTAAACAACCAGATCCCCTAAGAACTCACTATCACAAGAATAGTACCAAGAAGAAACAATAGAACCATTCACAAAGAACCACCCCCATGATCCAATCACCTCCCACCAGACCCCACATTGGGTATTACAATTCAACATGAGATTTGAGTGGGGACACAAATCCAAATCATGTCAAGAATTACAGGCAGAATTAAATTACCTGGGCCCCTGTCTCTGACTTCCATTAATATTAGAGAAAGGGTAATACATCTTTATTAAGTTGGGTTTATCCTGGGAATGCAAGTTTGGTTAAGCATTAGAAACCCAATCAATGTAATTTACTCTTAACAGAATGAAGGATTAAAATAATAAAATCTTTTCAAGGAACACAAAAAAGCATTTATCAAAAGTCAATATCCATTCATGATAGAAACTTTCAGCAAACTATAAACAGTAGGAAATTTTCTTAAAATAATAAAGGCATTTACAAAATTCCTGTGGGTTGCATTATACTTAATGGTGAAAGCATGAACTATCTCCTAAACCCATTTACTCCTCTTCAGGGAAGACTTCTCTGACCCCATGTTTAAGTCAGATTCTCATTATACAGTCCCTTAGGACCAGCCTCTTATCCAAAGAAGTGATCATGATTGCAATTTAAAATGTATTTGTCATTGGGCATGATGGCTCATGCCTGAATCTCAGTACTTTGGGAGGCAGGTGGATATCTTGAGGTCAGAAGTTTAAGACCAGCCTAGACAACATGGTGAAACCCCATCTCTACTAAAAATACAAAAATGAATGTAGTGGTGCGTGCCTATAATCTTAGCTACTTGGGAGGCTGAAGTGGAAGGGTCACTTAAGTCTGGGAGTTGGAGGCTGCAGTGAGCCACGATCACCCCCCAACTGCACTCCAGCTTGGGTGACAGAGTGAGACTCCATCTCAAAAAAAAAAAAAAAAAAAAAAAAAAGTATTTCTGCCACTATTTGGTTAATGTTTGTTTTCCGGTGTAGGCATCCAGCTCTGTGAATAAAAGCATTCTGATGGTTTCTGCTGCCTTGTATCCAGATGGAAGGAATGGGTGAGTGAATGACAGGTGCTGGTCCTGCTTACAGTCAGTAAACTAAACACAGCGCTAAGCATATGAACTCCACTGGAAAGATGATCACTTATGGTTTATTTGGGGCCACTATCCCAGGGAGAGTAGAAGCACTCTTCTGACTTGAGAGATTTTTGTGCTAGAAGGGCCACTGGGGGTCAGCCAGGCCTATCACTTTCCACCCCAAATTTATAGGTGAGGTCACTAGGGCTTGAGATCTGAAGCATGCATGTCATCCCAAATGAACCACAAATCCTAGGTCAGAGTTAACAGTAGTGGTAACAGAATGAGTCAGTGCAGGGTGACAAGATCATGTGTGGTAGCTGTTTTGAATCAATACCCCATAACTAACCTCTGCTGTTTGAAACACCTGGCAGAGTGCTGCAATTCACCCTTGGGCAAAGCCCCAGCCTCTGAGGCTGTGGTGGGGTTCAGGGAATACTACCTCAAAATATGGCACATTGGCATTGGCAGAAGCAAGAATACTTCTCTCACCTTCTCCTCATGCTTCTTTTCCTGAAGCAGGGCATGAAACTAAGCTGACCTTCCCCTGAAGCAAGTCAAAAGGTCCTTGTGTGAGAGGTGCTCACTCTTTACTGGAGGGGAGGGACATCTTTATCTCTGAAGACAAGGGGACACAGAAAAAAAGCCAAATAGTCCTTCCTGAGTTCCCCCTTGTTTATCACTATTAGATCATACTCCCTTTGTCCAATCACACTTCACCACTACTATCTACTTCTCCATCAAACTTAGAACAGAAACAGGTTTCCTTATTTCTTTTCTTTGGGTTTTTTTTTTTTTTTTTTTTGGATGGAGTCTTGCTCTGTCACCCAGGCTGGAGTGCCATGGCATGATCTTGCCTCACTGCAACCTCTACCTCCTGGGTTCCAGCAATTCTCCCATCACAGCCTCCCAAACAGCTGGGGTTTCAGGCACCTGCCATCATATCATTCCCGACTAATTTTTTAACTTTTGTAAAGATGGGGTTTCACCATGTTGGCCAGGCTGGTCTCAAACTCCTGACTATATCAGGTGATATGCCTGCCTTGGCCTCCCAAGGTGCTGGGATTACAGACGTGAGCCACTGCACCCAGCCTCTCTGGTCTTTTTCCCTAATGTCTCTTATGTCACATACAATTTAAATTAAGTAAGTTTGATGTTTCTCTTGTTAATCTGTATTTTACCACAGGTGCCTCAGCTAGGACCCTAATGATGAGTGAGAAAAAAAATATTTTCTTCCCTGCAGCTGCTTGGCCACCTACCTTTTTCTTGGATTGGCAGAAATATGGCTTAATCTGGCTCCTCTAATCCCCTGTCACCTGGCCAGGAGGTAGCCCTTGGTCTAATTCCTTCTTCTATTTGGAAGCAGACTTTCCTTTTCTATCTAAAGGCTGGTAGGCAGCTGTCAGGGACCGTCCGGGACGGGTAGGCACGTCTGCCAGGGGTCTCTCGACCTGCAAGAGGGTCCCAATACCTGGAATAGGGCGTGCACTTGGAAAAGACAGAGAGAGAGAGAGAGAGAGAGAGAGAGAGAGAGAGAGAGAGAGAGGCATCTGGAGGGCTTATAGGCTGTGCCTAAACAGCAAATTTTATTTTTCAAAGGCCAGGAATAAATACACTTTCTTGGCTCTGGTTTACGTCATAGCAAGAGGAAATGCAAATGTATACCTTACATGGCCTATACAAGAGAGAAATCAGATACACAATGGTTGCAAGAGGAAATGCAAATGTATACCTTACATGGCCTATACAATTGAAAAGTCAGATACACAATCAGTGGTTGTAAAAAGTAACAGAATTTCCTGTGATCACAAAGCTTGTTTACATCCAGACATTATTCCTCCTGGCTGCAGGTATCTCTGGTTTGATCTTGTTTTAGAACTGAGATGTGAAAAGGTTTTCTGGTTTTGCTCATCAGAATATCTTTTAACCGGATTCTCCTTTGTCTACTCCTGACTCAACTTATCTCAACTTCCCCATTCAGGAGTCTCTGAGTCAGAAATCAAAGCCATCCCTCACGGTGGCATTTGCTTTGCAAATATCGACAGTTAAACCATTATCTAGGGTACAAGGCAGTCAGGTAAGTAAAGAAAAGGTTTAAGGCTTATTCTTAAAGAGTCATAAAAAAGTTAAAAGCAGGAACCGGTTGCTGGCAGGGGGTCACTCGGTCTAGCAGCAATGCATAGTTTTAGGCCCAAACGATATTGTGGTTGATATTAGAAACTGATCATCCATCTTTCAGATCCTTTTTCCAGATAGCTCGACTGCCTCCAGTAGGAAACTGTGTTTGGGATCAAACTCACCGTATAGTGAGACTCACGCCTTTTGGGGGTCTCACACGGGAAAGGCAGCTCCTCATGGATGAAGTAGTAACTCCAGAATGTCGCCATGTGATGGTTGTTGAGGGGGGAAGTGGGCTGGGAGGCTGTGCTGGCATAGACCTTGTGTAGGATTGAGAAGACAAGGTGTGAGGATCAGGCGGGGGTCGGGAAGACGGCTGACAGTGGCTAAGGGGAAGCCAGAGTCTCTTCAAGTTATCTATTGACGGGTGTTAAAGGGAAAGAAGAGGCCAAGAAACCATGAGATTAAAAAGTGGAGGTGGGGGCACAGAGATCCCAGCTGCTCTAGGGGAGCTTCCCAGGCAAGTGCTGTGTGAGCATGCTTTTCCACTGTTCCTTCTGCAATGCGTTCCATCTAACTGCTATATATGGTAAAGGGAATGAAAGGTGAGAAAGGGCACAGGGTGCACTGAATTCACATTTCAGCTGCAAATTCTCCAGAGGACGGCTAGCCCTTGTATTTGTTGATGCAGCTGCTTCTCTCCTGAGATCTCTAAAAAGACTCTTTTTTAAACAAAAGGTAAAATCATGACATACAAATGTAAAATGAACACATGTCAAAGATTATATTTAATTCATTAATTAATGAGGGAACCAGTAAGATGCTGCAATCAGTCCAAAGGAGAATGAATAATGCCATACATAGCTAGGACGATAAGAATGCTGAAATAGAATTTACAAATAGATGCAAAATTGATGATAGCCACTAGACAGTTTGTCCACATGTCCATGGGACAAGGCTAGTTTGCATTCCGTGGGTCTTCTACAACTTACTAACCAAGTAATGTATGGGTCCCCTCCTTCCTTGTTGGCCTCAGTGTGTTGCTGACCATTCACGGGTCAGACCAGACCTGGACGTCAATACTCCTCAGAAATGTGGCAACTGCAGTAACTGACTGAAATCGGCAAACACACGATTTCTCCCTCTGTTTGCTGGTCTGTGTTCTTGTCTAGAGAATTGTTTTCCTCTCCAAGAATAAGCTGTTAAAGAGCTACAAGACAATGAAGGGCAGAGAGAACTGGGATGTGAAGACTTTTCCATTTTACCGTCTTTCACAGATCCATGTTGCAGCTGGGAGCAGAGGGAAACCTGGACATTCACTTCACCAAAATGAGACAGCTGCAGCAGGAAACAGGCTAAGGTGACTGGGACAAATCAGTGTGCTGGATGCCCTGGTGTACATGTGAGGAAGAAGCAGGAGCTGGGAAGAGAGAGGAAAAGGATATAGATAGGTGAATAAATAAATAAGAGCTCAAAGGGAGCATAGAAGAGGTGAGGGAGGAACTTTATTTGCACATTCACTCTTCAGTTCATTTCCTCATTCATTCTCTGAACGATGAATCTGTCTCTGTGCTGGATCCTTGAGCACAAAGACTAAATCAGCTGCACAAAGACCCTGATCACTAACATCCTAGTGGGAAAGACATACTGCGTATTAAAATGAATAATCACCACCTCCCCACCATGTTCGTATCCTGATCCCTGGAACACGTGAACATTATCATATGTGGTAAAACACACTTTGCAGATGTGATTAAGTTCAGGATCTTGAGATGGAGAGATTATTTTGCATCGGCCTAATGTAATCACAGGGGTTTTTATAAGAAGGACAGGTGATCAGCATAGGAGAAGACCATGTGATGATGAAAGTAAAGGTGGAAGTGATACAGCTACAAACTGAGGAATATTGGCAGCTCTGGGAACGAAGAGGCAAGGAACAGATTCTCTGCAGGAGTCTTCCAGAGGAACTAGCCCTCTGACACCTTGTTTCAGCCTTGAGAGACCCGTTTTGGACTTCTGACTACCAGGATTGTAAGAGAATAGATTTGTCTTGTTTGAAGCCACTGAGTTTGTGGTAATTTGCTACAGGAAACTAATATACATGTCGAACAATTGCACGGTCACGTGATTGCAATATAGAGTGTTTTGATGAAGGAAATTAAGGTAGCTGGGGAGCTGATGACAGATGTTCTGGAGGAAGAGGTTTCCTGTGGAGAGCTAAGGATTTGAAAGAGGTCACCCATGGAGTGGTGGATTGGGGAGGTAGTGGTTTCAAAGCATACAGCACGTGAGAGAAGGACCCTGCAGAAGTCTCAAAACAATGCTTTCTTGCTTCTCCCTGGGGGAAGATGGAGGCTGGTGGCAGGGGCGTTAAGTGTGGTCATGGTGGTCTGTGTGATGGGGTGAAAATGCAAAGGAGATGAACTCCCAAGACTTTTGGGAGGCATTTACAGAAAGACGGGTGTTATATAAATCCAAGGCTGTCTTTTCAGACAGAAGGCTTGATGCCATTAATTAGGCAGCTTGGATGAGTGGCACCATAAAACTGGCTGGTGGTTTTCTTGTGAAAATAGCCTCAAACTCCCTTCTCTTCATATCCTTAGAAGATGTGAATTTAGAAGTCTCCACATTGCCTGACAAAGTCTGCTTTTAACTGGATACATTTAAGAAAATTACCATGGCATTCTCTTGAACTTTGCCTAAAATTTCCTTTAACGGTCTACAGAGGGTTTTGCTCATCTGTACATTCTTAAAGGTCACAGAATTAGAAGCTTAGCAGCCATGTGCCAACTGCATACGGCATTTGAAATCTTTGCCACAGATTATTCCAGAAGTCACAATTGGCCAAGCTGCGCCTCTTGTGACACTTTGTTGCCTGCACACCCATCTGTTGGCTTGTAAGCATGAAGCTTTTTGTCCAGCCAGCTGAGGTATTTGGTTTCTGATTTTTTTTGTTTGTTTGTTTGCTTTTTAATGCTCAGACATTCTCCTGTGGGGAATATTTGTGAGCCAGATTATTTGGCAGGAGGCTTTGATGCCATGGCCAAATAGGAAGCCCAGAGTCAGCATCTTTTCAAAGCTGACTCTTACTTGCCAGTTCCTCTTTCTGCCCACATACCACCCCCCCACCTCCCGACCCCACACCAGGCCCAGTGGCTGTTGCACAGACAAAAACCAAGCAGTCCTGCAAACCACACTTGCTTCCTTCTGGGCTTGATGCTGCCTGGGAGTGGGCTTCTCCCTGGGTACGGTATATAGGAGTTTTCTTTCTTTCTTTTTTTTTAATTGCATTTTAGGTTTTAGGGTCCATGTGAAGAACATGCAAGATTGTTGCATAGGTACACACATGGCAGTGTGGTTTGCTGCCTTCCATCCCCTCACCTGTATCTGTCATTTCTCCCCATGCTATCTCTTCCCACCTCCCCACCCCCCCGTCCCTCTCCCATTTCCCCCCAACGGACCCCAGTGTGTAGTGCTCCCCTCCCTGTGTCCATGTGTTCTCGTTGTTCAACACCTGCCTGTGAGTGAGAATATGCGGTGTTTGATTTTCTGCTCTTGTGTCAGTTTGCTGAGAATGATGGTTTCCAGATTCATCCATGTCCCTACAAAGGACGTGAACTCATCCTTTTTGATGGCTGCGTAATATTCCATGGTGTATATGTACCACATTTTCCCTATCCAGTCTATCATCGTTGGGCATTTGGGTTGGTTCCAGGTCTTTGCTATTGTAAACAGTGCTGCAATGAACATCCGTGTGCATGTGTCCTTATAGTAGAATGATTTATAATCCTTTGGATATATACCCAGTAATGGGATTGCTGGGTCAAATGGGATTTCTATTTTTAGGTCCTTGAGGAATCGCCACACTGTCTTCCACAATGGTTGAATTAATTTACATTCCCACCAACAGTGTAAAAGTGTTCCTATTTCTCCACACCCTCTCCAGCATCTGTTGTTTCCAGATTTTTTAACGATCACCATTCTAACTGGTGGGAGATGGTATCTCAATGTGGTTTTGATTTGCATTTCTCTAATGACCTTTACATTTCCATTTCTTATCAGCTTCCATTGCAACCAATACAGGACAGGCAAGACCCCAAACTGGGGCTTAGCCCAGGGGGATTCTTGGCTTCGCACAGGAGAGAATTCAAGTGCAAGTGGTGGTGTCAGACAGCAACTTTTATTGAAGCAGCAGCGATGGTACTTCTCCCTGTGGAGCGGGTCTACCCTATAGGCAGTGTGCCCAGAGTAGCAGCTCAGGGGCAGGTCAGCAGTCACATTTGTACCCACTTTTAAAGACATGCAAGTTAAAAGGCAATTTATGCAGACATTACTAGGAAAAAGGTGGTAACTTCCAGGTCACTGGGTCATTGCCATGGAAAGGCGCGGTAATTCCTGGTTGTTGCCATGGTGATGGTAAACTGACATGGCGTACTGGTGGGCATGTCTTATGGAAAACTGCTTCTGCCCTGGCCATATTTTAGCTAGTTCTCAATTTGGTCCAGTGTTTGAGCCCTGCCTCTGGAGTTGAATCCTGCCTTCTACCTCATTATCTTGGTTCTATTTGAGGATGCCCTGAAAGGCTGTATCTGTTCTCATAGTGAATGAGGAATCTATGCTGAGGTTCCTTTGTAGGTGAATTCTGGATGATGTATAACCCAGTATAGCCGAAAAGTCCAGAACTGAGGGATACAGGCTAATATGAAAGATCTATAGTTTTGGAGGGTTTCTGTTGAAAGACTCATGAAGGGGCAGAAAGAGTTCACCTTACCTGTGCTGTGGGAAGTTTGCTGTAAACATTCTGGTAACCATTTAACTTTAGATCCTTTTAGTACCAGTGTCATGCCCTGCAGTGTTCACTAAGCAGCCACAGGCATCTGCTCTCTGTGACCTCCTTATATTATGAGCTAGAGTCGAGCAAGCTTTATTCACAGCCAGGTCTCCTCTTTCCTTTTTGGCCTGAGTGTGTTGCTGATCATTCATGGGTCAACCCTGGCCTGGATGTCAACACTCCTGAGAAATGTAGCAACTGCAATAATTGACTGAAATCAGTAAACACACACTTTCTCCCTCTGTTTGCTGGTCCGTGTTCTTGTCTAGAGAGTTGTTTTCTTCTCCAAGAATAAGAAGGTGGAATAGATTTTTCCACCTTTTGTTCCCCTCACCCCAGTGATAATGAGGCACCAGGAGGAAAGTCTCTGACTTTCTGCAGGTATTTATGTTCTGCTTCACGTCATCATAATATTTATTCCTTTAGTGTAGGGGAACCTTACATGAAGCTTGCTGGAAATAGGTCATCCTCTGAAACCTGGGTTTGTTGGACCCCACATACAGAAACAATCTCTTGGTAACTCTAGTTCTCTTGAGCATGCATACTGTGGTTAAGGAGGCACAAGGGCACAAGGATTTTAGTACCCTGAGGACTGAAAATCTTCCGTAGAATCAGTGTATGTATTGTTTTATAAATAAGGAGTATTCTTGGGTTTCAGTTGTTTGCAAAGAAAGTGAGCTCCTTAAGGTTTACAGCCCAGCTCACAATAACTGGATGACCCGAATCAAGGGTATACATCAGGAAGGCCGGGCGTGGTGGCTCAAGCCTGTAATCTCAGCACTTTGGGAGGCTGAGGTGGGTAGATCACGAGGTCAAGAGATCGAGACCATCCTGGTCAACATGGTGAAACCCCGTCTCTACTAAAAATACAAAAAAATAGCTAGGCATGGTGGCGCGTGCCTGTAATCCCAGCTACTCAGGAGGCTGAGGCAGGAGAATTGCCTGAGCCCAGGAGGTGGAGGTTGCGGTAAGCCGAGATCGTGCCATTGCACTCCAGCCTGGGTAACAAGAGTGAAACTCCGTCTCAAAAAAAAAAAAAAAAGAAAAAGAAAAAAAAGGGTATACATCAGGAAACAGAATCCTGGAGGGGTCAGCTGACAGTGTCAGTCTATGGCCTCAAAGAGTTTCATGCCTTTGACAGAAGTTCTGTCTGGTTTAGGAAGTCAGATGGCTTCCATGTAGTTACAGGAAGAGCCCGTGTGTCTACAGCTGTGGGCTGGAAAACAGGTTAGAGATGCTGGCCTCTGCAAGGCCTTGTCTCCGTGCCCCACTTCCAGACAGGAACAGCCAGGGTTCTGTTAGGCTGCAAATAATGAAAAACCTGAATAGCAGAGGTTTAAAAAACATGGGGGTTTGCTTGTCCCACCTGAAAGAAATCTGAAAGTTGGAAGTCCAGGGCTGGGTCAGAGGTTCAGGGATGATGGGGCTGAGGCATAGATGGCTTTTTTTGGCCTCTTCCCCAGAGAAAAACAGAATCAATCAGGAGGCTGATGTAGGTAGGGTGGGTTGGGTCAGCTGTGAGTCTGGCACTCTCTCTTGCCGGTGTGGGGATGGGTACCGGGAGGGCTTCTCTCCTCTACCTTGCTCTGCTGCTCAGGCGCCCATGGCCAATGAGCCACACTGGAATGCCCAGTGGGATGGGGCAGTTCCAAGGCACATGGAACCTTTGGTGGGACCCTGTAGCCCTGTGAGCTCCTCAGTCACTCAGGTCAAAAACTCCAATATTGTCCCTTTTAACACAGTCATCACCCAATACCCTGTTACACACTCTAATGCACCTGGGGCAGTTCTTGACCTTATGGGGCCCACTTTTTTTTTTTTTTTTTTTTTTGCAAACAACACAGATGTTGAGATGGTTACATAGGAGGATCCAGAATCCAGCCTTGAGGAGTTTGACATGGCAAAAGATGCCTCTGAGTGGGGCGGAGGTGTGCTCAGAGGGCTGTCGGGTCCTGGGAAATGTCTGTGCCTCAAAGGGCACCCCATCTTCATACCCTGTCTTTCCCCACTGCTTTTATTTGCTTTGCTTTCAAAAATCTGTGATTCCTTTTCTTTGCTCTCACCTCTTCCTCGGGCCCTTTGGTTAGGGGCAGTCTGAGTGACTGCATATGGCTGTGCCCCAGCCTCCTGCTTTACCTGGTGACTAAGGAGAAGCCCAGACCAATTTAACAAGGCTCGCATTTTAGGGGCAGACAAAATCTTAGACCCAGAAGCCAGGTGTGCAGAAAATGCATATTGGCTTCTCTTTAGCATAATCTAATTTCCCAGGCTCCATTCTGTCTGGGTAGAGGATCATTATTCTTGGTTAGCTGAAGCCCCCTTCCTGCAGGTGTGTCTAACGCTGGGGGCTGGCACTGCTCCCCTTGGGGGTTGGGAGATGCTCTCCTTTTTGTTCTTTGGCTGTCAGAGCCTGCTGTTCACTGCTTTTGTCTCTTGTTCTCACGCCACTGCAGCTCTGCTTCAATCCTGCTTTCTCCAGGCCACCGCCACCCACTTGGACCTCCCATGAAGGTCTTGGGAGCTCCCATCCATCCTGGAGGGAACCCATGTGAAATGGGGTCTGGCTTGTTGATTCTGAATCACCAAATAGGCATTTTCGTAGCCTGCCTCTCCAAGGGAACTTCAGTGTTCTGCTTCTGCTCTGGCCTTTGCTTGAGGCTATCTTCTTGCACAGGCTGCACAAAGTGGGAATGGAGCCCACTTCATGGGCATAGGTGGCCCTTCCCAGGACATTGCAGCCTTTGCACACCCCTTCATCCCACTCAGGAGGCCTCTGTGTTGCTGAGGCCAAAGATTTACTTTCAAAGGCCAAATATTCTTTCTGAGCCCTGGTCTTAACCTGGGGCTGAAGCTTTGCTCTCAAAGGTAAGGGTAAAGGCCCCCATTTTCCTCTGTTCTCTGCAAATTGCCTTTGGCTGAAGTGGGGAGCAGGAAATAAATGACCAAGTTATGTGGCCTGAGAGAGGGAGAAGAGCCCAGTCGACAGCTCAAGAAATCCCGCCAAGTCTACTTAAAGGGAAGAAGGGAGAAAGGAGGAAAAGGAGAGATTTTTTCCTTTTTATATAATGCAGATTAAATTTTAGATTAGTCTTCTTTTGTATTTAGGTTCTTTATGTGGCAGAAAATTCCAAAAAAAAAAAAAAAAAAAAAAAAAGACAATTCCAAAATATGTTAGTAAAAATGAACTCACTTCTTATACTCTTGGGGTTTCTTTGAAATGTTCGGAAGTTAAGAGACTTTGTTAGATTATTTTACATAATTTTTAAAAAATAGCCTATCAAGGAGTTTTCAAAACTTTTTAGGTGTATAAACGCCCTATTTCGGAAACCACCATATTTTGCACTTTCACTTCCCACCTACACCAGCTTAGTGACAAGAAAGTGTCTGAAACAAGGTGCAAAATCGAAGTTCTCAGAAATACGCTTGGGACCTGTCATTCCGCAGCATCTGCTTGGCTGCTCTTTCCATTCGGAGTGTCCTTAGCCTGTGCCCCTTTCGAACTCCTGCCCTTTGCCTGCAGACCAACTTTAGCGCAGTCTCCCAGTGTTACCTGGCAGCCCCCTCCTCCCTGGAGCAGGAGAAGCAGCTCTTTCTCTTGTGTTCCATCATCTATTATGGCTGCTCTCACACTGGATTAGGAAGATTTGGTCACCTGAGTGCCTCTTTCCTCTGTGCTGTTGGACTCTGTGGTTTACATACTCCTAGATGCTGCTTTTACATACTCCTAAATTTTCAACTTGAGAAATGTGAAACCATCCCCTAACCTTACCTGCTTACCTGTTGTAAAACGTGTTATACCAGTGGTAGATTCTTTGGGTCCTAGGCATCTAGACTTGCACGAGTCTCATGTCAGTTTCATGTACTTACAACGGGAATAACAGAGAGGGACACAGCTGTGAGTTTTTCCCAGTGGCCAGTGAGTGCTTCGTTCCCCGTATCATGTTTTATTGATTTCTCTATCCCCAGGGCTAGTGCAGTTTGGACGTAGGGTGCTGTGGGTTGAATTGCATACCTGCAATATGTTGAAATCTTAACCCTTGTACCTCAAAATGTGACATTATTTGGAGCAGGTTCTTTATAGAGGTAATCAGGATAAAAAGAGGTCTTTAGGGTAAGTCCTAATTCAATATGACTGATGTCCTTATCCAGAGGAAAAATCTGGACACAGAGCTGGATGGATGCACCCAGGGAGAATGCCACATGGAGATGAAAGCAGAGATCAGAGTGACGCATTTCCAAGCCACAGAATGCTGAAGATGGTGAGCAGCCCACCAGAAGCCAGGAGAGAGGTATAAATGGTTTCTCCTCATACCAACCCTGCTGATGCCTTGATCTCTGATCCTCAAGGATGTGGGGTAGCTGTGTGAAAAGCTGCATGAGAGTTCTTCAAAAAGTTTATAGAAAATGACTATTATGAAAAAACAATGCTGGATTTCAAATTTTTGGCACAAAATTAATTTGTACTGACTTTTTATAACATGTTCATATAGAATCTAGTTTGAAGCACTATGAAGGATTATACGTGAGTTTGAAAAGAGCCCCTATCAGAGCAATGTGAATCTCTGCTAAAACTGAAGTAAGAATAAACATCAAATTTATAGTGAAGCTTGAGAGGAAGTATGGTGAAATCATTGATGCTTTGTGTAAAGCTCATGGGGACAATACCCCCTTCCTCCAAATCAGCAGTTTACAAATAGATAACTTCTTTTAAGAAGGGAGAATTGAGGCTGAGCACAGTGGCTAACACCTGTAATCTCAACACTTTGGGAGGCTAGGGCAGGTGGATCACTTGAGATCAGAAATTCGAGACCAAACTGGTCAACAAGATCAAACCCTATCGCTACTAGAAATACAAAAACAATTAGCCAAGT
Organism: Saimiri boliviensis; assembly: GCF_048565385.1. Taxonomy (NCBI): domain Eukaryota; kingdom Metazoa; phylum Chordata; class Mammalia; order Primates; family Cebidae; genus Saimiri; species Saimiri boliviensis. The sequence continues at coordinate 48,524,261 of NC_133449.1, read as the reverse complement.
GTGGTGGCAGGGACCTGTAATCCCAGCTACTCTGGAGGCTGAGGCAGGAGAATCCTTTGAACTTGGGAGGCAGAGGTTGCAGTGAGCCAAAGTCTTGGCACTGCACTCCAGCCTGGGTGATGGAGCAAGACTCTGTTGCAAAAAAAAAAAAAAAAAAAAAAAAAAAAAAAAAAAAAAGGGAGAGGTTGATGTTAAAGAAGCCTGCAGTGGCAGACAGACCATTCATGCTAGTTTGCAAGGAAAAAATTAACCATGCCCTAATTGAAGAAACCTGATGATGAACAGACATTTAAATTGGTTCAGTTTATGCAATTCTGACTGAAAAATTAAAGTTAAGTAAGTTTTCTGCTCCATGGCTGCCAAAACCATTACACCCAGAACAGCTGCAGATAAGAACAGATCTTTCAATGAAAATTTTAAACAAACAGGATGAGATCCTGAATGATTTATTTAAATAATTGTAACAAGAGGTGAAACATGGCTTTACCGGTTTCTGAAGACAAAGCACAGTCAAAGCAATGGCTACCAAGATGTGGACATTTTCCAGTCAAAGAAGAAGTGGACCAGCCAAAGCAGAAGTAGACCAGTCAAGAGTACAGGTCAGGGCAACAGGTTTTTGGGATGCTCAAGGCGTTTTGCTGTTGACTGTAGAGCCAAAGAACGTGACATCCGTTTATTATGAGAGTGTTTTGAGAAAGTTCGCCAAAGCTTTAGCAGAAAAATGCCACTGAAAGCTTCAGCAGAGAGTCCCTCTCCACTCTGACAATGCTTCTGCTTATTCCTCATTAAATAAGAGCAATTTTTTGAATTTCAATAGAAAATCACTGGGTATCCCACTTACAGTTCTGATTTTGCTTCTTTTGACTTCTTTTTGTTTCCTAATTAAAAAAAAAGGTTGGGGGGCACCCATTTTCTTTAGTTAATAATGTAAAAAGACTGTACTGATAAGGTTAAATTCTCAGGATCCTCAATTTTTAAGGGATTGACTAAATTGGTGGTATCATCACGTAGAAAAGTATCTTGAACTTGGTGGAGCCTGTCTTGAGTAGTAAAGTTTATCAAGCTTATAGTCTTTATTTTTGTCTTTTGATTCCATTTTTCATGAACTTTCTAAAGTCCTCTTGTAGTTCTATGAGGGTCTAGGATTAAAAAAAATAGGAGGAAATAGCAAATGAGAAATTATTCTCTTAGTTTATGGCATGTCTTAACATGAAGTTACTTTTTTATTCTTTTAGGAAGATATTTTCTCTTTCAGGGAAAATTAACTAAGAAACATAGATCCTGAGTTATGTTGGAAAATCTCTCCCCTATTCTGACTGTCTGATTTTGTTTTGAGCTCCCAAGCCATCACAGTGACACTGAGTTGGATGAGAGTGGGGAGGGGCTCACATCTACGTGGTTGAAGACCAAGGTAGAATCTCACACTCAAGTCTTGATTTTTCATGCTGCTTAGCTGTGTTCATACTACTTTTTGTGCTTGTATTCAGATCTGAATGAAACTGATGGCTGTTAGAGAAGCTCTTGTCATCTAACTCTCTGTTCCTCTGTCAAGTAATACCATAAATGATGGTATTCATAGAAACATTTCATGTTTGAGAGGTGCTAGGAGTTGAATTGTCTTCCCCCAGAAGCTGTTGAATTCCAAACCCTTTATATCTGTGAATGTGACTTTATTTGGATATAGGTAAGGTCTTTGCAGATGATCAAGTTAAGATGAGGTCAGTAGGGTGGGCTTTAATCCATATTACTACTGTTCCTTCTAAAACGGGAAAATGCTAACACAGAGAGATGCACGCGGAGACATCTGTGTGAAGATAAAGTTGGAGGCCAGAATGATGCATCTCCATACCAAGGAAAACTAAAGGTCACCAGCAAACCACCAGAAATGAGATGTGAGGCTTCAAACAGGTTTTCTTCACAGCTCCAGAAGAAACCAACCCTGCTGACACTTTGTTCCTGGACTTCCAGCCTGCAAGCAGTTGTGTAAGCATTTCTGTGATCGAAGCCATCCAGTTTGCAGTACTTTGTTATGGCAGCCCAAGAGCACTAACACAAGAGGCCATTGAAAGTATCATATCCAGAACAGTGTGCCATTTGGGGGAGGGAAGTCCAGTTGGCCCTTTCACATACACAAGCGTGTCACATTTAAAGACACAATTCCATGCTGTCTGAGGACACTTGCATGTGTCCATAAAAGCTGCCTCAGCCACATACTTCTTGGAGTTACATTGTGAAGTATTTATTTTTAATTACAGCTTTTTTTTTTATTTTATTTTTTTTTTATGATCCTCTTCCCTTCTCTTTTTGTTTCCTTGGGATGTCACTCACTCATTCTGGTAAATAGACTGCCTGCTGTTTACAATGAGAAGTAGCCTGTGCTTTGGTCTGGGCTCCTGATGCCCAGTTGCCAGGAGTCCTTGCTGTCTCTGGGTTGGAAGCTGTAGTGCATGCTCATGGGCTCACTGTCTCCTCAAGCATGAAAGTGGAGGCATTCTTCTGGCTCTATTTTCAGCATACCTTGGTGAGGCCACAAAAACCTGCTGATGCATGAAGGGGAAGCACAGAGCCAAAGGGAGTTTTACTTTTCCCCTTCAACAGGGTTAGCCCTCGGTGATTGAGCAGAGTTGTCAATGCTGGGTTTTGAAACTGGTCACAAACGACTGGCTCCTGGAATCAGAGAGGGAAAAACCAACTGTGCCTAAAAGAAACAGACTGTTTTCCAGCTTTGCTGGATGGCTTTAGAAACCCGAATGCATGCGCATTCTCATTAGCTTATAGCACCCAGCCATCTTCACCCCCTTTAGAGAAAGCCAATCTGCTGCCTGCCCTCCTCGAGTCACTGCTGAGCTCACAGCATGTGCTGGGGTTCTGGAACCTCGCAGATGTATTGCCACAGAGACCCTGTAGATGAGAGGTGTAGGTTAGGGGCACAGACAAGGGATCAGTTACTCCTAGACCCGAAGCACCTCTTCTATAGACGTCACGGATATTAGCTCCGCCCAAGCCCTTCAGGGAAGGTGGACACAATTCCAGACTAGAGTGGCTTTTAAAGAAAAAGAACATGTATGAACTCTTCACAGAATTCTATGAAATGAATGAGTTTGCATTACTTTTTCTAGCTTATGTCCTGAGTATTTTATTTTTTCAGATACATTTAGTTGTGTCTTTCAAAACCAATTTTTGCAGAACCTATCCTTTGTTAGCATTGGGCTGGATCCTGAGAAGGATAATTATGTGTGGGATTTGGTGGCCACCCTCAGGTGTACAATCCCATGAAGGAGAGATACTATATGCAGAGCAATGAAACGCAGCATGAGGCTACGTGTCCAGCATAGGTTATGGAGGGTAGACTAGGGAGAGGCTGGTGCCCAGAGGACAAGCGTGCTGCCTTGGGCCTGTATGTCTGAAGAGATCTACAGGAGTGGGGCAGTCCTGTTCAGAGAGGGCTGAGGAGTTCTCCGAATCTTACCAGGTAGGACAGGGAAATTTCTAAAGGATTTCTAATCCTTTAGAAAGGATTGGGGAATTCTGTTTGTGGGGATGTTATAATCAAAGTCTAGAGCAGCTGTGAGTTGGATTTCACTGGGCTGCATGGAGCAGATGTCTCTTGCCGGGGAATGATGCAATGTAAGGCCAGAAACAGACACAAACAGAAATCTTCCTTGAGGCAGACAAACAGGTTTCAACTTGGTCTACTGGACCTGAGCAGTGAGAAGTCTGTAAGGTGTCTGAGCTTGGAGGTGACCTCATAGAACCAACTTTAAGGAAGGTTGTTTGTGGCAGAGTGCAGTATATGAAAGCACAGGAGTGAGAAAGGACAAATGCCCACAAAAGAAGGGCCTAGGACTCTGGCTGGACACGTGGGCCTAAAGGAAGGGGAGAGGTGAAGGGAGACCCTACCACGGCTTCTGCCTGCTTGACAAAGCTCGGCATACGTACGTTAGAATATATGGAGTTTGAGGCCTGAGGGCCGTTGTTCTTTTTCTAAGTAACAGTATTTTAAAAACCATCTCTGGGTTTTATCATGAACAGAGGCTGAATTCCATGCACAGTAAGGACTGTTTTATTTATTTATCCTTGTTGAATAGTAAACAGCATTGAAGAATATTTGTGAAGAAACCCAAAGTTCCTTTTCCATTATCAGCATTAACTTTCTTTTTAGCAACTAGGGACACAATTGAATACTATTTTCCTCAACCTCCCTGACAGAGCAGAGGTTACACACTAGGGAGCGTAGGAACTTCTATTTGGCAAAGGGAACTTCTCCCGTTATTCCCATTTGGAAAGAGACATAAGTTTGGGGAGAGCTTGCTCCTTCCCTATGTTTCTGTGGTCCACAGTTAACAGTCTCCTCAAGTGAATTTCAAATTTTCTTTCCAATAAGCTGCAGAAGTACTTAAACTATTTATTATTCGTTCCGGTCTTGAAATGAGAGTTACTCAGTAAACTCCCAAAGTATCCCAGACCATGAGGTGTCCATGGTTAAAATGACATGTTTAAAAGTTGCCATAAATGCTGGTAACTGGACATGATGATAAATCTGAGTCATTTCACATGGCCAGTTGGGTCGGTTAATGCAAGACGTGCACTTAAAATATATATCTTCTTGTCTTTCAGGCTATAAAGATTAATACATTTTGTAAATTTTCAAGATAAAGTGTGAGACATTTTGAATTTTATGTGAATGACTTGCATGGTGACAGTAACCATGTCCTGGCCCTTGGAATAGGAGGTAATTTACTGTTGATGTTTTCTTGGCATAATATATATACATATTTGGGGGATAATAATTTAAAATCACCCAGCACATGGTCTCTGATAAGGTGCATAGCTCAGGTACTCAGAGTTGTTGTATAGGAAAAGAGATGCATGCACACCATGCGACTGCAATCCGGGCACGCTCTCCTCCCTCAGGAAAGACAGGGATGGAAACCTGGCTCCCCGCAGGGAGCAATAAGGCATGCCTGTGAAAAACGGATCCTGGACCTGAGCTCCAGGCCAGAGTACTCTGAAATTCAGGTTCCCAGGACTCAGTCCATATTTTCTTCTATCCAGGCCAGTGACCACTTCAAGCTGTAGAGGGCAGGGGAAGGAGGGTCTCTTTCCTGAAAGGGAAGTGCTCTGAAATGTGGCTGTCACTGATGCCAGTGGACACCTCTCTGCCCCCAGCCCCTAATCATGCTTGAAGCTTTACTCTCTGCATATGGCTTGAAAAGGCAAGGGAAAGCAATGGCAATTGGCCATCACAGCCAAATTCTGCCTGATATGGAGGCTTGAGTCCTTTGGTGCAGGTGACTCACTGCCCTGTTGAATGGGAGGAAGGGCCAGTGATCCGACCCAAACACTCTGGTTTTCTTCCTGTTTCTCAGAAGTAATAAGTGCAGGGCTCATGCTCTGCCTGTGTGTGTGTGTGTGTGTGTGTGTGTGTGTGTGTGTGTATGTGTGTGTGTATGTCCGTGTTACTGTGTGTCTCTGTGTGTATTTCTCTCTGTGCTGTGTGTGTGCACATGCCTGTATGTGTCTCTGTGTGTCTGTGTGTGTTTGTGTGTGTCTGTGTGTGTGTGTCTCTTTCTCTGTGTGCTGTCTCTATGTGTGGTGTGCATGTACATGCATGTATCTGTGTGTGTGTGTGCATGTACATGCATGTATGTCTCTGTCTATGTGTGTGCATATGTGCCTTTATGTGTTTCTGTTTGTGTGTGTTGGGGAGGGTCTGCTACTGTGTTCTCATGCTGTTTCACTGCCCCTCCTTGGAACAACCTTATTCTTGGGTGTGGGGGCTGGGTGAGCCTGGAAGCTGCCAGATGCAGCACGTGATGGAGGAGAAGGGCCTGGAAACTGCAGCTGTCACTCAACAAACACTCATGCAGCTCCTGTGTGCCAGGCTAGGTTCCAGGAGCTGGAGGGAATACAGAGGGTGAGCCTGCCACTTTGGGACTTTATCTCCTGGAGGAGGAATAAGTTATCTACTTAGCTTTTCAATTTTAACTGGTATCTAATTACAGCTATACAAGTGGTTACATTATTAGTCAGGCTGAACTAAGTTTTGCTGCAATAACAAATTTTACCAGAATCTCAGTAGCTTAACGGAATAAAGGTTAGTTGCTTGTGAATGCTATCTGTCCAACAAAGGAGTGCTCTGCTCCATACAGTCACTCAGGATTCAAGGTTGACAGGCTACCTCCTTCTTTAGGCAGCATATTCTGGAACATGTGGCTTCTTTAGCCTCTGTAGTGGGGAAGAGAGACAACAGACTCACTCACAAGCTTCTCTATCACACTACCGTATGATAGAGGTGCTGTTATTAGCTTTTTTATACCTGAGGAAACTGAGGCACAGAGGAGTTACATAACATGTCCAAAGTTTCACAGCAAGTGAGTAGCAGAACCAGGATTCTGAGCTCCAGCCATCTGGCTCCAGAATGCCTGCTCTTGTCATGCTCTGCCATCTAATTAAACAGTATTTCTTGGGAAGGGAATGAAGAGATGTGAAGCAGGCCAGGGGCTCAGGGGACTAGAAAAATAATTTATCAAAAGAAGGAAAGTATGTCAGGGAATAACAGGGAAGGATAAATGAGCCAGGCTAGAATTCCAGAAAAATAAAGAGACTTAATCTTGGCTGGCAGAATAGCTTTTGCAAATTCTAGATTAGAAGCTTGGTTTAATCAGTTTGGGATGAAAGCTATAGAAAATGCAGAAAAAGGGTGGATCTTAGGGATTGTGAAGTCAGGGAGGTCTGAAATAAAATAGAAATAGCCCAAGAAAACCTTTCCTATTCCTTTTTGTTTCCACATATATCTGGCCACAAAATCTCTTCAGTGGGTTATCCCAGCTCACTGCTTCCTTGGGGCTCTATCAAACTCCTTGTGTCTATGTAAGACGCAAAGAGCACAGCAGACATGAGACACACCTGTGATGCTTTCTGGGCATGCTGTAGGACACTTTTCAGCTGAGCACCTGGAGCAGGAGGCAGCAGGGCACCACCCAGCCCCCTACAGGTGACGCTAAGTACTGCAGCTGCAGCACAGGAATTCCCCTGGACAAAAAAGCAACCACAAGCAAGATAGGTCAGAGACAGCCAACTATTTACAGAGTCCAGGCTCTTCCTGGGTTTGGTCCAGCTTATTAAAAGATAGTCATCTCTTAAAGCATTTCAAAGGACGTGTTAGCAGTGTTTAAGAGGAAACATAATTGTCATCACAGCCTGGGTAGTGTGCAATTGGGTAGGAGACCATCTTCAGGATAGGATGGGTGATGGGCAAGATTGTGCTGGAAGGGGAGTTGGTTTGAACTGCAGACTCCTGAAGGAACAGTGGCTTCTCAACCCACGAAAACACCCACAGATGCTATAACTGCTGGGTATCTCTCACCTATGGACGTGGTGTGGTCTCACTTTCTAAGCCATTACCAGCTGCAAGGGTTGGCTTTGTGAACACAAAGCAAAGTTTACTTTCTAAGGTTGCAGGCTACATGGAGATATAGAATTATAGGAGCACAAAGTGCATTACTGATCTCACTGTTTTGCTGCCCATAGAGCAGCTCATCCTGCTTTGTGAGGTGTTGCTGTGAGCTGCCTTGAGGCAGCTTGGGAGGAAGAGCTGCCTGAAGCCCTTTCTTGAATCTTCTTTAAGGATGCTGATCAGGACCCATCTACCATCGGAGGACTGTGGGGATTCCTCCATGAGTCAGTGCTGAGCTGATCCGGCTCATTAAGAGATGCTTCTTCCAAAGAACTCTTTCTTTGCATATCATGGGTAATCTGAATTGCACAGCTGGCTGGACTACCTTCTTTGCTATGGCTGCTGGGATGCCCAGAGCAAATGGCCACAGCATGCATGCTGTCACCTAAGTGGCTTCCTCTTATTTTTCTTATCATTTCCTCTTATTTATTCTGTTGTATTGTTTATATTTTGATAAACTCACTTAAATTCATTTTGGGACAAGGTGGGATATAAACCAAGTAGATAAATATGCATGATTTAGACGGTAGTCATTGCAGAGTCTATCCTGGGAAGAGTGACTTCTTTCTTCGGAGGCCTTTCTGGGTTTGAGGGATGGGTTCAATTCCTTCCATCCCTGGCTAGAAGTATGTAGTCTTTGACTGATAAATTCATTGAGTCACTGAGTTGTTCCATGGACACTTATTGTGTACCAGGGCCTGTGCTAGGCCTGAGGAGGCGGATGGTGACCTCAGAGCTATGCTCCAGTGGTGGGAAGTGGGCAAAGACTATGTAAGTGTCAGGGACACTAATTACACATAAGAACCACTGCCTTGAAGGGAGAATGAGGATGAGGGCGTGTCTTAGTAGGTGGGCTGCCACAGCAAAATACCATTTACTGGGAGGCTGAAACAACAGACACGGATTTCTCATGCTCTTGGTGGCCAGAGCTCAGAGGTCATGGTGTCAGCAAGTTTTATTCTGAAGCCTATTCTTTTAGCCTGGAGGCAGCCACCTCTCACTGTATGCTCACATGACCTCTTCTCTGTGCTTGAGCAGAAAGAGAGAAAAGGAGAGAGCAAGAGAGTTCTTTTGTGTCTCTTCTTACAGGGATATTGATTTTATTGGACCCCATCCTTATGACCTCATTTGACCTTAATTATTTCCATAAGGTCTCCATCTCCAAATAGCATCACACTGAGGCTTGGGGCTTCAACGTATGCATTTCAGGGTTTGGCACAAACATTCGGCCATGACAGGGAGGGAAAACATCTACTTCCTGTAGGGTGACGCAGGAAGCCCACTCCGCAGAGGGCAAAACACGTGCTGGAATGGAAAGGATGAGAATGAGATGGCTGTGGGAGAGGAGGGTGGGGAGGAATGTGAGAGCACGAGGCAGAGAAAACAGCTGAGGCAAAGGCCCTGAGGCTCCCTGAGCAGCTGGTGTGGTTGGAGCTTACTCAGTGGTGGATAGTTAGCACAGGGGAGAATATGAGATGGATGGGGCGTGAGTGTGTAGGACCTTATAAACCAGTTATGGTGAGGGTTTTGTGCTTCGTACCATACCCAGTGCAGAGTCACTGACGGATTGTAAGTAGAGGGATGTCATGATTTGACTTAGGCTTAAGAAGCTGTGTGGGCAGTGGGTTGGAGGCATTGGGAATGGAGGCAGGAGATGGCTTGTCAGTTTCTGTAATAGGTGACAGTGGCTGGGATTGTGGTGATGGCCATGGTCTAGAAGACAGAGTAGAGTCTGTCGATGGAGGAAAGGTGGGAGACAGGGAGAGAGAGCACTCCAGGGCAACACCTAGGCTCTAGGAGAACATTTAGGTGTGTGGTGATACTGTTTACTGAGATGAGGGAGTGTGGAAGGGAACAGAGACAATGTGTTTGTAATGGGTAATTGCATGTGTCAATTTGACTGGGCTAAGGGATGCCCAGATAGCTGGTAAACATCATTTTGGGGTTTGTCTGTAAGGGCGTTTCCAGAAGACCAGAAGAGAATAGCATGTGAATCAGCCTTTATTCCTTTATTACTCAAACTAGACTGAGTAAAGAAGATTACCCTCACCAATGTGGTAGGCATTATCTGACAGAGGGCCTGAATAGAACAAAAGGGCAAAGAAAGGTCAAATTCACCCTTCTGCCTGGTTGAGCATCTTCTCCTGCCCTCGGACATTGGTGCTTCTGGTTTTCTGGCCTTTGGGCTCAGTCAGACAAGGTGATATGGTTTGGCTGTGTCTCCACCCAAATCCATCTTGAATTATGGCTCCCAAAATCCCTATGTGTCATGGGAGGGACACTGTGGGAGGTAATTAAATGATGGGAGCTGGTTTTTCCATGCTGTTCTAGTGATAGTGAATAAGTCCCATGAGATTTTATGTTTTTATAAAAGGCAGTTCCCCTGCACATGCTCTGTTGCCTGCCACCATGTAAGATGTGACTTTGCTCCTCCTTTGCCTTCCGCCATGATTGTGAGGCCTCCCTAGCCATGTGGAACTGAGTCCATTAAACCTCCTTTTCTTTAAAAGTTACCCAGTCTCAGGTATTTCTTCGTAGCAGTATGAAAATGGACTGATACACCAGGGCTTATACATAACCTCCTCTTTAGACTTGAACTGAGTTACACCACCGGCTTTCCTGGGCCTCCAGCTTGCAGACAGCAGATTGTAGAACATTTCAGCCTCAGTAATTGGGTGAGCAGCTCCCATAATAAACTCCTCTTATGTTTCTCTCGATATCCTATTGTTTCTCTTTCTCTGGAGAACCCTGACTTACATAGTATGTAAGACACCCAGTCGTAAAGGCAGGCTGTCCTTCCATTAATGACTCATTCCGGTGTATCTGTAGCCTAGATCCCTGTTCTAGGAAAATCCTATTCCCTTCTTGCCTCTTCTATGTGGAAGTCTCACAGACTTCACCACTCAACCCACCCAGATCAGATGGGAACCAGGGATTTAATGCTAACAGCTGGCATCTGCTGCTGCTGGTCTGCCATTGTCCTAAGAATTTAATACACATTTTCTTATCTTAGAAAGCCCCTGGAAGAGAGGTGTGCTAACAAGACTCATTTTGCAGCTGAAGAAATGGAGGTGCAATTGGCTCAAGGAAACTGGATTCATTTAGAGTGTGCCCGGGATGAAATGTGTGGACAGCCTGGCCTGAGCCAACACTAAGAGGCTCCTGGACAGGAGGTGACTAAGGAAGAAGTGATGGAGAAGGAGGGACATGGGGGTGGAGGGGAAGAAGGAGGTGGCTGTAGAAGGAAGGAGATCACAGCTGTGTTGAATGTCCTAGCAGCCTGAGAAAGGAGGGAAGAAAGCCCTGCGATGAACTTTGTCACCTTGGGAAGGATAAGTCCTCTTGCCCTTGGTGCCCACTATCTGAGTCCCTAGGAAGTATATACACAAAGGGTTTCAGAATGCAGAGTTTGCAGGTATAGCCACAGCTGCACCTGTGATTGAATGAAGTTCACAGCTAGAAGTGGTGTTGTCCCTGGCTGCCGAATGTATCAGCTGTTGGTGCCACTTTAGTTTTATTGAGTGGGAAGGATGTGGACCCTGAGTCTGGAGAATGGGACTGGGCTGGCTGTGGAGACTGGGGAAGAGAATGAGACCACACAGAACCTTTATTCCTTGTTTTTGGCTTCTTGTTAAACAGGCCCAGTGCCACCAGTTTAAGGAGGTGAGGGAGTGATTGTAATAAAGTAAGATAACAGTCTGAAGATTGTAAACATGGGCCAGTGCAACAAAGGGAAAGTCTTGTGTCAATATTTTTCTGAACCAGCATTTGAGAGACCTGATTTCCTTAATCAAGTGGTAACAAACATTTTTTCATATTAATAATGTAAGGTGAACATTTCCTTCATGCTTAAGCCACTGAATGTACAGTGAACAAAAGACATTTAGATACAGGCACACTTTGAGGTTACAGCAGGTTTGGTTTCACGCCACTGCAATGAAACAAATATCAACATAGAGGAATTTACACAATTTCTTTGGTTTTCCAGCACATGTAAGTTATGTTTACATTATACTGTAGTCTGTTAAGTGTGCAATAACCACTCCTCATCTGTCTAAAAAATGTACCTACCTTAATTAAAAGATATTGCTAAAAGATGCTAAAGGTCATCTGAGCCTTTAGTGAGTGGTAATCTTTTTGCTGGTGGAGAGTCCTGCCTCCATGTTGATAGCTGCTGATCGATGAGGGTGGTGGTTGCTGAAGCTTGGGGTGGCTGTGGCAATTTTCTAAAATGAGACAGCAATGAAGTTTGACACATCAATTGCCTCTTCCCAGCATGAAAGATTTATTTGTAGCATGCAATGCTGTTTGGGGCAACATTTATTTGTGGCATGCAATGCTGTTTGAGACAGCATATTACCTACAGTAGAACTTCTCTCAAAAAATGGAACTGAGCCTCTCAAACCCTGGTGCTGCTTTATCAACTAAAGTTATGGAATATTCTAAATCCTTTGTTGTCATTTCCACAATGTTCACAGCATCTTCACCAGGAGGAAATTCCATCTTAAGAAACCACTTTTTTTGCTCATTCTTAAGAGGCCTCTCCTCATCTGTTCAAGTTTTAACATGAGACTGCAGCAATTCAGTCACATCTTCAGGCTCCACTTCTTATTCTAGTTCTCTTGCTGTTTCCATCACATCTGCAGCTACTTCCTCCGCCAAAGTCACAAACCCCACAAACTCACCTGTGAAGGCTGGAATTGATTCTTCCAATATTATGTTAATGTTGATATTTGGACCTCCTCCCATGAATCATTGATGTTTTTAATGGCAAACAGAATGACAAATCCTTTCCAGACGGTTTTCAATTTACTTTTCCCAGATCCATTAGAGGAATCACTATTTGGCCGCGTTGGCCTTACAAAATGTATTTTTTAAATACGGAAACTTGGAAGTCAAAAATATGTCTTGAACCATGGGCTGCAGAATGGATGTTGTATTAGCAGGTGTAAAAACAACATTCATCTCCTTGTACAGCTCCCTCAGAGCTGAGGGGTGACTGCGTGTGTTATCAGTGAAGAGTAATATTTTGAAAGGACTCTTCTTCTGAGCAACAGGTCTCAACAGTGGGTTTGAAATATTCCATAAACCATGCTGTAAATAGATATGCTATCATCCAGGCTTTGTTGTTCCATTTTTGGAACACAGCCAGAGTATGTCATCCTTAAAAGCCCTAGGAGTTTTGAAATGAGCATTGGCTTCAACTTAAAGTCACTGGGTGCATTAGGCCCTAGTAAAAGAGTGAGCTTGTCCTTTGAAGCCAGGCATTGACTTCTCCTCTCTAGCTATAAAAGTCCTAGATAGTATCTTCTTCCAATAGAGGGCTGTTTGACCTACACTGAAAATCTGTTGTTTAGTGTGGTCACCTTCTTAGGAAGATCTTCTGGATAACTTGCTGCAGCTTCTATATCATCACTTGCTACTTCACCTTGCATTTTTATGTGATGGAGACAGCTTTTTTCCATAAGCTTCACGAACCAACCTCCGCTGGCTTCAACCTTTTCTTCTGCAGCTTCCCCACCTCTTTCAGCCTTCATTGTATTGAAGAGAGTTGGTGTCTTCCTCTGGATTAGGTTTTGGCTTAAGGCGGTGTGGTTGGTTTGATCTTCTATCCAGACCACTTAACGTTTTCTCCATATCAGCAAGAAGGCTGTTTTGCTTTCTTATTCATGTGTTCACTGGAGGGGCACTTTTAACTTCCTTCAAGAACTTTTCCTTTGCATTCACAAATTGGCTGGTGCAATCGGCCTGCCTAGCTTTCAGCCTGTCTTGGCTTTGGACATGCCTTCCACTAAGCTTAATCATTTTCAGCTTCTGATTTGAAGAGAGCGACGAGCGACTCCTCCTTTCACTTGAACACTTAGAAGCCATTGCAGGTTTTTTGTGGGCCTCATTTTAATATTGTTGTGTCTCAAGGAATAGTGAGGCTTGAGAAGAGGGTGAGAGATGGGAGAACGGCCAGTCAGCGGAACAGGCGGAACATATGGAACTATTATCAATTAAGTTCACCATCTCAAATGGGCATGGTTCATGGTACCCAAAGCAGCTATAATAGTAACATCAAAGATCACTGATCATATGTCATATGTCACCATAATGGACATAAGAATGAAAAAGTTGAAAATATCGTGAGAATTATCAGAATTTAACACAGAGACAGGAAGTGAGCACATGCTGTTGGAAAAATGGCGTTGATGCGCTTGCCTGACACAGGATTATCACAAACTTTCAATTAAAAAAAAATGCAGTGTCTGGAACATGCAATAAAATGATTTATGCCTGTACTGACTTTAATTTTAATAAGTAACTTCATAAGGAAAAGGGAAAAATGTCATTGTAGGGCACTGTGTTTGTTATAGTCTGGCTAGGTCATCAACTGGGTGCTTTTGATGATACTAGCAGAGTCCTCCAAGTGCCAGGACACTGTTTGAAATTCTTGTCATAGCTTTAAAATTCATGGTTTTATCAACTAAATCCCTATTAGTTACCGTGATTGAATTTTTATGTTAGCTTTCACTAGTAGCAAGTTTTGGAGTCAAGACGGCCCTTGGGTTTTACTGCCAACCCTGACAGCAGGATCCTGGACAGGGTCTCTTTGCTCTTGAAGCCTCTGATCAGTTGCAAAATGGGTATAATTGCTTCTCTCTCAGATCCGTGTTGAGGAGCTCAAGAAATAACACATGTGGAAGCACTCAGATCAATTACTTTTTTGTTTGGTTCTACCTTGTCTAGTTTCCTAGGTCAAAA